>NC_059343.1:8640000-8943100 GCF_018350155.1 Leopardus geoffroyi
GTTTGTGAGTTCAAGCTCTGCGTGGGGCTCTGTGCCGACAGCTCAGAGCCTGGAGCCTGCTTCGGATTCTGTGTCTCCCTCTCTCTCTCTGCCCCTCCCCTGCTTGCACTCTGCCTCTCTCTCAAAAATAAATAATAAACATTAATAAAAGAAAAAAGAGGGGCGCCTGGGTGGCGCAGTCGGTTAAGTGTCCGACTTCAGCCAGGTCACGATCTCGCTGTCTGGGAGTTCGAGCCCCGCGTCAGGCTCTGGGCTGATGGCTCGGAGCCTGGAGCCTGTTTCCGATTCTGTGTCTCCCTCTCTCTCTGCCCCTCCCCCATTCATGCTCTGTCTCTCTCTGTCCCAGAAATAAATAAACGTTGAAAAAAAAAATTTAAAAAAAGAAAAAAGAAAATTACAAGTCAACATCACTGATGAACACAGATGCAAATACGCTCAACAAAATATTAGCAAACCTAATTCAACAATATGTGAAAACGGTCATACACCATGATCATGTGGGAGTCATTCCAGGGATACAAGGATGATTCAATATTCACAAATCAATCAACGTTAATAAAAGATAAAAGTCATATGAAGGTCTCAATAGATGCAGAAAAAGTATTTGACAAAAGTCAACATCCATTTATTATAAAAATTCTCAACAAAGTGGGTACAGAGGGAACAAACCTCAATATAATAAAGGCCATAGATGACAAACCCACAGCTAATATCATACACAATGGTGAAAAGCTGAAAGCTTTTCCTCTAAGATCAGGAATAAGATGGATACCCACTATCCCCACTTTATTCAACATAGTACTGGAAGTCCTAGGCACAGCAATTAGGCAAGAAAAAGAAATAAAAAGCATACAACTTGGAAAGGAAGAAGTAAAACTGTCACTATTTGCAGATGACATGATAATATATATGGAAAACCTAAGACTCCACCAAAAACCTGTTAGAATAAATGAACTCAGTAAAGTTGCAGGATACAAAATTAATAGACAAAAACCCGTCCATACACTATTTCTATAGAGTATATTTCTACACACTAATTTCTATATGCTATTTCTATACACTAATAACACTGATACCAATACACTAATAACTATTAGAGAAATGAAGAAAACAATCCCATTTATAAGTGCATCATAAACAAATTTAACCAAAGCAATCTACAGATTCAGTGAAATCCTATCAAAATTCCAATGACATTTTTCACAGAGCCAGAACAAATAGTGTTAAAATTTGTATGGAATCAAAAAAGACCCCAAATTGCCAAAACAGTCTTGAGAAAGAACAAACCTTTCTCAAGGTATCATGCTCCCTGATTTCAAAGGATATTGCACAGCTATAGTAAACAGCATGGGATTGGCATAAAAACAAACACATTGATCCATGGAACAGAGAACCCAGAAATAAATCCACACATATCTGGTCAATTAATTCACTACAAAGGAGGCAAGAATATACAATGCAGAGGGCTCCTGGCTGGCTCAGTCAGTAGAACATGTGACTCTTGATACCGGGGTCATGAGTTCAAGCCCCATGTTGGGTGTGGAGCCTACTTAAACATATACATATATACAACGGGGAAAGGATAGTCACTTCAGTAAGTGGTGGTGGGAACCTGTCAGAATGGGTAAAATTAACAACTCAGGAAACAACAGATGCTGGCAAGGATGCGGAGAAACGGGAACCCTCTTGCACTGTTGGTGGGAATGCAAACTGGTTCAGGCCACTCTGGAGAACAGTATGGAGGTTCCTCAAAAAACTAAAAGTAGAACTACCCTATGACCCAGCTACTGCACTACTAGGTATTTATCCAAAGGATACAAAAATGCAGATTTGAAGGGGCACATGCACCCCAATGTTTATAGTAGCACTATCAACAATAGCCAAATAATGGACAGAGCCCAAATGTCCATCAACTGATGAATGGTTAAAGACGAGACGTATATATACACACACAGTGGAATATTGGCAATCAAAAAGAATGAAATCTTGCCATGTGCAACAACATGGATGGAACTAGAATGTATTATGCAAAGCGAAATAAGTCACTCAGAGAAAGATGAATATCATGTGATTTCACTCATATGTGGAATTTAAGAAACACAACAGATAAACACAGGGGAAGGGAAGGAAAAATAAGATAAAAACAGAGAGGGAGGCAAACCATAAGAGACTCTTAAATACAGAGAACAAACTGAGGGTTGCTGGAGGGAGGTGGGTGGGAGCATGGGCTAAATGGGTGATGGGCATTAAGGAGGGAGCTTAGTGGGATGAGCGCTGGGTGTTGTATGTAAGTGATGAATCACTGGGCTCTACTCCTGAAACCGATACTACACTGTATGTTAACTAACTTGAACTTAAACAAAAAAAAAAAAAGCGGTGGTGAGAAAACTGAGCCACTATATTACATCATGTATAAAAATTAGGTCAAAATGGATTGAGGACTTGAATGTAAGACCTGAAACCATAAAACTCCTAGAAAAAATATAGGTAGTAAGCTCTTTGACATCAGCCTTATTAATATTTTTTTAGATGTGACTCCAAAAGCAAGGAAATTGAAAGGAAAAATAAATAAATGGGACTATATCAAACTACAAAGCTTCTGCACAGCAAAGGAAACCATTAACAAATGAAAAAGGCAACCTACTGAATGAGAGAAGATATTTGCAAATCATACAGATTAGGGGTTAATGTCCAAAATATATAAAGAACTCATATAACTCAATAGAAACAACAATCTGCTTTTAAAAATGGGCAGAGGATCTGAATAGATATTTTTACAAAGACAACATACAGATTATCAACAGGCACATAAAATAATGCTCAACATCACTAATCATCAGGGAAATGCAAATCAAAACCACAACAAGAGGGGTACCTGCCTGGCTCAGCCAGAAGAGCATACGACTCTTGATCTCAGGGTTGTGAGTTCAAGCCCATGTTGGGGGTAGAAATTACACCCAATAAGCTTTAAGAAAAAAAAAACAAAAAACAAATGAGAGGACAAATTTTAAACAAACAAAAAAAACCACAATGAGATGTCACCCTACACCTGTCAGAATGGCTAGAATCAAAACGACAAGAAATAAAAAGTGCTAGAGAGGATGTGGAGAAAAAGGAACCCTCATACAGTGTTGGTGGGAATGCAAATTAGTGCGACCACCACTGAGAACACTATGGAGTTTCCTCAAACAATGAAAAACGGGACTACCATATGACCCACCAACCACACTACTGGGCATCTGTCTGCAGAAAACAAAAACACTAATTCAAAAAGATATATGCACCTCTACACTCACTGCAGCATTATTTGGAAACCAGACATGGAAACCACCTAAGTGTCAACTGATAGATGAAAGGATAAAGAAGATGTGCTATATATATATACAATGTAATATTACTCAACCATAAACAGGATGAAGGGAGCCTGAGTGGCTCAGTCAGTACAGCAACAAGGTCATCAGAGGTCTTGGCGAAAGAAATGTTAATGGGATGCACGCTTCATCCCTCTGAAGAACACAAAGAGGTCAGTGGATTCAAAGAAGAGACACAAACGTACTTTTTTCCAAAGTTGTATTGCTTGTTGAAATGCTGAGTCAATTCAGATGGATTCTAAAGATTCAAATCATTTTGGAGACCCCTCCATACGGCCTCTGCACACAAACCGCCGTTATTAAAAAACCTGCAGAGCATTCAGTTGAGATTTAGAACATAGCTGCTAATGTAACTTCCTAGGACACAGCTTGCTTCTCCAGTGTTTTCTGGCCTTTTATCTCCAAATTACAACTCTAGTCCTTTACTATGCCTTTATAAAGTTTTTAAGAGGTTGGTGATTGCTATAATTTGGAGGGTAACATGCAAGGCTACTTTCAGTTTGTATATGAAAATGAGATTCAAAGGATTAAAGTGTTCTCAAGACTAAAGATAGGGCCATTAGGAGGAAACAGTGATGTCATGGTTTTGAGATTTATTTTATTTTGATTTCTTCCACTAAATTCATGTTAAAGCCCGCTATCTTCATTTGTCTTCCAGAATAATTTGATAGCTCAGAGTAACTTATTAGCCACGTTGGGGTTTTTTTTGTTTTTTTTGTTTTGTTTTGTTTTGTTTTTTTGCTGTTGTTCCTTGGAACTTAAAACCTAGTTTAAACAATGTTGACAAAGTGGTGCCAGCTGGCTCAGTCGGTAGAGCATGCGACTCTTGATCTTGGGATTGTGAGTTCGAGTCCCATGTTGGGTGAAGAGATTACTTGAAAATAAAATCTCTAAGAAAATTTTTTTAATGTTGATATGGACAATCAATGGTGCGGGCAGAATACAGTCTAATCATACGTAAACTGAAAAAAATACCTATGTAATATATATTTCAGTCCATATATTTCATTCTGTAGTTATGAAACAACTTAAAAGTCCAAATACTCTACATTCTGTTGTTTTCATGCTCTTGTTTCAAGGTCTACTGGTCTCAAGTCTGTAAGAGACCAATCTGCAAAATAACCAGCTGTCATGATAAAATCGCCTGGAAAATGTTATTGAAGCTAATAGAAGTGAATTAATGCTTAGTCCTGGTTGAAATAACACAGTTTAAACAGTGAGTAAAGAATGCATGACAACATCATCCTTGTCTTGCAGCACAAGTATCTCCTCCAGAAAACCCTCCGCTGACCTTCCAACATGAAGTTGCCTGCTTCTCTGTGCTCCTCTAAGCCCTCTCTACTTCCTTTATCATTACACTTTTTTTTTTCTTTACTGAGTTTGTAAATTTGTCCATCAGGCAAGTCCCCCGTTTCCTGAGGCCAGGGATAAGCATTTGTGCTGTCACCTCCTCAGTTTCTCCTCTAGTATCCAGGACATACTAAACACTTTTTGGCTGAGTTACTGATCAACAGGACCACGGCGCACAATCCTCTCTTCACTAGTCTTGCTGCCTCTCGGTCACTGTGTTTCTCCTGCTGGGACACACCTCTCAAAATGCAAAATACACATTACAGATTCACTGCAGTATAAATGTTTCCCCTTGGTGTAAAAGTACCATTGGGTAGAAAGGGTGAAGGTCTCTTTATGACTCTTGATTTCTGAATTGTGCCCACTGTACACTTTTATGTGTTCATCTCAGTATTCGATCGATCGGGGAAAGTTCACATGTCTTGTTTGACACATTGTTTACGAGTTTGCCGGCCCGTACATTCCTACCGAAAAGGAAAGCCTTCAAAACAGTGTTCAGGTCTACCTCTGGGGGTTACATTTGACAGGGGGGAGGGTCAGGAGGGAGGAGGAGAAACAGGGCAAAGGAAAGCAAACAATTCTACTTGCCGGGCACTGTTCTAAGTACTTTATAATACGCTACCATTCAATCTTGCAGTAACCCTAGTTGTTAGAGAGGAATCTCTTAATTGCCACATATGGAAATTGGGACAGGTGCACACACATGCACACATTACGCAGAATACGGAACCAGCTCAACCCTAGGTGGAATAAAGCCTCCACCACCTGCTGCTTCTGTGTGCCTCTTAGAATAGAAGCCAGCAGAGGCTTCCCGGGTGCTGCCCCAGCTGTGTTCCTGCAGGGCTCAGTTTGGTTACATAAGCTTTCACTTTACAATAATTTGTAAGCTATATATTTAGATTGTATGCAGTTTTTGTATGAATGCAATTCCTTGCAATTAAAAAAAAAAGTTTGAAAGACAAAAGGAAGGAAAGAAGGGAAGAAGGAGGGGAGATGGAGAAAAAGAGTGACAGGGAGGGAGCGGGACAGGAAGACCCCGACAAAGGAAGCATTACGTAATTGTTAGCTATTATTGTCTGAAAACAACTCGTTATGCTTTTGGATGCATTTTTGAATGTAGGAACAAGATACTGATCAGTAAGATGTATCGAGTGAAGGGTCACGGGCACAAGTAGCTCTTTTCTGGAGGGGGTTCTACTTTTGTTTGAAAACAGCACAGTGTTTCACCTCTTCTTCCTGTGTAACTTTTTATTGTAAAATATTACAAACAGAGAAAGTTAAAGAGAATAACAACTATCTGCATACTTACCACACAGCTTTATCAATTCTTTATTTTGTATCCTGTGTCAGTTATTTTAAGTACAAAATAATTAGCTATACAATTATGCAAGTGGAACAACCCCTCCCCAACATGTGCATCTTCCCCCCTCCTGTTTGTCTTCTTTCATATGGGCATCATCATGAATTTATTGTTTACTGCTGCTGTGCATTTATTAAATTTTTTTTTTAATTTTTATTTACTTTTGAGAGCAAGACAGAGAGAGAGAGCAGGGGAGGGGCAGAGAAAGAGGGAGAGAGAGAGAACCTGAGCAGGCTCCGCACTGTCGGTGCAGAGACCAGTGCGGGGCTCGAACTCACAAACCGTGAGATCATGATCTGAGCTGAAATCAAGAGTCGGGACACTTAACTGACTGAGCCACCCAGGTGCCCCTGCTGTGCAGTTTTACACAAATATCATACATCATATATACTGTTTTGCATGTTTTTAAAATTATGTTTTACTCATTATTATGGTTTTAATACAATGTTTCTGCTATCTTATTTGCTGTATAGTGCTCTATTGTATGAACATGACACATATTTATCCGTTCTCCATCTGTTATGTATTTAGATCATTTTCATATACTTTTTAAATTTCTTTAATGTTTACTTATTTTTGAGACAGAGCGTGAGCAGGGGAGGGGCAGAAAGAGAGGGAGACACAGAATCTGAAACAGGTTCTAGGCTCTGAGCTGTCACCACAGAGCCCGACACGGAGCTCGAACTCATGAACCGTGAGATCATTACCTGAGCCGAAGTCAGACGCTCAACTGACTGAGCCACCCCAATCATTTTCACCTATTTCTTTTTTACAACAAGCAATGCTAGAAAAAACACTCTCATACTTGTCTCCTGTTACATAAAGTTAAGAATTTTCTAGATATATTCCTCAAAATGGAATTACAGTACATCTTCAGCTTTACCATCTAAGGCCAAATTGTTCTCCAAACCATATTTGTCCATTTGCACTCCCACTAAAAGCATATAAGAATTCTCCCCAACTGGTATCTTTTCCAGAACTTTGCATTACGTAGCCTTTACATTTTCGCCAATTTGACAATGTGAAACTGGTATTGTGGTTTGAAGATATATTTCCCTAAACACTAAAGAAGTGATACATATTTTAAAATGCTTCTGTCATTTCAATTTTCTCCCATGTTGACTGCCTACTTTTGTTTTAGGTCATTAATCTTCTATTTATTAATTCCTAAGCACTCCCTAAAAATTCATCTCTGGTATCTCTTTCCTCTCTGGTAAGCAAATTCTTCAGGCAATTTTTTAAATTGACATATGTACACACAGAAAAATACACAAATGGGGCACTGGGTGGCTCAGTCAGTTGAGGGTCCGACTCTTGACTTCAGCTCAGGTCATGACCTCACAGTTTGTGGGCTCAAGCCCCACATCAGGCTCTGTGCTGACAGCTCAGAGCCTGGAGCCTGCTCAGGATTCTGTGTCTCCCTCTCTCTCTGCCCCTCCCCTGATCATGCATGCGCACATGCGCTCATTCGCCCTCTAAGATAAATAAACTTAAAATAAAAAAACCTTATTAAAAAAAGAAAAATACACAAATAGTAAGTGCACAGGTCAGTAAACTTTCACAAAGGTAACCAAGTGTCCACATCACAAAATAGGACATTACCAGCACCCAGAATATCCTCTTTTGTTCCTTCTCACAAGGATAAACACTAGCTCAATTCTTAATACTCTGCGTTATCTTTGCCTGTTTTTGAACTTCATGTAAACAGAACTACCCAGTACTTACTGCCTAGCGTGTGTGGCTTCCATTCAATAATATTAGCGAGAGATTCATCTGTTTGTTCTCTGTGATAAATTGTTTTGTATTGTATCAATATATCACAATTTACGTATTCAGTCTACAGTTGAAGGCTATTTAGACAGCTGACAGTCTAGGAGCTCTTTGCAACTTGGGATTATCGGTCTTTTCCGTTTAAGGCATTCTAGTGAGCATGAAATGATTATCTTGGCAATGCGCATCTCCCTGCTGAAGTTCATCACTTTTCAAATATCCTCTCCCACACCGTGACTTGCTTTTCCACTATTTTTATGCTGCCCTTTGATGAACAGAAGTTCTTAATTTCAATGTAGTACACTTTTTTCTTTTTAATTAGTGCTTGTAGGTGGCAATATTTTGCTACCTCCGAAGTCAGTAAGACGTCCTCCTATGCTTTCTTCTAAATGTTTTGTTGTTTTTACCGTTCACATATACATCTACAATCCATCTGAGATTGATTTTGTCATATGGCTGAGAGGGTCAAGATACCATTTTCATATGGGCATGGAGTTGACTCAGCATCACTTATTTAAAAGACCATCCCTGGGGCACCTGGTTGGCTCAGTTGGTCGAGCATGTAACTCTTGATTTCAGGGTTGTGAGCTCAAGCCCCACATTGGATGTAGAGATCACTTAAAACTAAAATCTTAAGGGGCGCCTGGGTGGTTCAGTCTGTTAAGCATACTATTCTTGGTTTCAGCTCAGGTCATGATCTCATAGCTTGTGGGTTTGAGCCCCATGTTGGGCTCTGTGCTGACAGCGCAAAGCCTGCTTGGGGTTCTCTCTCTCTCTGTTCCTCCCCCGCTCACACGCATGCTTTCTCTCTCAAAATAAATAAATAACCTTTAAAATTTTTGAAAATAAACTAAAATCTTAAAAGAAAAAAGACCACTCTTGCCCAACCACACTGAAGCTATCCCTTTCTCATAATTCAAGTGACATGTGGGTCTATTTCTGGACTCTCTTTTCTGTTCAGTTTGTCTATTTTTCTATTCTTTTTTAAAGTTTAATTATTTTGAGAGAGAAAGAGAGAGAGTGTGGGAGGGGCAGAGAGAGAGAGAAAGGGAGGGAGAGAATTGAAAGCAGGCTCCACACTGTCTGCGCAGAGCCCAATGCAGGGCTGGAAATCATGAATCATGAGATCGTGACCTGAGCTGAAACCAAGTCGGCCACTTAACCGACTGAGCCCCGCAGGCGCACCTCTATTTTTCTGTTCTTATGTTCATACCACAGTATCTTAAATCCTGCAGCTTTATAATACGCCATGATATCTGACAATATAAATCCTCCAGGTTTGTCCTTGTTCTTCAAAGTTTTCTCTACAATTGCTGACCCTTTTCTTTCACACAAATTTTAGAATGTGTTTGTCAATTTTTAAAAACCTGCCAGAACTGCACTATTCCTCCATTTACTTAGGTCTTTTTCATTTCTCTCAATAACGATGCACTTTTTGCATCTTTTATTAGATTTATTCCATGTGTCTGACATTTTTTTATGCTGTTGAAAATGGTATTTCAAATTTCATTTTCTACTTGATTATTGCTGGCATACAGAAATACAACTATCTTTCTGTGCAACAACCTTACTAAATGTACTTATTAATCCTTGTAGTTTATCTACAGATAGAGCTTTGGAATTTTTTTTTTTTTTTTTTTTTTTTTACATAGACAGTGGTGTCATTTGAGAATAATGATGGTTTTCTGCCCTTGAATCATTTGCCCTTGCCTTACCGTTCTGGCAGGGACCTCAGTCCTGAATAGGACTGAGGTACAGTCGGCATCCTGGTCTCATTCCCCACCTCAGAGGAAAAGCTTTCCTAACTCACTGCTAAGTGCAATGTTCCACAATGACCTTTTTCTGCAATGACTTTTTACGCTTAGATCTTTAGTATTCACTAGATGGCTAGTTTGCTGCATTTAAGAAGGTGTTTTTATAAAATGTAACCTTGGGTTTTTGGTTTTAGAAGTCAATACCTGGAGGTACCTGGGTGGCTCACTCGGCTCAGGTCATGATCTCACAGTTTGTGAGTTCAAGCCCCCCATTAGGCTCTCTGCTGTCAGCACAGAGCCTGCTTCAGATCCTCCATGCCCTTCTCTCTCTCTCTCTCTCTCTCTTTCTATCTCAAAATAAATAAACTTCAAGAAAAAATAAACAAAAGTCAACACCTGATAAATTTCTCACATGTGATTTCCATTGTGAGTGTCTATTAAGAAATCTTAACAGGATTTATTTTTTGTTGTTTGGGTATTATCTTTTTACTGTATTTTGAGAAATAAAAGGAAAATGAAAATGTATAGATTTGGATTTCTACCAAAGCTATTCAGGCCACTTGTCCATGTTTTTAATTTAAATTGAAATCAAGAGGAGTTTTGAAGGCACTGGAGACAGAGTTCCCCTCAAAGAGGTCCTATTACACAGGGAGAGACTGAGACACAGATACCAATCACACGGCATGGGAAGTTCACTGACATATACACGCACGTGGTCACACACAGAGGGGCAGTTGACATCTGTGAAGACTGCATGAGAGCTGGTGCCTGAACTGAAGCTTAAAAGACAAATATAAGTTAATTAAGCAAAAGGGATGTAGAAGTAGAAATATTGCATCAGGAATAAAAGGCCAAAAGTAAGCAAACAAAACAGCATCATTCATTCATCAACAAAAACTTACTGAAGTTTTCTTCTGTCACAGACGTTGCACGGGGCACAAGGTACTGGTAAGTAAAAATAGATCTAGTCCCTGTTCTCCTATGTAGCTCTAACATAAAGGGTAAGAGGCATTCATAAATGACATATAAGCCTTTTGCCTAAATATCTATTCATTTCTAAACACTTTCTTATAATATAGTCTGTATGTTGTTGTATTACTAAGACAAAAGTTAATAACAGGTGTATTGAATAGCTATAATTTAAGAGTTTCTAATTTTTTTACTGGGCGGTCTCAGAAACTCATTTACAGTTTGGTGGTTCTTAAACAATATTTTCTAAATGAAACTATATTATAAATGATGCTTATCAGGTTTACCCACTGGTCCCCCAAGCCTACTTAATGCCTATTACACATGCTGTAAAGCATTAATAGTCCTATTTCAAATATACTGAATCACCATTATGTCAAGTGAGTGGAAAACTGGAAGGCTCTAGGAATACGCTGTAAAAGAAAAGACCTACATCTCATAGAAGGTACAATTTAAAAAAAAAAAAAAAGAAGATACAATTTAGTGAGAGACAAATCACTATACAAATGAATGTATAATGATAATCTCAGATGAACACTAAGATAAAACGAAGGGACCAGTGGACATATAATGAGCACCTGAGCCTACTCCTGAGCTCTGGGAAGACCAACCTGGCAACCAGGCAAAGGGGTGAAGGAATTAATGTTTTCATTTGTGTGTGGGGGCAGGGGGATCCTCAGTAGTGGAATCAATGGATCATATGGTAGCTCTAGCTTTAATTGTTTCAGGAACCTCCATGGTGTCTTCCACAGCGGCTGCACCAGTTTGCATTTCCACCAACAGTGCATCAGGGTGCCTTTGTCTCCACATTCTCGCCAACACTTGTTTCTTATGTTGTTGATATTAGCCATTCTGACAGGTGTGAGGTGATATCTCATTACGTTTTGCTTTGTTTTGTGACAGAGAGAGCGTGAGAGCACGAGCAGGGGAGAGGGGCAGGGCAGAGGAGAGAGGTAGAGTAAGGCAGAATTTTAAGCAGGCTCCACACTCAGTGCAGAGCCCAATGCAGGGCTTGATCCCATGACCCTGGGATCATGACTTGAGCTGAAATCAAGAGTCAGATGCTCGACCAACTGAGCCACCCAGGTGCCCCGTCCTCGGCACATTTTCAATTGTATTTTTTCCCTGGTGCTGAGCTGTGTAAGTTCCTTGTATATTCTGGATATTAACCCCTTATCAAGTAATGTACGGAATTGTTGAACCATTACATTGTATACCTAAAACTAATATAGCACTGTATGTTATTTACACTTCGATAAAAAAAAAAGGGTGACTAAAGAACATTGTGATAGGATGTTAAAGGAACAGGGACAAGAACAGCATACATAATGTAAGAAAGGAGTAGAGTACCATGAGAAAGACCATATCCAGACGACACAGAGTCTTGTGAACCATGTCATTTTTTTCTAAGAGCAAAGGGAAGCCCCTGAGAGATCAAAAACAATGGAGTATCATGGCAGATTTACATATTAAACACCCCATCTCATCTGCACCATGGAGAAAAGACTGTACAGAGTCCAGACTAGAAGCAAGGCATCCGGTTACGAGGTTACCATGCTGATCCAGGAGAGGGGTAGCAGTGGCTCAGACCACTGTGGCAATAGCAGAGATGGAAAAAAATAAAATAAGTTGGACAAGTGTTTAGGTGACAGAACTTGGTGCAGGATTAGTGAGAGGGCAGAGAGAAAGGGGGTGTGAAAGATGACCACAAATTTTTAGAGTTGTTTAGGAAGAACTGATTGAATGGTGAAAGTGAGGAAGAAAAGTGAATAGGTGTTATCCAGACATATGACATGAACGATAGAATGTATAATGATTTAGCCATTGAAATTTACTGAGACACAGCAGCAAGTTTAGGGAGAAAGGTGATGAGTTTCATTTTGGACTCACCGCATTTGAGGTATTTTGGGTATTCCATGGGTACAAGACAAGCAGGTAGTTTGAAGACCAGGGTCTGACACTGTGAGCAGAGTGTCTGGAGTAGAGACAAAGGTGTGGGATTCCTGATTTTGCAGGTTACAGCTGGCCCCCTCAGTAGGATTGAGATGGGACTCTGGGGGAGTACTACCATTAAGAATTAGGATTGCTGCGGTGCCTGGGTGGCTCAGTCGGTTCAGCATCCAAGTCGATTTCCACTCAGGTCATGATTCCAGGGTCGTGAGATCAAGTCCTGCGTAGGACTCCGTGCTAAGCATGGAGCCTGCTTAAGATCATCTCTCTCTCCAACTCTGCCCCTCTCCCCACCTCGCACTCGTACTCTCCCTCTAAAAATAAAAATAAAGGTGTGTGGGACACCTGGGTGGCTCAGTCAGAGGAGCGTGTGACTCTTGATCTCGGGGTTATGGGTTCAAGCCCCACATTTGGTGTAGAGATTAGTTAAAAATAAGATATTTTTTAAAAAAGAATTAGGGCTTCAGGTCTTACAATCTCTTAAATTAGAACCCAACCTCTTTTCAGCCACATGTTTATATAGTCCCTAAGTAAATCATATCTTGTCTGTGCAAACTCCTCAGGTTTAATTACAACCCTTCCTGGCTGGGTGCTAGTGATTGAGAATCTGATTGAGAATCAGATACACTATTTTCCTCCAATGGAAACCAAGTGCTGAGTAAAGAAAAGCAGAAGAATTTAACATTTTCACGTCTTTCTCCATCCTCTCTAGCCTCTTCATGCAACAAACCAACATTCATGAGACCGTATGCACAAGCCAGGCTTGTGCGTGCCACGCTCAGAAAACCATGTGCGAACTGGGGGTGTGATTTATCATTATACATAATAATTATTTGCTATTAAACTTTAATTGCACACCCATACAATGAAAAATTAAATTTGGTATAAGGCTTGTTTGTGGACAACCTTGCACCACGCCAGTACCACCTTTGGTACAATCTTTTATATTTCACATCGTCACAGTGGGATATCGGGAAAAGTTTTCAATTAGCAATAATCACAGCTCAGATAAGCCTCATTGACTACGATCCTGCCCCTGTACAAAGCTACAATCCTCTACATTTCAAACGTCATAACAAACGTATTTCAAACGTCCAAAATAATTTGGCTCGCTTTCCTGCTTTTGCTACATACAAAAATAGTGGCCCTGTCAGCAGGTATTCAGTATGTTGACTATTACATTCATTAGGACTCCTGGTTGCAAGCGGCAAAAACCCATCTGAAACCAACTTCGAGAAAAAACAACTATTGCCCTTGATAGCCAGGTAGCTCAATGAACCTAAGCAAAAGCCGCAGAATCCGAAAAATCAGGGAACATCACTACCAAGACGCTTTACCCATTGGGATTTCAACTTGTTTCTGCTTCTCTTTATAAGTTAGTTTCACACATTGTTATTGTACATCATCCTCTCCATGGGGTGGGAAAGATGTCACCCCAGGCAGGTTTCGGCTGCTTCCTTTCCACTCAGGTTGCTTTCTCCCCATGTTCAGGTAGCAAGAACAAGGAATGATTCTGTTTGGTGGGGAGACACGATATTTCACTGGGCCAGGCCTGGGCCAGAGAGAGAGATTTGCCACTACAATAAAGAATATGGCAACTCTTTTGAGGTCTATCAAAGAAAATCATTACCATACAATCCAGTCATTACCATACAATCCACACAACAGTGATGTTGAAAATCTAATCTTTTGGGTGGCATGAAACAAGCTGTGGCAATACCTCAGAATCATCCTTCTGAATGTGAATTCTCATTGGGGAGTATTGTGCGCATAGACAGAGTAAGATTGGGGGTGGAAGCCTCAATGTCCCCGAGCATCCCTAAAATATCATATTTGTCGTAAATGTCAACCTCTAAAAAATGAGATATGAAAATCATTTTCAGTTACTTTTGAACCCAAACTTGCCAAGTTTAGTCTAGATTTTACTACATGCAAGACAAGTTTAATAAAGAGTAATCTAAACCAGTAACTTTTAATTTGGTGAACAAGCTAATTTTTTCATGATCCATTAATCACATACTCACACGGTATTCTCTTCACAAGATTCTGTTTTTTAAAAATAACATCAGCATGACATCTTATAAACATTAATTACAGATTTGAGTAAAGAGGAAGTATATCTCTAGCCATGATTCCTGGGAGAACTGAAAACTAATGAGCATTTACTGTAGCTCAATTCTCTTTACCAGGCCTTCTTCAAAAACAAAAAGTTATAGAGACCAAAAAGCCATTTTCCAAACATGATAAAACCAAACAACACTGTTTGCAAGATTCACTTACTGGAATGGGAACACTTAAGTGATCAAGAAACTAATACATTTCATAATATGGTTAACAGCAAAATGTACAGCTTATGTGAATTTTGTTTTCCAGTCAAGGTTCACCAGGAATTCAAAATATACAATTAGTTTTATTACTCACATTACAAAGTCATTTTTATGGAAAACTAGCCTAGAATATGTTTTACGCCGAAATGTCATCTGAGTCTTAAGTAAAGCAAATTTGAGATGAATAAGACATTCAGTGCTCCCTTTAAAATTATTGCACCAAACTTCAATTAGGCTTTAATATTCCAGAGGCCTTGGCATGTGGACTCTATTATGTAAGTCAATTTTTTTAAACACTGATTTGATATTTTGGACCTTGTATAAAACTATTTTCTATAAATTTCTCTAGAATTCCAACTCTAAGGAGACTTTTTATTTATTTTACTTTTTAAAATTTATTTGAGAGACAGAGTGTGTGTGCGTGTCTGTGTGCCAGTGGGGGAGAAGGGCATAGAAAGAGGGAGAGAGAATCTTGAGCAGACTCCACGCCCAGCATGAGCCCAATGCAGGGCTTGATCCCATGACCTGAGTCGAAATTAAGACTTGGACACTCAACCAACTGAGCCTCCTAGGCGCCCCTCTAAGGAGACTCTGAATCTGGCCATTGTAACTGATCTGACTCTCAATATCATGAAGACTGAACCGGTTCTCTGACTGTAAGCTCCGTGTCCTTTTCTCATGCAAACGATATTCTGTGCAAGTGTGCATTTGATATATCACAGGTGCAGAGAGCATAGATGACATGGTAGTGTAAAGACGGACATTTGAAACCCCTTTAGATTTGTGCATGCCTTTTTTGAAGCTTGTAAAACTTGCTGGAATGTTAACAAGTAAACTGAGAAAGTAGCAGGACACGGGAACTGCAATCAGAATGACACAATCATTGACATGTCTCCTTGGACAAGTCCTTCACTGTCCCCGTGCCTTAGTTTTGTTTTTAAGTGGAGATAATAGTAGTTACATCAGAGGCTTGTTTGTGGCAATAAATAAAATGATGAATGAAAAACCTGGCATGTAGCCACTTCACAAATAGTTACTGTTATTATTTGGTTCTGTTACAAGGAGTAAGCCTCAGCTTTGAGCATTTAATATCAATTTTGGTTGAGAAACAAAAGTTATTTTTTGGATTTATCACTAGGGACAAACCTAATGCCAACAGTGACTTTACTCAAACTTGCCAATGGATGTATATAAATGTAAAATGTCCAGAAGGAATGTTAAATAGCCATGTCCCACAGTTCTGGATTCCTGAGAACCCAATTCCATGCTTGGTGTTGGCCATTAATATTCTTGATCACACAACAGGAAAGTCTGATGAGCATCTGCCTCGGTTTACCCCTCAAAATGCTAGGCTTAGCCTGTGCAATAAGACTTCAAATTCCTCAGGTGCCTGGATGGCTCAGTTGGTTAAGCGTTTGGCTCTCAATTTCAGCTTAGGTCATGATCTCACAGTTCATGGTTTTGAACTCATCATCAGGCTCTGCGTTAACAGCGCGGAGCCTGCTTGGGATTCTCTCTCTCCCTCTCTCTCTCTCTTTGCCCCTCCCCACGCAAACACATGAGCTCTCTCTCTCAAAAATAAATAAACATTAAAAAATAAAAAGTTCCTCAGGTGAGCAGAAATCCAAATTGTGTTTTGTAATGCCTTTTGTTGCTACTGTATCATTAGCAGTTTTTCCACGTCAGTAAGTATCATTTTACAACATAATTTTAAATGGATTCACAATATAGATGTGCTGCTATAATTTGTTTCAGATTTGTGCTTGGCTTCTAGTTCAGGCAAGGCACCTTGTATATCCTTGCTACTTTGTAAGTAGAAAGTGACCTTGACTTGAGTCTTAATGCCTAGGCACAGCCTTACTATGGTTTTGTAGACCTGACTGGTTAAGACATCGTGGGCTCTGACGTCAGTCTGAACTCACACCCCAACCTTGGAAAAATTGGTTAGCAATGCCAGTGCCGGTTTGTACATCTGTTAAGTAAGGATGATCATAATGCCACCTCATAAGATGGGGGTGATTCAATCTGAATATGTAAAGTACTTAGCACAGTGCCTAGCACAACAAAAACACTCAATAAATCTTAACTATTGACAAAAAAAAAAAAAAGAAGAAGAAGAAAAAAGCAGCCTCTGGCACCCATAAGCTAGCCAGGCCTTCCCAGCTGCTTCTGGCTGTTTTCCTACTCACCATAAACGATGTCACAGAGTATTAGACAAGCCCACTTTAGTGACCGCGGCCAGTAGGTGACCCACTCTATAATCCTGCCTGAACACGGACAAAACACAAACGTTGTCCAAACCACAAATGAGGAAACAGCCCTTCTCCCAGGCAATGAGCGGCTGCTGCTTCCTTGCCCATTAGAGCCTCAGCATTACTCTGGTGTCCTCCTAGGTAAGATGTCCTCAAATATCCAACCAGAAAAATCCCTTCTTGTTGGCAGCATCCAATGCAAAGCCAAGCCCCAGTTCCTTACCTCCTCCCCGAATAACCTAACACAAGCCCAAATTCTCTAATAAGCCCTTTCTAACCTCCTCACCGAGGGAGACGCCTCACAGCTCTGCAAGGTATACATTCTCCCTGGCCACAGCGCACGATAAACCCACCTTGTTCCACTCAAGCTGAACGAGTGTGTTCCCGGTGGTCTTCAGCTGGAGGGCACTGCTGGTATTATTCTGGAGCCCTTTCTTCATAATGGAACTACAATGTAGGAAGCTTGTTTTCACCTTGGAACTACATCCGTGTATCATTTGGAAAAGCAGAGGTAGGAGCCAAGAAGCAAAGGTCATCTCCACTTGACTTGAGAGAAGCATCAACACAGATTAGGGATTAAGAAGCACTGCAACCTTTGGGCCCCTGGCTGGTTCAGTCGGTGGAGCATGCGACTTGATCTCGGGGTTGTGGGTTCGAGTCCCACGTTGGGTGTAGAGACTAAACATAAAATCTTTAGAAAAAAGAAGAAGCATTGCAACTTTTGTAAAAGGGTCACAACTTTTTATCAGAATATTGTTTAACCACAAAACAGACTGTTAGAATGTTGGCCTGCATATTACTCAAGACTAAAAAGTTTTAAGTGTCTAGCTGTTAAGGCCGTAGGTTGTTCCTAATTTATAAATGGATTGTTCTAGAAATTCACTTAAAGTTCGTTGGTAACAGAGCTTCCAATTTAAACCATATCATAAATGATCATTAGGTTTACTGTTCATCCCCAAAGCCTATTTATTCCTGAATACATGTGAAGTACTATTTCAAATGCACCATCATTTATGCCTTACTGTCCAGGTAAAAATGCATTCTCACTGTGGGACTTCCGTCTCACCAATATAGCCAAAAATAGCAGTGTATATCATGCTAGGTGCCAGTAACCTAAATTCCTACAAATGTAGAAACGGTATGCCCAGGACAGGGTTTATCAGAGTGCACAGCAAGAACCTTGGAGTTAAAACGGCAGGGATGGTTAATTCGGTGAGTCGGGCGCTGAAAAATGTATCAAGGAGTCGAGTGAGCGAGCCCACCCCTAGCTCTCTGCCCTTGTAAGAGTATCATGGCGGGCTGCCGCGCTTAGCCACGTTCCAGCACAGACAATAAGGCCCAGAGGGGAAGACGAGACTTTATGCCAGAGCGATCCCTTCCTGAGGCAGGGGAACCTTCTCTTAGAGAAGTGCTCCCTCCCTCCTACAATTTCCCTCACCGTGCAAATTTCTCTCATTGGCCCAGGAGTGTATCACATGACCATGCTGAAACTGACCACCGCAAGAGGTAAAGTTCTCAGAATCACCTGGGAGCTTTGGAAACAAAATTCCAATTCTCAGCAACAGTAGGTTTTAAAAGTTCCCCAGCTGTTCCCAGAGTATACTTAGAAGCCAGGCCTACTGCCCAAGCCTCATCAAGTTTCACCCCTGCCTGGGCTTTGGGGCTCTGCCAGCAGCCATGGCGCAGGGAACAGCTAAGGCCATGGGTGACCCACGAACTACACCTAGCACGCGGACACACCTTTTGCTATAGCTAAGAAAAGGGGTGTCTGCAGCTCGGTCCACCCGCTAGAAGAAGAAAGTAAAAAGATTTGTTATAAGAGATCTGACGCCTATCTTAATCCTTAATCCCCTGGAAAAAGTGGAAAATGAAGAAAATACCTTATAAACTTCTGCTCCTGAGTGTTGTTAAACATACAAGCCTGTAGACCAAGGTGGCTGTAAGGCTGTGGCACCTTACGGAAGCAAAGCAAAATCTAAGTCTCTAAATGCCTCAAGGTTACGAACTCAAAACGCTACGAACAACCAATCACAAACAGCCCACGAGGCTTGAAGCGATAGCCCATCCACCATCTCCTGGCTTTGCCTCTGCCTTTCCTCCAGAAAATCTCTCGCCGGAGCTCCGGTCCGCGGAGCCCACCCAACCACTTCCGGTTCGGTGCTGCCACATTCAAAAGGACTTCGGCTCAAATAAACCCTTAACATTTTTCATATGCCACCGTTTATGTTTGAAGAGTTCTCATCTCAGAGCAGGGAGCCGGAGGAGGCCCCCCACAGCCCCCAGCAGCCCTGAGCAAGGAGAAGTACCTGCTGAGCCCCTCGAAGTCGCTGCTCTGTAGGGATGGCGGGCAACCCCCTCGGATCCGGGTTCTGGCTCTGCAGCGGCACCTGCAGCTTCCCGCCTCATGAGCTCTCAGGCGTTAATGGCTTATTTGAGCATTTCTTTTTCCACACGGCTCCAGAAAGCGGCTGGCGTTGGACTGGGTCCGACTTCAAAACCAGACCGGGTCCCGGGCGGACTGGTTCCGCCCTTGAAACTGGTCCCGGAAAGGACTAGGTCCGCCTTAGAAACTGGGCCGGGTCCTGTGGGACGCCTCACCTGGATAAAATTTTGTCTTAAGGCGGAACGAGTAATAAAGATAATCTTCAGTTACAGTGGCCAGCCACAGTGAAGAACTTTTAACCATCTTAGATATTATCAATTTACAATATGCCCTAAAGAAAAAGGGGGCTTCACACTCACTGTAAAGGGGAGACAGAGGGGTGCCCGGAGGCTCAGTTAAGCATCTGATGCTTGATTTCCACTCAGGTCATGATCTCAGGGTTCATGAGTCCGAACCCTATGTTGGGGCTCTGCGATGGCATGGTGCAGCCTGCTTGGGATTCTCTCTCCCCCTCTCTCTCTGCCCCTCCCCTGCTAGCCCTCTCACTCAAAAATAAATGAATAAACTTAAAAATAAAGACAATTCTTTTCCTCCTCTACACTTTCTGGCGACCAGCATAAGACCCGCAGGGCCACCCCACTCACTCTGGAGCGTACAGACAGCATCCTGGGAAAACTGGCACAAGCCAGCAAAGGGTAAGAATTCTTACCAAAATCAACTCTCCCAGACCTCTGTTGCATGGTTGAGAGAAAGTAAATTTCATGTTTTCCCTTCCTTTCCAAATTCAGATTGGCAGAAAATATATCAGTTATTCATCCTTTCTCTCCCAACGACAGGTATTGTGGCCAGATAAGGCTGGGCAGAAACGCGGATGGCATTCCATTTGCAGCTAGGGTCCTACCAACCGTTACAATACCCCAGCAATTGCGGCTCTCAGGGGGACTGTCCAGGTCTTTCTCTCTATTGGGTATTTTTCACAGTGGCTCTGGATTTGGGTAACTAGTATCATCTGCACCTCTTTGAGAACCCCTCTTAGCTCCATGGGGTGGTTCAATACTGCCAGAAATATTTACTGTTTGCTCCAGCTGAAACCTGACAAGATACTCAAAGGGATTTTTTTAAGTAGCTCTGTGGTCATAAATTAGCCAAATTGGAAGCTGATATTCAGAGCCTGATAAGAACTTTTTAGGCCTTCTCCCCTAAGCTAAAACAAAAATGTTTGCCCAGAAGAAAGAAAAGCATTCTAAAGGCACTGTGGAAGGATTTACTAAAATGTTGTAAAGAAACCCAGCTGTAAATCTAGAACAACAAATCGTTTGATTTGTTGCAGATCTTCTCCCTGATACAAAGAAGCAAATGGAGGGGCGCCTGGGTGGCGCAGTCGGTTAAGCGTCCGACTTCAGCCAGGTCACGATCTCGCGGTCCGTGAGTTCGAGCCCCGCGTCGGGCTCTGGGCTGATGGCTCAGAGCCTGGAGCCTGTTTCCGATTCTGTGCCTCCCTCTCTCTCTGCCCCTCCCCCGTTCATGCTCTGTCTCTCTCTGTCCCAAAAATAAATAAACGTTGAAAAAAAAAAAAAATCAAAGAAGCAAATGGAGGCTCCCGCACTTCCATGGCTGGGTCAGTGGCTACATATTCAGATTGCAACCTTATTCTTTGAAGAATTAAAAACAAATGCACTACAGTATCAGTCTTTCTAAGAACAGAAATGCAGCTCTAGAAACAATACAAGGCCCACCTATCCTCTCTACCAATCCCAAATCCTCCCCTATTCATCTCAAAAGGCTTGCACATATTGTAAAAGATCTGGCTTTAAGAAACAAAAGCTCCTCTTGGAGAAACATTTTTTCTCTGTGCCTTTGAGATGCAAATGTTCTACCTAGTTTTCTCTAGGAACTCAGAGCCATCTCTTGAAGTACTGACTTCGGGGAGATAATTCTTACCAGAAAAACAAAAAGAAGCTATTTGGAAATTAGGTGAATGAATCCAGAAATATTAATAAAAGCTCTAGCCATCTGAGCAAGTAACCTTAACTTATTCTATCTGCCAGAAACACAATTTAGATACAACCATTCTTTTTAAACTAGTGAGTTTTGGGGTACCTGGGTGGCTCGGTTGAGCGTCCAAAATAAATAAATAAACATTAAAAAAATAAAAGCTAGTTTAAGTTTGTCGGTTTAATTAAAATAGGCATTAAACAGAATACTTCAATTCTACCTAGGTTTACTAAAAGTCAAATAAGCTAATATGTTATCTGTGTTACATAATATGTCAGCAAGAACGGTTAACTGGGGCTCAGTCAGTTAAGCATCCAACTCTTGATCTCAGCTCAGGTCTTGATCTCAGGGTCATGAGTTCAATGAGAATGAAACGGAAATGAAGCCTAGTTAAAAAAAAAAAAAAAACAACAATGGTTAGCTGTTTAACATCTCATGAAATTTTCATAAGCACAGTAATCTAAATATAATTGTTAAGAACAAGTGAATTAAATAAATGTAAGTGAAAGTTTTAAAAGATATTTTTCAACAATAAATATGGTTTGTGGTAGGTCTACTTAAGATAGTTGCCAAAATCTTGAGAACTTGAAACCTTAGTTATACTGAGATAAGTTAAATGAGGGTTATTCACTGACTATCTTAGTCATTCCAAATATGATAAAATACTAAAACAGCAAATACTGAACATGGGTTTATCCACTTTTGTCTTTCTTTTACAGAGGAACTAAATATATTGGGATCTATTAGTAAATATCTTTTGTGCCACACTGAAAATTTTACTATGAGAAAGAAGGTACTTCCAGAAATTGTGACATGTATTTATAAATTTCCCGAATCCATAGAATGCTAGTGTAACAGACAGTCACATCGCTGACTTCTTAGTTTTCACAAGGAATAAAGGATCCTAAGGGGTAAGAATTCTAATCAACATAATTAGTAATTACAACTACTTAGGAATAATAAGGGTGCAAGGAAACCACTGGGTCTGTCTGTAACCTGAACCGGGCCCTGAACTCTCCTAGTTTCCTCAAACGTCTGGCTACAACTCTCCAGACTGACATTTCCCATTTTCTCCCACCCTTCTGACTTGGAATCACTAAGCACAAAGACTGCCCTGGAACCTCCCTGGAAGAAACCATTCCAGTCCTTCTCACTGCCGACACCACAGCCAAACTTCAGGGACTGGAACCCTGGGTCCACATCTCCCCCATTAAAAAGGCCTCCCCCAGACTCTTGGAACCACATACCAGCTGCAGACCTAAAATTAAAGTTGATTAGGGAGGTTCCTCCCCAGAAGCAGATGGCATCTTGAGGTGGACAGTTCCTCCAAGATCATGGCTCAAGAAGATCTTCATCTCCAATATGAAACCTTTATTCCTTTTGCCTTTCTGCTACTTGCCTCTCCTCCCTGTGAATGCACAGGAAGATGATGCTCTTTAACTCTGGCAACGATCACTGAATGTACTGCTAAGGCCATAGCTACACAACAAAGTCTCTGGACTTTCTTGCTAAGATGGTTTCAGATAACAGAACTGCTTTAGCTTACTTCTTGGCTGAAAAAGGAGGAGCTTGTGCCACAGCAAATACCTCCCACAATACCTGGATCAGCACCTCTGGTGTCGCAGCAAATATGATAAATTAACACATCAGCCACTTGGCTAAAACAGGTTGATGTCCCTTTCTTTGATTTATCTGATACCAATTGGTTTGGCTCATGGGGGCCCTGGCTAAGGCTTCTGTATAGTTGTCATCGTAATGTCCCTTGTACACTATGTTCTCTCAAATGCCTTAAATGCATGTTCACAGCCGTCAGCAGTACATACATCGAATGGTCTCACTGGGCTTGGAGAACCAGAAACAAGATAAACGAGGAGATGAACAGGAAAAACATTTTTTCCATGGATCTGACATCATAACCTAGGAGTTTCACAGTGAGACAAAGAGCAACTTTGATGGTGGCCGAGAGTGGCACTAATACCAAAGTTCTGGTCACTCCTTCACGTAGAAGATGACCAAAAGGGGGGAATGGTTAATTCAACAAGGAGGCTGTTAGACTGAGGTAAGTCTAACGCCTTGGCAGCCTGAAACGTAAGCCTGTGAATGTCTCAGTGTTATGAAATAAAATACTAAAGATAGCCAATCACAAACGGCCAACCAGTCTTTACACTGTAGCCAATCAATAACTTCCTTATTTCTGCCTTTTCTCTATAAAGTCTCCCTCTGAGCTCCTGACACTGAAGTGCTCTGAGTGCTTCTGGTTTGGCACTGATTCCGACTGATTTTTGCCTGAATTCTTCAAGATTTTTTAATATGTTTCAGTGTATTATTTAACAAGGGAGACTTCCTCTCTGGAGTCTTTTCTGACACTCTCCCTCCTCATAGGGAGATGTAAGCACCTGTGTCTGCTCTCTTCCGTCCTGCTCTGTCAGAGAGCATGTGTGACGTTTGCATTTATTTGTATGCTGCTGTGCCCCTCCTGAAATGTGTCTTCTTCAAGGCCAGGGTAATATCTGCATTCTACTTTGTGCGTCTAGCATCCAGTACACAGGAGGCGCCATAAATCTTTGTTGAGTGGGGCCTCCTGGCTGGCTCAGCAGGTAGAGCATGTGACTCGATCTCAGGGTTCTGAGTTCAAGCCCTCACACCGGGCATAGAGATTACTTAAAAAAAAAAAAATACATTTGTTGAATGAATGAATTAGGTCGAGGAGAAATGGCCAAGAAGTGCCTAATATTAATGGCAAGCGTTTATCCAAAACCTATTATATGCTAGGCCCTACGCAAATGCAAGTACATGGAGTAGATTTAATCCTGAAACAACCCGATGAGGTAGGAGCCACTATTACCTTTAAATGTAAGAGAACTGCATCTCACAGAGACTAATCACTTGTCTAAGGTCACAAACTAGAAGTGACAGGTGTGGCACTGGATCACAGAGCCCACCAAGTCCTTTACCTTTACACTCAAGAGGGAGAAGGATGCTTCACCCACATTAAAGGAGAAGGCTTCTATAGTGGTTCCTAATCTAGAGAAGGCCGCAGAGGGGACTGTCATTGGTGGGATTTGTAGCTTTGGAGATCCTGGAGGCTTCTGCATTCTTGGATTGTTTAGGGGGAACAGGGAAGAAGGTGTGGCTCAAGGACATAAGAAGGGGTGGAAATGGAGAGACAAGAAAGGATCTAAAGTCTTGCCCTGCAAGGTTAGAATCTGAAGAGGAAACCTCCATTCTCCCACAAGAAACATTTTTTAAAAAGCTAATATTCAGTTGTGGTTTAGCCACGGCAATTACTTCTGCCCTGGAGCTTCCCCTGTCATTTATGGGGAACATCACCATCAAGGGCTCATTCCTAATAAACCACAACCTGAAGAATCACAGCTCCAGTTCTGGTCCACCACTGTATTGTCATTATAGACATAGGTCACTATCTGTCCATCTTCCCCCAACCTGTCCCTCTCACGGCCCTTATTCTGGCCAATGGATCTATTGCTCACTCAAATCATTAGGCCAGAAAATCTGGACCTCTCTTGAGATTTCTCCTTTCCTCTCCCCCGTCACATCCCATGGGTGACTTGAGTTTTGGGGATTCTATTTCATAAATCTGTAATCCGTTTATTTGTTAAACATTTATTGTGTGCCAGGAATATGCAGTAATGAACTGGATGAGATTCATCCAGTTCCCCGCAGCTCTGCCCTCCCAGCTTCAAAGAGATGGGCATCTTATGGAGGATATTTTGCAAACGAACAGCCCATTGTACTGCGGAGTACAGTAAACACAAGAAACGGAGAAGTAGAGGGCTGGGAAGGGGTATGTAATTCACCTGGGGAAGCCCGAGGGTTGTTCTCCTGACAGTATCCAAATTGAAATGTGAAGGATGTCTACCAGGAAACCCAGTGAAGCGGAGGACAAGTGCAAATTTCTGGAGGTCAGAACAGAGCCCAGAGTGTGGAGAACCGGCAGTTCACCACGACATCAGAGGCTCAAAGCTGGTCTCTAGGCCGCTCTCAATCCAGTAACTACACTACCCACTTTCCACCCCTCAAAGAAAGCAAAAAACCCAGCACCGTCCTTCCTGTGCCTGCAGGTTTGCCCTTCAAAAGTCTCGGAGCACTTGCCATAGGTTCATCAAAGATGTCCTGAGCACCCCCTCAGGGCAGGTACCTTCCAGGACCAGCCTCACAGTACTTTCCCCCTTTAGGGAGTATTCAATGTATTGCACCAGACCTTGAGGGAGGAACTTTTGAGTGCTGGGGGTTGAAAGACCACGCTGGAAGCGGGACTTAAGATGTTAACGACCAGGCAAGGACTCATGGGCCTCATTGCTCACCCGCTGTCACTGGAGGGCTCCAGGTCTGCCACTACCTTGTCCCAACCCAGCTATGCCCCAGTGCTTTCTTCACTCCCCCTTCCTTCGCATATCTACACCCGACTCCGGCCAGACGTCCTCCTCGCGTAGCCACACTCGGCGGCGCGCAGCTCTGCTAAGATGGCCCACGCGGCGCGGCCAGTGGCTGCTGGAGGGCAGCGGCCGGCAAACCTGCCCGCCGCCAGCGCCCACCCCAGAGAGGCTGTCTCCTGGGCGCCTGCCACCCCCGGGCCAGCCACCTTTCCCACGAGGGCGGGAGGGGCCGTCCTGCCGAAAGACCACCGCCAAGGGCAGCGATCCCCGCCGCAGCCTTCACCGGGCCCGGCGGGGACTCGTGGAGACGCGCTCCGGCGGGAGCGCGCGCGCCCGGAGGCTCCGAGGTCCGGCCGCGGCGCGGGGCGGGCCGAGGCGGGACTGAGGGCGGGGCGGCCGCAGCCTCCGCCATTCCCCGCTCCCTCCCCCCACCCCCGCCGAGGAGCGCCACCTCCCCGCCCCCACCCCCCCTCCCCCACCGCGCGCGCTCCGCCCGCCCCGGAGCCTCGCCCTCCGCCACGATGAGCAAATGAGCGCGAGCGAGGGCATGAAATTTAAATTCCACTCAGGGGAGAAAGTGCTGTGCTTCGAGCCTGACCCCACCAAGGCGCGAGTGCTGTACGATGCCAAGGTGCCGCCGCGGAGGGACAGGGAGGAGGCGCGGGCCGGGGACCCCGGGACGGGTGGCGGAGGCGGATGCGGGTGCGGACGGCGGCGCGGCGCAGGGGAAGTGGCGGGGCCCGGCGCTCCATGCCGGCTGCTCCTCAGCTTGCGCGGCGCCGTGCGTGCAGCAGGGGGCGCTCGCGGGACGCTGCGCGGGGGAGTCGGGGCCCGGGCGGTTCCGCTTCCGCCGGCGCGGGGCCGCGCACGCGCCTTCGGAAACGAAACCTCGCGCGTGCAGTGTCGTGAGGCCGGGGCCGCGAAGTCGGTTTGCCCACGCGACGCCAGCGAGGGCTGCGCGTCGAGGAGGCCGTTTGCCAGCGGCCTCTACCTTTGTTAACTCTCACCGTTCTGCGCGGTGCATCGTTGTGTGGGCTCCCGTGTGGTACCCTGACTGACCGAGCCAGGTCCTAAACTGTAGCGCCAGAGCACTGGCCGTCGACCAGCGACGTCGTTGCTCTGGAGCACCAATCGTGTCGGGGCCCGATACCTCCCGGGCCTCCCGGGACCCCCCCGGGACCCCTCCCGGGGCCCCCCCCGCCCCACCCGAGGGCAGTGTTGACCCGGAGCTTTGATTCCTCAGCGTTTTGCAGCATTTAGGTTTTCGATCCCCGACTCGCGCCCCGTGCCATCTAAGTTTCGGGGGCTGGGGGAAGGTGGGGGGCGGGGGGGAAAGTGAGCCATAACTGCAGCTCCTGGGGTTTGGATGGCGAGCGGGAGTGGGCCCCGTAGGCCGGGGATGGGGGCTGGCCCCGGGCCCCAGGTGCGTCTGGGCGACGCCGGCCTTGGGGGAATTCCCGAAGCCTCCGGGCTTTGTGAGTTCCGTGTTCCGGCTCCTCTCCCCGCAGCCTTGGCTGTTTGCTATCCCACCTCCCTCCCCTCCTCGAGTCTTCCCCAGGGGTGACACGCCCCATCGTTTGCCCCAGGTGTTCCCTCTGGGGACTCCGCTGGGAGGGAGGGCGTAATCCTCTGCCGTCCTGGCCCTGGATGCAGCGGAGCTGGGGAGACTACAACTCCCAGAGGTCTCAGGGCTGCAGCTCTCTTGTCTGGCCTGGACTCTTGTGTTACTGACAAGTCGGTCGGCCAATGGCTTCAGGAGCTGAACTCCGTCTCGGTGTCCGAGGCCAATCGTGGGTCGGTTGGAGGGATGTTTCCTATTTTGAGGCATCCACTCAGGAAAAAAAATGGAATTGAAAGGGAAAATGTTTCAACCCAGCTTTCAGTCTAAAAAAGGAGAGAATGCGTTCTTTTCTTTTAAAAACAGATCTGTGATCTAGTTTTCCTGATCTAGCTTGCACTAGTCTGTGTGTTCTGTCATTTGTGGACAATATTTCTTGGTTTCAGATTGTCGATGTTATTGTTGGGAAAGACGAAAAAGGCAGAAAGATTCCAGAATATCTGATCCATTTTAATGGTTGGAACAGAAGGTGAGTGTACTTGTTAAACGGGATTGAAAATTGGTCATCTTTGCAGCACAAGAACATTGCAAACTTAAGTTTTAGAAACACTTGTAGAGAAGCTTCACTTCCTGTTTCTGCTTTTTTATGAAACCTTTCCTATTCTGAAGAATGATTACTTTCAAGTCAATTGTGTTTGGATCTGGAAACCCTAGTTATTTCTGTGCCTGAATGAGTTCCTTTTTCAGTTTATTTGCATCTTTTTTGTGTGAATTTAAAATATTTCAATAGCGTTCTAAAACTTCAGTACTTTTGGGACACTTCTGCTTCTGTGAGGTGCTTTTAGTATTTGTTCACACCAAACTAAAATACTGAATTTTATATCCTTTTCTCTTTTTTTGTTTGATTAGCTGGGATAGATGGGCAGCTGAAGATCATGTCCTTCGTGACACCGATGAAAATCGGAGATTACAGCGTAAATTGGCAAGGAAAGCTGTAGCTCGCCTGTAAGAATACAAAAGTCATGAAATGAATGTTATTTAGTGTGCTTTCTCTTAATGTTTCGAATTTTTTAAATATGAAAGTAAAAATCCGATAGACCTGGTTTGTTCAATAGTCTTATATGTTTAAAGCGTGTTAATGAGGAGTTGCTATTGTATTCGAACTGCCGTGTTTTCAGAGAGGTTACTATGGAATCTTCTGAGGTGGAGATTAACATTTATGTTCTAGGATTCAATGATTTTTAGGTCCCTAAGAATCGTTGCTGTTATGTCTTGTGTGTACCTCCAGACCCATATCAGGTGGCATCGGAATTTATTTCAGCGGTGTTTGGTTTTCTTTCAGAAGAAGCACAGGAAGAAAGAAGAAACGCTGCAGGTTGCCTGGTGTTGACTCTGTCTTAAAAAGCCTCCCTGTTGAAGACAAGGATGAAAATGATGAAAACTGTGAGTGGCTTGAGTTCGTTTTCTCTGGCTGAAAGAACTTTTACCTCGTCCTTTTATGCCACAGGATTGAGGGGCGGATTTGCTGCAATTACAGACAGGGAACCAGTTCAAGCTCGAGCTCGTTACGTGTAATATCTGCCCGTTTTGTTTTTGACAGTAGCAGCCCATAGTATCTCATCAGTCTTGCCCGTGACCACTGCCTTCTCAGCCAGTGTCTTTCTTTGTACTAACCCCTTGTTTCCTTCTTGCCACTTCCTGGGCCTTGACCCCAGTTACGAATGCAACAGAGAACCATAGGCTTCCCAGGTGACCAAACACGTTTAGATCATGAACTTGTGTGGTTTTTACCTTCACTGAAATCGGTGTTATATTTCTCAAAATAAATTTCTTTTCCAAAAGGTCCAGTATTTGTGTTCAGCATATAAAACATATGCAGGGTTGGGGCGCCTGGGTGGCTCAGTCGGTTAAGCGGCCGACTTCGGCTCAGGTCATGATCTCACAGTGTGTGAGTTCGAGCCCTGCGTGGGGCTCTGTGCTGTCGGCTCGGAGCCTGCTTTGGATTCTGTGTGTCCCTCTCTCCCTGCCCCTCCCCCACCTGCAATCTGCCTGTCTCTGTCTCTCAAAAACAGACAAATGTAAAAATAAAATTTTAAATATACGCAGTACAGTTAATTATTGCCAGCGGCAGGACACACGTGCCACCTTAGCGAGTTATAAGTGTAAAGGTTAAGGAAGTATATGATGCCGGTTTGCCTGATATTTTCTGTTTTACCTAGCAATAAGCAGTTCCTCTGATGACAGTAGTGAAGAAAAGGATGAAGAAATAAGTGAAGAAAGTGATATTGAAGAAAAGACGGAAGTGGTATGAAGTTTTTATTGTAAAATCTCTGTCTTAGGTATATATTTAGTGGTAAAATTATGTGATAAAATTCTCCACTTGTGGATCATTTTCTAAAAATGCATTTGTTTAACCAGATATTATAGAGCTGTACTTGATTTTTATGGGAAAATAACCTTTATTTATATTTATAGTCACCGTATGAACCTCTTGGTGGCTCTTTTTACCCATAAACTGTTTGCATGAATCATGGTTACTTCTTTCTTTCCAATGAAATCATGAACTTTATTTCTGTAATGGTGATTAGTGTTTAAATGTCATGTATCAGAGTTCCGTATCTTCCACCTGCCTTCAAAGTTAACATGCCTCTCACTGCCAACGCTGAAAGCAGAGAGAAGCAAAGTAAGCATTTGCAACATGCTTAGTGCCCTAAAACCCGTAAACCTTGGGCCTTTCATGTGCTTTTCTCTAGGACATGTGGCATCATTACTGGTATGAATGTTGAGGATTAACTGCGTTTGTTTCATAGTAGGCTCTCATGTGTTTGTCTTTGGATATAGACCCCCCCCCCCGCCATTATAAGTAGTTAAAGATGCAATTGTGACATTGCAGAAGGAAGAACCGGAACCACACACAAGAAGGGAAATGGAAGAAAGGACAATAACAATAGAAATCCCAGAAGTTCTGAAGAAGAAGCTCGAGGACGATTGTTACTATATCAACAGGAGGAAACGGGTATACAGGGAGAATACATAAAACGTGGATTTGTAATAGAGCTTTCATTTAGCCATATTTTGCAATCACAGACTCAAATAATTAAAAACCTTTAAGAATGAAATTCATATTTTAAGTTTTGTACTGAGTCAGGTTCTAAAGTTCCCTGACTATGGCATTCTTGCTGATTGCATTAAGGCGTGCAGTCTTTCCCAGCCCTGGTTGTCCATTAGAACCATCTAGGGAGCTTTGCCAAACTCCTTATGCCTGGGCTTCATTCAAGAGGTTAAGACGTAATTGATCTGTCATGGAGGCTGACTGCGAACATAGTCTTCCCAGGTGGCCCTAATTGATCACCAAGATGTGAGTCACTGCTTACATTTATTTTGAAAACCTATCCTGTGATCTTCATAGGGATATGATTAGTAGAAGCAATCAAGGAGCCTCAAAGTATATTTAAAAGATTCTCCTCAAGCAGAATTGGCTTTATTTTTTTAAGATTTTATTCTTCAGTGATCTCTACACCCAACGTGGGGCGTGAACTCACAGCCAAGGTCAAGAGTCGAATGCTGTACTGACTGAGCCAGCCAGGCACCCTGAGAACTGGCTTTATTTTTGAGTTAAAAAGTTTATAGTAGACAAGAGCACTGTTTCTTGGAATGTATGATTTATACAACGAGATGTGTGCATCAGATGTCTATGTTTTCATTAACAGTTAGTGAAGCTTCCGTGCCAGACCAACATCATAACTATTTTGGAGTCCTACGTGAAGCATTTTGCTATCAATGCAGCCTTTTCAGCCAATGAGAGGCCTCGGCACCATCATGCTATGCCACATGCCAATATGAACGTGCACTATATTCCAGCAGAAAAGAAGTGAGTAGTGGGAAGGGGGAGATTGGTGGCTCAGTGGCTCGCTCTCTCTGTGTATTACAGAAGTGACTTCCATTTAGGATAGGTGACACTCTCCTTTTCTCTAATTTGGAATTCATTTAATACATCACTTAAGAGTTAACTAATAATTCATTTAGTAACAAATTTAATATCAAAGTATCCCTGTTTCTCAGTGATACAATATAGCGAGATAACTCTTTTTCCTCGAGAAGCACCAGAATGGGGGAATAACATTTTGCAAACAGCTTGTTTGCAAACAGGTTTTTATTCCAGTCAGGATTATTGTGTTCATGACCTGTGTTCTGCATGTGGCCCAGCTCAATTAGAGTCCGACAGGCAGAGTGTTGGATTTGAAACCAGTATTAGGAGTAGTGCATCGGGCTTGCCCCCTTCAGCTCCCGGTAATTGGGTTCTGTCCACCGTCTGCAGCGCAGGCTGCTTGGGCTCCTCATGTGACACTGAACGTAGTCATTTGTGTTCAGTGTGATGTTAAAATCACTAGTGTACTTTTTTCACTTTGTATTATAGTTTTGTGTTTGCGCTTAATTTTCTGTTGACAACATCTATAAACTCTTTATACATATAGGTGTAATGTATAGTGTTTAATTTTAAAACACCGCCTTATTAAAAATGTGCAACTTGATTCTGATATTTTGGAAAGTATTTACTGCATCTCTAATCTCTTACTCTCCTAGCGTTGACCTTTGTAAGGAGATGGTGGATGGATTAAGAATAACTTTTGATTACACGCTCCCACTGGTTTTGCTCTATCCGTATGAACAAGTTCAGTATAAAAAGGTGACTTCATCCAAGTTTTTTCTTCCGATTAAGGAAAGTGCCACAAACACTAACAGGTAAGTTAGCCTGCAGTCTGACTGAGGTCAGCAAATAGTTGACTCTGTCTTTGAAGATTTCTGTCTGATGCTATGGGGCCAATAGGTTTGGAGGAGGAGATTGAAAGGTGGAGTTTTTTCCTGGGTTAGCCAAGTCATTCACTTTCAAATGGCTCTGAAAGATTTTATCAAGTGAAGATTCCAGTGTGAGAACTTGGTTGGATTTTGAGCAGCTAACTCATCTTCCCAAAGACAAGTGGGGTGAAGACACAGGGCTGAGAAGGGCGGAAGATGTGGGTTTGAATTTAGCTCCTTTACTTGCTGGTTGTGTGACGTGTGGAAATGCCTTCTGAGCCTCTTCCGTTTGCCTCTGTTCAATGGAAAGAGCGTTTGCCTCCTCGAGTAGTTACTATTAAATGAGAAAGTTCTCCAAGGGCTGGCCACCTTTTGCTTTGAAGTAAAGGTTAGTTCCTCTGCTATGTCACCACTTTCTTTCCTCAGTCACCAAGCATGCCCAAATCTCTATTGTTTGGTTGAGAGAGGAGGGTCGGAGATCTCACCCTGAAGTCTGTACCTTCACTGGACAAGCTACTTCCCTGTCTTCCTGGGCCTCTTTTCCTGGGAGAGCGGCCTGTTCTCATGTTTTCCGCACCTCCATCTCTGCTCGCCTACCTACCGTCTGCCTCTGTCTACCGCTGCCCCTGCTCACTCTGCTTCCCCAAGAGAGGGTGCTGACAGCTGCCCGCTCGCCAGACGCCATGCTCTGCTCTGGCTACCTTTCCCTTCCATCCCCTTCCTTTCCTTCATGGCTCCTTGTTCCTGGTTTTCTGCCTGCCTCACGATCATCTCTTTTCAGCCTGCCTGCCTGCCTCCCTGCCTCTCCCATTGGTTTCACCCTACGTGAGAGGCCTGTGCAACTCCTTGGGGACCTGTGTTGATGTTCCCATGCCCTGCTTCAAACCTCAGGGTGGACTGTGTGTTCCACAAAGCTTGGTGGATGCTTGTGGCTTTTCTTTCTAGTTTTGTAGTAGTTACAGTGTAACGGGTATTCCTATGCCTTTTAAAACAAAATGTATTGAAATGTAGCAGACCCAGTGTTACATTACTTTGAGACGAACAGCACAGTGATTGGACAGTTCCGTACGTTATGCTGTGTTGCCCACCACAAGCACAGCTGCCGTAGTATTCTTACTCTCTTGAGCAGGGTTTCTCAACCTTGGCCCTATTGACGTTTTGAACAAGATCATTCTCTGTGGTGGGACTTTCTTGTGCCCTGTGGGATGTTGAGTGGCAGCCCTGGCCTCTCTCCATTAGATGCCAGTAGCGCTCTGCCGGTGGTGACAGCTGAAACAGCGCTGTCTCCAGATAGTGCCAGTGACCCCTGGCAGGGCGAGACGACGTCCGATTGAGAACCATCGGTATAAGATATAAAAGGGGCATGGGGCTTTAATGCCAACATGCCTTGCAGAGTTATCAAGGGGATGTAAATGATTTAATAGGTCTGGTTACTCCCTTTTTTTAAATTTTTTCTTATATTTATTTATTTTTGAGAGAGAGAGAAAGAGTGTGAGTGGGGGAAGCACAGAGAGAGAGGGAGACAGAATCCGAAGCAGGCTCCAGGCTCTGAGTTGTCAGAGCCCAAATGTGGGGCTCAAACCCACGAACCGTGAGATCATGACCTGAGCCGAAGTCAGACGCTGAACCAACTGAGCCAGCCAGGCGCCCCAATCCGTTTGGTTACTCCTTAAGAAAACATTTGTTTTGTCACACTTGAAAGTAAAAGTTTATAAGCCTCCTGGAGGAGAGGCAAGAGTGTTTTCAGTGTGAAGGAGGACATGTAAGAACCGCTCCGGGTTTTGCAGAGGTTGTGTGTGCCAGGTGTGTGCGATGCTCTCTCTTCCTCCGTAGGAACCAGGAGGAGCTCTCTCCGAGCCCGCCTTTGCTGAATCCATCCACACCGCAGTCCACGGAAAGTCATCCCACCTCCGGTGAACCAGCCACCCCCAAGAGGCGCAAGGCCGAGCCGGAAGCCTTGCAGTCTCTGAGGCGGTCCACGCGCCACTCTGCCAACTGTGACAGGCTGTCTGAGAGCAGTGCCTCTCCTCAGCCCAAGCGCCGGCAGCAGGACACGTCCGCCAGCATGCCTAAGCTCTTCCTGCACCTGGAAAAGAGTAGGTCCATTCCCAGGCGCAGGGCAGCCGTTCACTTGTGCTTGGCCCGTGCCGGCCGCTGCTGTCCTGAAAGGAAGCTGGCCGGCAAGGGGGGTGGGGAGGGGAGTGGGGGTGAGCGCCCAGTCACAGCCACGTTTGCCCGCTCGCCTGTGGGAGCTCCGCTCAGGAGCTGGCTCCAACCGAGGCTCATGAAGCATTTTGCCTATGGCCGGGAGAGAGAGGAGCCCCCACGCCTGAGCCCTGCGGTCGGATGCTTGGCACCTGCTGGTGTAGCTGGGTCTCGTGGGTCTGGTAGCAGTAGCTCCCCGTTGCCTCCCCCCAGCCCTAATCCAGCAGGCTGGGTGACCACTGCTTACTTCCCGTCCGGATGGATTTGCCTCTTCCAGGCCTCAGTTCCTGTCAATGCGGGTAACGCAGTAAGTGGTCTTTTGTCTGTGGCATCTTTCGCTCAACGTAATATTTTCAAGGTTCATCGCATTGTAACATACATCAGCACTTGATTTTTTTCCCCAGATAATCGAGGTACCGGCTTTTATAGTAGGAAAGTCTTCCCGTTAAAGATGAATAACTTCTCTGCTGTCGGTAATGGTCTTCCGGCAGTCTTTGGTTCAGTTCCTGTGACTTACGAGTGAATAATTAACACCTCTTCCTTTCAAAGAGACACCTGTGCACAGCAGATCATCCTCACCTGTCCCGCTGACCCCTAGCAAGGAAGGCAGCGCAGTGTTTGCTGGCTTTGAAGGCAGAAGAACTAACGAAATAAACGAGGTACAGCGTTGGCATTACTGCTCGGCCTCCTATGGCTGCTTGAGTCCTGTGGGAGGAAGTCGGGTTTCCTGAGAGACAGGATGTTGCTCCTGCTGTGGGTATTAACAAAATGCTTCAGATGATGATGCTGAATGTTGGTTTTCGTTTCTAAAATGAGAAAATCATTAGGATTCCAGCCCTGTGCTTCTGCTCATCTCTCAAGTAAGCACGACTGTTGAAATAGGAGTACTTTCATTTTATGGAACAAACATCAGCACGCTTGTTGTGCAAAAGGCCAGAGAGTAAATATTGGAGGCTTTGTGGGCCACATGGTCTCCTTCAAGAGTACCTGATTCCAAAAGCATCTATAGACACTATGTAAGTGAATGGGCGTGCTGTGTTCCAATAAAGCTTTATTTAGAGACACCGAAATTTGAATAGATCATTTTTGTGTTATGAAACATGGCTATTCTTGTGTTTTTCCAATCATTTAAAAATAAAAAATTCGTTTTTAATAGTAATATTAGTAGCCATCCCTTTGAGGGCATGCTGTATGTCAGCATCGTGCCAGGCACTTGACCTAAATCACCTCAGATTTTCTAGAACAACCTTGCCACCAGGTTTTCGTTTTACAAATGGGGAAACTTTTCATTTACAAATTCTGTTTTTAAGACCGGTTAACTGATGTGTAGGTAGTGAGTGTTTCAGGGGTTCAGGAGGCGTCTTAGTCTACTGGGATATTTTGTGAATCTCACTTAAGTAGGATTTCCTTGTTTCTGTGCACGACTTTACTAGGCAAGGAAAACACTAAGTGATGAAGGTTGGCGCACTTTTTCTGGAAAGGGTCAGATTGTAAACATTTTCAGGGTTGTGTACCACACGGTCTCTTTCGAGGCTAGCCAGCTCTAGTGTCGTGTGAGAGGGCTACAGACCGCTCGTAAGTGAAGGGGTATGTCTGTGTGCCCCCACAATTCATTCATGGACACTGGTAATTGAATTTCATATCATTTACACGTCCTGAAATACTATTCGTGTGATTTTACTAGCCATTTAAAAATACGACAACCATTTTTAGCACAAGGGCGTTTGGGCTGGATTTGGCACAAGGCCTTACTTAGTTGGCTGGCCCTTGATAGAAAAACTGGAAAACTTAGTTTGTTTTACGATGACATTGAGGGAAGATTAGGAAATTTCTAGGATGAGCAGTCCCTGACATCCTGTTCCTCAGACATGGCCCTGCAGGTGTTATTCAGGAAAGTCCTGTTTCTCGGAAAAGGCAGGGGAATATTCAGGCAAGGCCATTCCCACTCAGGTGAGCAGTGCGAGCCCACCATCTAGTGGTCACAGGTCCAGCCGCAGGCCCTAGTAGAACAGGATTTCTAGTAAATGGTTGGAGGGTGCAACAGGCTCCCAACAGTGACTCCTGAGGCCTTAGTGAACTCCCCCCTCGTAAGTGCCTCTTTCTTTACGTGTTGTAACCAAAGCCCTGCATCCGCCTCCCCTGAGACTCTCTGCCATTGCTGTTTGCTGGCCTGCATCGGGGGAGAGTCTGGATGCACACCTTTCTCATCAGTACTCACGGGTGGTTCTCTGTACGCCCCTGTTGAGACTGCCTCTGCTAGAAACCTGTTCTCCTCCGTGAGACTTACCTTCAGTTAATAGGAGGTGGTACGCTGCATTGAAACGTGCAGTTGAGCGAGTGAGGCCGACTGCCCGCTAACCAGCCGAATGGCCTGCTGTCGTACACACGTGCGTTTCATGGTTCCGGTGATTGCAGATTCCTCCACGTTAACTTTAGGTGTCACTGTCAAGACAGTTGCCGAGTTTCAGGTTGAGGTGCCGGGCGTGGAAGAATGATGCCGAAACCAAATCGCCACCCTCAGTGATCTGCGCCACAGATGGGTGGGGTGGGTGGGTGAGGCCAAAGCCGAAGCTAGGACCTTAGCATGGAGTGCCGCAGAGCCGTGGCGAGACTCACTAGCTTCTCCAGTTTCATCGTGTTAAATTGAGTACATCAGCCTTTCTGGGGTCGTTTGGGCATCCTTCTGCTTTGTCTTGTGGAGGATTTCCTTTGGCTCTACTGTTTCCAGATTAAACTTGATAGATCCCCAAAGGCAAAGCAGCAACTCAGGAGAATAGATCTATAATTTGCTGAAGTATTTCTGTGGAATCTCATCAGAGCGCTTTTATTTATTTATTTTTTTAATGTTTATTGTTTTTGAGAGAGGGGGAGAAGGAGACAGAGGGTCTGAAGCAGGCTCTATGCTGACAGTAGAGAGCCCGACACGGGGCTTGATCTCACAAAGCGTGAGATCATGACCTTAGCTCAAGTTGAACGCTCAACCAACTGAGCCCCCCCCGGGCGCTCCTCATCAGAGGGTTTTTAAATACAGCTCTGACTTTAACAAAACCTTATATCCATCCCCAGTTCTGAAATTGAAAAAGAAGGAAAAGGAATCAATTCCCAGGGTTTCAGTCTATTTTCACTTGATTCAGTGGGTCAGATTAGTTTCCAAAGTCAATCAAATATATTAGGAGATTAGAAAAACCTTAAAACATGTCTGGGTTACTTTTTACCACTTCATTCTCTAATATGGCATGATTTTCAAGAAAGGAAAAGAGACGAAATGACCAGAACAGTTACAGCTAATTTATAGGTAGTAGCTGTTGGAATCTCACTTAAGTAGGATTTCCTTGTTTCTGTGAACGACTTTACTAGGCAAGGAGAACATTAAGTGATGAAGGTTGGCAAACTTTTTCTGGAAAGGGTCAGATTGTAAACATTTTCAGGGTTGTTGTAGGAAATCAAATAAATTTATTGTTAGAATTTTTAGGTGATTAGAAGTATCTCCATGTTGCCAAGGAAGGTGGGTCCTCGTGTGCTTGGTTTAAAAGGCAAAAATATTTTGAAAAAGTTGCCGTAGGAAACTATAAGATACATGCTGACACGTAATCCATGTGGGAAACACGTGCCTTTATCCTCCCCAACCCCCTGAATCATAATTCCACCAATAAGACATGAACATTGAACATTTTGGTATGTACTTCTACTTGGTAATTTTTCTGTACTTACATAATCATACACATCATATTGTGTATTTTTTGCAAGCGTTCTTTTGAACTTTGTTATTTTGTAGTTTTTGGTTCTCTTCAACATAAAGCATTATACTGGCCTATATGCTGAGATCATGCCCTTAAATGGCTTCGTGGGAAAGCTAGAGGAGTGGCTTTCAAACTTCTGCATTGGTTTGTTGTTATTGTTTACTCCCGTTTTCTGGTCCAGCTGTGAAGCAACTCATGAGGCACCACAAGGACAGGAAGCTTGGGAGTGAGAATGTCACACTGCATGCGAGACTGAGAACCTCACAGCATGTGTATTTCTGCTGCGATTCCAGATTTTGAGATCTCTTGGTAACAGTGTTAAGATGCAACAATTCATGCAACTCATGCTTTTCCTAGGTCCTCTCCTGGAAACTGGTACCGGACAGTTACCCCCCAAGTGACCAGCCGCCTCCACCCTCTTACATTTATGGGGCACAACACTTGCTACGATTGTTTGGTGAGAAGCCCCTGGCCCCTGCTTTCTTCTTCCTTTTTTTTTCCACTTTGGGTTTTTTTTAAGGTTATTTATTTATTTTTTAATAATCAAACTCGTGACCCCAAGATCAAGAGTCGCACATTCTTCCAACTGAGCCAGCCAGGTGCCCCTCCAGTTTGGTTTTCACACCCTTGTTCTTTTATGTACAGCTTGTAATTTTGAGGGTCTAAGAAAAAGCATTGAAAAATGACCTCTTTAAAAAAGGCGCTGAGGGGCGCCTGGGTGGCGCAGTCGGTTAAGCGTCCGACTTCAGCCAGGTCACGATCTCGCGGTCCGTGAGTTCGAGCCCCACGTCAGGCTCTGGGCTGATGGCTCAGAGCCTGGAGCCTGTTTCCGATTCTGTGTCTCCCTCTCTCTCTGCCCCTCCCCTGTTCATGCTCTGTCTCTGTCCCAAAAATAAATAAATAAACGTTGAAAAAAAAAATTAAAAAAAAAAAAAAAGGCGCTGAATGAATCTTAAATTTCATAAAAATGGTGTTTGTATCATTTGTGCCACTACCCTGTGTTCAGTAAGACTTTTTGGTTTTATCTGATAACGTAGATGTTAATTTCAGCTTGAGCAGGATAAACAAGGACGCTCAGTATGTCCTACTCATTGCCAGAGTCTGCTGATTGTAAATGGTTTGGGTTTTATTTTTAATGCAGTGAAACTTCCAGAAATCCTTGGAAAGATGTCCTTTTCTGAGAAGAATCTGAAGGCTTTACTGAAGCACTTTGATCTCTTTCTTAGGTATTTTTATTTCTTTTTTTATTAATTTATCTTTTATATATCTTTTCTGAACTTCTCCGTAACAGTGGTGGAAGCTAATAATCTGTGTGGTATTTTTAATAGTCGCAGTATTACCTAAGTATGATTGGTTCTAACTGTAATCGTAACATAGGGGGGTTTTGGCAATTTTTTTCCTGTAATTTATCTGTGTTCTGAGTCCAGGATGTTCGTTGTATTGAGGTAAAATTTTTTGTGTCACACTAGAAGAATCCAGTTGGGTAACTGTGAATAGAAAATTAAATTTTTACAGAAGTGATTAAGATCGATAGTAATTTAGTTTTACATTTTTTCTTTATAAGTACCATAAGTATTAGACTTTTTTGTTGTGTGTACATAAACCTAAATATTAGCATTTACAGGTTGGGTTTTTGTGTTTATTTTTTTTAAGTTTGTTTATTTTTGAGAGAGCAGGCGCGTGAGAAAGAGAATCCCAAGAGAATCTCCACGCTGTCAGCACAGAGCTCAACGCAGAGCTCGACCTCACGTACTGTGAGATCATGACCTGAGCCAAAATCAAGAGTCAGACACTCTACCGACTGAGCCACCCTGGTGCCCCTATCGTTTGTTTTTATAACATGAAAATGTAGAAGTGGTCAGAACCCTTTTTTGCAGGAAGCGTTTGTATAAGGCAGCCTGCCACCTAGTGGAGTTTAGGTTGTTTCTATTTGTACACTTGATAGTGGAAGGGTTCTGATGAAATGGTAATTACTGCAGAAGCCAGATACGTGCAATGAAAGTAATCTGTATATAGAAATCAAAATCATGTTCATTTTTTTTTTCTTTGGAATACCGAGAAGGGGTGAAATGTTAGAGTGCTTGCAAGTTAAAATTTTGCTTGCTGGTGTTCAGCCCTCACTGTAATGATCATCGGGGCAATGTTTTTCTTCTTCCAGGTTTTTGGCAGAATACCACGATGACTTCTTCCCAGAGTCTGCCTATGTTGCTGCCTGTGAGGCACACTATAGCACCAAGAACCCCAGGGCGATTTATTAGAGTTTTGATGGTTCTGGAAGAACATCTTGTCTGTCTAGCTTTGTGCTCTAGGTTCGCAGTGAAGAGTAAAGGTCTGGGGAGATGGTGGGGCCTTCTTTACAGGGCTGAGACAACAGCCACCCCCGGGGCTCTGGCGGAGGTGGGCCCGTTTGTTTGAGTTGCTTACATCCTGTAGTTATTCTGTAAAGGTTTACTTCCTGGGTGCCTGAACGGCCTCCAACATCTGACCCTTGCCACTGTACGCGTCGTCTGTGACAGCGGTTAAAGAACAGCTGTGTTCACAGTGAAACATTAATGGAAGTATGTATAGGTTAGGCTGTTTTAGTAGATGTTGGAATTGTTTGTTAGCAATGACCACGTTTTTTAGTTACTCATTAGCATTAAGCAAAATTGTTTTCCAAACTGTGTTCATTCTTGTGACGAGGCTCAACAGCTCTGTCCACCAAATTTCAGTTTTGCTTGGAAATCACAAAATAGTCCCAAAATATTTTAGAGGGAATTGATATCGATGGCAAAAGAAAATTTGCAGCCCCACACTTGCTTGTTATAGTTCCTTTCGTCCAAAACCTTATTTTTGGTGATCTAAATAAAGTGTTGCCTCTCTTGTTTGAGATTTTACAGCTATACTTTGTTGTGTAATGTTATGGTTCCCTTTCTGTAAAACCTTATTTTTGGTGATCTAAATAAAGTGTTGCCCATCTTGTTGCAAAGAAGCAGGAGTTTTCACTCTGGTCTTGGCCTCTTTGTTGCAGAGGGAGAGTGACTAATAACTTTTTGTTGTACTTTTGTGCCTGCTTTGTTAAGGCCTTTTGTTTTCTACCCCTCTGTGATTTTGCCCCACTTGATGGCTTGACCAGAAGGTGACTACTGGGAGATGCTGCACGCTGGGCTGGGCCAACACGTTTCTCCTCCATCGTTACCAGCTGACACTCTCTGAAGACACCTTTCTAATCCTCGTTATAGTCTCTCGTGTGCCTCCCTCTCCCCCAGGATGCTTCACAAAGTTGTAATTCAATTAAAGGGGTACCAGTACCATACTAGCCTTGACTGTGGTGCCTGCCTATTCTTACAGCTCAGTTCAGTGGACCTTAACTTCCAAAGACCACTGCTCATGAATGACAAAGGCCACAGGGAATTTTTTAAAAAATCTAAAATGGCTCAATGGTTCCATCAAAGAGATTTCTGCATGTACTGACCAGTGAGATTCAGAACCTATAAACCAGAGTAAACATCACCTTAGTGCAGTTAGTTGCTGAGTAAGACTCAAGTCTTTGGTGTCTAATCTGGACTAGAACTATACTTCCTACTGTGTTTCATCCCATTTGGTTTATGCAGTGCCTGTTTAAATCTGGTGTACCTGCAGTGTGCTTGAATTGTTAGAAAACTTTAATCTGTAATTACTCGTGGCCCAGAAAAGAAAAAAGATTTTTCCCTTACAAGAATCTCCTTGTTAAGTGTCCCCAGTGAAATGAACACAGACTATCTGTTGGAACATTTTTTTTAATGTTTATTTTATTTTTGACAGAGTGAGAGCAGGGGAGGGGCAGAGAGAGAAGGGGAACACAGAATCTGAAGCAGGCTCCAAGTTCTGAGCTGTCAGCACAGAGCCTGACATGGGGCTCGAACTCACGAACCATGAGATCATGACCTGAGCTGAAGTCGGATGCTTAACTAACTGAGCCACCCAGGCGCCCCAAGGAACATTTTTTTTTTTACTATGAATCTAATTTATTGTCAAATTGACTTACATACAACACCCAGTGTTCATCCCAGCAAGCGCCCTCCTCAGTGCCCATCACCCATTTTCCCTTCTCCTCACCACCCCCATCCCCCCTCAGTTTGTTCTCTGTATTTATAGAGTCTCCTGATTTGCCTCCCTCCCTCTCTGTTTGTAACTATTTTTTCTCCTTCCCTTCCCCATGGTCTTCTGTTAAGTTTCTCAAGATCCACCTATGAGTGAAAACATGATAATATCAGTCCTTCCCTGACTGACTTATTTCACTTAGCACGATAGCTTCCGGTTCCATCCACATTGCTGCAAATGACAGGGTTTCATTCTTTCTCATTGCCAAGTAGTATTCCATTGTATATATAAACCACGTCTTCTTTATCCATTCATCAGTTGATGGACATTTAGGCTCTCCATAATTTGGCTGTTGTTGAGAGCGCTGCTGTAAACATTGAGATACACAATCATCCTCAATGCAGAAAAACTGAGAGCTCTCCCCCCTGAGATCAGGAACACGACAGGGATGTCCGCTCTCAGCGCCGTTGTTTAACATAGTGTTGGAAGTCCTAGCACCAGCAATCAGACAACAAAAGGAAATCAAAGGCATCAAAATCGGCAAAGAAGAAGTCAAACTTTCACTTTTGCAGACAACATGATACTCTACATGGAAAACCCGAAAGACTCCACCAAAAGACTCCGAGAACTGATACATGAATTCAGCAAAGTCGCAAGGTACAAAATCAATGTGCAGAAATCAGCTCCATTTTTATACACTAATAATGAAGCAAGAGACAGAGAAATAAACTGATCTCATTTACAATTGCACCAAGGAACATTTTTTTTTTAATGTTTATTTTTGAGAGAGGGAGAGGGTGCTTGCGAGCCGGGGAGAGGCCTAGAAAGAGGGACACAGAGGACCTGAAGCAGGCTTTGAGCTATCAGTGCAGAGCCCGACACAGGGCTCAAACTCACAAACTGAGATCATGACCTGAACTGAAGTCAGATACTTAGCCTACTGAGCTGCCCAGGTGACCCTCTCTTGGAACGTTGCAATAATTACACACCTTGAGTTTACGATTTATTCTGTTTCTAGTAATGAGATACTATTTTCTTCCCACAAGGCATTTCCTAACCATAACTTCCTTTAAGCTGATTATTTGGATTTTGGGTTGATTTAAATATCTTCAAAATGTCCCTTGATTGTATATTACTAATAATTTTTCAAATAATTCATCACTTAAAAATATGATTTAAATGTCTGGACAGTTCTCATCAGAATTATACTTCATCCTCTTGTCAATTTTTACATTGTTACTTGCCTAAACTGCCAAACCTTGCAATTAAGTATCATGTTCATCATGTTAATGTTTTCAAGTCCTTTAAAGATGTATCGAAAATAATATTTTAGCAACTTATGTATCAGTTCCTTGTACTATCAGGCCCTTGGACTTTGAAAAGGACGTTCAAGAACAACAACGACAAAAACAAAAACACTCCTGAACAGAAGTAGATTTATAAATCATTTCACAGAACAGTGTACACAAAAACAAAAGAAAAAATTATCAGGGCACCTGCCTGGCTCAGTCGTAAAGCATGTGACTCTTAATTTCAGGGTCATGAGTTCAAGCCCCACATTGGGTGTGGAGCCTACTTAAAATGTAAAAAAACATTTTAAAAATTATCAATTTATAAAAGTTGACGTCTGTCATAAGACTTTATTATCAACTCTGTAAACATTTGAGGAAGTGAAGTCACCCAGTTTTTCCATTGTTTTAATAAGTCGGTGGCCTCTGCCTTTTAATATTTAGCTCGTCAAATAAGTTTATCAACATTTATTGACAACCACCTCCTGGGATACCAAAAACTGTGCGAGGTATTGGAAAGATAAGGGCAAATGAGATATGATCTGGGGCGTCTGGGTGGCTCAGTCGCTTAAGTGAATGACTCTTGGTTTCGACTCAGGTCATGATCTCATGGTTCACGAGTCCGAGCCCCACATCAGGCTCCACACTGCCAGTACGGAGCCTGCTTGGGATTCTCTCTCTCTGCCCCTGCCCTGTGCTCCTTCTCTCTCTCACTATCTCTCATGCTCTTTCTCTCCCTCCCTCCCCCTCTCAAAATAAGTAAACTTTTAAAATTTTTCAAAATAAATAAGATACAATCCTTGCTGGGGAATATGCTTAAGATTGATTCCTCCTTAACTTCTATATCAAGGAAGTGTGTCACTTTAACCAGTTCTTGATTTTAAACAGTATAATGTAACCATAAATGGCAACATTTTCCAAAATTAACCTTCCCATTGTACAAGAAAGAATGGATAATTCTCTTAATTAATTGGTATGTGGATGTCAGTTTAGGTAGGTTTGATTATTAAGTTTTCACTATTGAAAAATCTGGCAAGATGATGTTAAGGGACTTGATGTCCATTGGGGAAAGGAGTTTCAACAGATTAAAATTAAAAGCAGTTGGGGCACCTGGGTGGCTCAGTCGGTTGAGCATCTGACTTCGGCTCAGGTCATGATCTCACGGTTCATGAGTTTGAGCCCCGTGTCGGGCTCTGTGCGGACAGCTCGGAGCCTGGAGCCTGCTTCCGATTCAGTGTTTCCCTCTCTCTCTGCCCCTTCCCTGCTCATGCTCTGTTTCGATCAAAAATAAATAAACAATAAAAAAAATTAAAATTAAAAGCAGTAATTTGGGGAGATTGTGTTTACTTCACAATGAGAAAAGACTACTCAATAAACCAATTAAATCTTTTTTTTTTTTTTTTAAGCAATGCAATTGGAAAGACACCCTTTTACTCTAGCTTCTTTTTGTCTTAACGCTTGTGCCAAATTCTTCCTGATGCTCATCTGGGACAAATCCTTAGTGCATATTTAAGCTAATTGAGTTGGGTCGTTTTTACCTAGTTTCAGTAAAAAGAGAATGCTACTTCCTGCCTCTCTGTTCTCTGGAATCCACCTAAACTCCAACTGACTTTGCAAATGGCCATTTCTTTGCCTCAGCTTTTCCTCTGATTGATGAGCAGAATGTAAGTGCCCTGTGAACGTCCACAAGGCCTGGGATGAAGCTCCTCTCTAGCCCAGATCATCTTCTCAAGATTCTTCTACATGTTGCCGATGTGCCTCGCGCATTAAAAGCGTACATGTTGTATCTGTCCTCACACAGCAAGGGCTACAATTAGCATCAGTGGGTGAATAAGCAAGTGTTCACGTGGTGGTAGACAGTTGGCTGTGAACTCGGGAGAGTGGAGATTTCTGAGGACAAAAGGAAGAGAAAAGCGGCCAAGGGTCTGCTTTACAAAATTGGGGTGTTTGGCCTGGATAGTGCGTGGTGGAAGCCTCCCCCCTAAAGCTCTGTAAGATAACTCTGCTGAAATGTCACCATTCACTTAAAGCTTGAGGAAATGGAGTTGTGGTCTTGACCCTCTGTGGAGATGGGTTGTCAGGCTGAGACTGACCTCTAGGCAGGAGGGGCAAGAGCCACAGCGCCCCAAGAGTTGGTTCATATGTTCTGTCACTTATTCAAAGGGTTCTAGGAGAAGGCAGGCACAAAAGGTCACATATTATATGATTCCATTTCTACAAAATGTCCAGACTAGGCACACCATAGGGACAGAAGGTAGACCAGTGGTCGTTAGAGGGTGGGGAGAGAAGGGAATTGGAACTGACCGCTAATAGTTCTGATGTCTCCTCGGGGTGGTAGAATATTCTGGAATTAGTCGTGATTGTGTACCACTCTGTGAATTCACTAGAAACCACTGGATTGTCTGCTTTTAAAAGGTGATTTTTACAGTATATGAATTATATCTCAGTTGAAACAGGGAGATCCAGGGATTGGCTGTGCCTGCAACTCAAGAAAAATCCACCATGAAAATGCATTTTTGAGAACTGCAAAGCTGTTTGCTCCAATACTTCAGCATGGCTTCTTTAACGCACCGTTGCCCCGCGCAGGCCAACGTTCCTTTTCTCACTCCACTGAGTTCACTCTTCACCTGAAGGTCAGAAAACCAGTGCTGTGCCTTCATACGATTTCCTTTGTGAGCAAATACGGAGTTGACAGTTCTTCAAACTTCTTTGACCTCCAAATTCTGCATGGCAGGGCGGAGGGAGTAAGTAAATACTGATATTATGACATAAGCAAAAAAGGTGCACAAGCAGCAGAGGTTAGTAACCGCAAAAATAGTATGCATTGAGAATAATGCCAGTACGCATTCACCAGTCTTCATGTTTCAGAATTTCTTTGCAACGTCAATCTTTATCCTTCCAGAAGGTCGTGAAAAATCATAGGTAGTAAAGCGTTCGACTGTGTTTTTCTATTGATTGTACTTTTCTCACTCAGATTTACAACTTTCGGTGGAATGATTTAATAAGTCATTTAGAGATCTGCTTTGGCACAAGGTAAATTACACCAGCCTGCTGATTCTATTTACTGCTCCGTCTTCACTATTGTAAAGGTGACTTCTGAGACCATTACTCTCCAGAAAATGATTTGGGGTGAGATGACTTGTGAGCTGTATAGAAACACACCTATTAATGTTAGAGGAGAAAGGCTGTTCCAGTGTGTTCGGGCAGTACGTAAAACAAAGTCTAAAAACCAAAAATGCTCTATTGGAGGGAAGCCTAGTAAGATTTTCCTTTGATTTACAATAATTCATCTTATCGTTTATATTCCGTAGCATGTAAAGCTTAACCAATCATAGCATTGAAACCCTTTGTTAATTTCGTGGTCCAGAAGAAGCCATGGTGTGGTAGGTGGATTGAAAAATGTTTCTAAATCTTTACACACAAACACACGCACAACAGTGTCTCTATCCTTCATCTTTCAAAGGCGAATTTTTAGTTTCTCTTATCAAGAGTTAGGATCTATTTTCCTTCCCCTTGAATTTGGTCTGGCTTTTATTTTTCTTGGGCTGATGGCTGACTTTCAATAGATCACAGCGAGAGGAGTGTTCTGCCCAGTACAAAACCCAGATTAGTCTGGCCTGGGGATTTGCTCTAGCCAAGAAAATAGGGCGGGAGTGCTTCCCTTCCCTTCTCTCCCTTGGAACCTTACTGAGATGTGAAACGACCCCGGGCTAACCTGCTGGACGATAAGAGACATATTGCCTAGTTATTCTCTTCTCATCACCCAACCAACTACCGGCCAACTGCCCCACACACGAATGAAACCCTTTCAGACCAGCCAACCCCCAGCCTACCTCCGAGTCCACTATAGATGCGTACATAAGCCACCCCAAATCTGCCAGACCTGGCCTAGGTTAGCAGAACCACCCGGTTGGCCTCTACATTGTTGATCAATAATGAACACTTGCTGTTTTAAGCCACTGTGTTTTGGGGCGGTTTGCTATACAGCAATATAGCTGTATCTTCGTGGTGTATATGTTTTGCATCCTATCTATGGAAGAGTGCGAGCTTCATTGCCTTAGCTGAAAGAGCTGAAATTCTGGTATGTTCAGAGACCATCAGCTAACCAAGGGACCATGTACCTGCTCCTGCTCCCGCTCAGGTAACAAGGAAGAAATGGATAGAGACCGCAACCTATCTTTGGGATTTGGTAGCTAGCACAACGTGGGTTTTATTCTGCAAGAAATTTAGTTTGCAGAAAACTAAAGAGGACATAGAATATGTTTTCACCATAAAATTAACAACTATTATTATTTTGTAAGATTTGTTTCCAGCCACTGTTTTAAAAGCAAATAAAACATTTGTTGCTGCCCGGATCTCAATCCCCAGCCCTTCTCCCAGAGGTGATAATTCCCTGAGTTTGGTGTAGTGTGGACTTGTATTGTGCACATGGGATTTCTCGGTCTCATACTCTACACCTTGTTCCTGACATGTATTGATGCGTATTTACACATATACATGTACATATAACAGAAATATGTGTGTATATAAGTACACCAACCTGTGTTTTTACATATATACGTATTTAGTTTAATCCTGTTAACTGCCGCAGAAGATGATCACATGGATATAAAACCTTTTATTAATTACCTTACCATTGTTGGACGTTCGGATTGCTTCTGAGTCCCCCTTTTACTAACAGTGCCGCAAAGAACAGTGCTTGTATGCAGGTCCTTGTATTCAAACAGCCGTCATTCTGTGGGTCATATGCCCGGAATTGCTGGGTGCTCAGACACATGCTTTTTCACATTTTCTAGAGTCTAGAGTTACCCTGTTGGACAGGGAGCTGGCTTTATCAGAGTTTCTGGATGTTCAGTTTCAGGGCGGTTGTCTTGTGGGACAGATTTATAACACTGGGAGCTAAAAAGAAACTTGAAAACTTGAAATCTCGGAAACATTCTCCACATTGCTTCATCTCATATCGCCTGCTCCCCCCTGCCCTGTGTTTTTGTGTAGTGTTGGGGATTATTTGGTGGTCTCATAGAAATTAGAAATAAATAACTTCATGGTGGTACAAAGCAGGCTAGGAGTTGATGATCTGCTACTTTGCTCACAGGGCAACTGTCAATGACACCGTGGAAAGGAGTTGATTGGCCATATGAGGAATATTTCAAATATTGCATGGAATGGGGCAAATGCACCACATTAGGTCATTTCTGAGGGGTATCAGGTTCAATATTCAATAAGGCAAACCAGGGGCGCTTGGGTGGCCCAGTCGGTTAAGCAGCCGACTTTTGGTTTCGGCTCAGGTCATGATCTTATGGTGTGTGAGTTCCAGACCTGTGTCGGGCTCTGTGCTGATTCTCTTTCTCTCTCTCTCTCTCTCTCTCTCTCTCTCTCTCTCTCTCTCTCTGCCCCTTCCTCCCCACCCCCTACTGCTTGTGCTTCATCTTTCAAAAATAAACTTTTTTTTTTTAAGAATAAGGCAAACCAGTTCTTTTGGCTTTCTCAATCGTGAGGTCAAGTCTAAAACCCTGCATTTTCACATTCCAAGACATGAGATGGTAAACATACTATGCCAGGATCAAGGTTAGGTCAAACAATATCGTCTCTGTAAGGGAGAGAAAATCGTTCTTGTTGTTTAAGGAGTAAATGGCTGAATGTTCTTAGATTTTACACATCCCCTGTCAAAAGTGAATTAGAACATAAGAAGCCTGTCCTCATAATAAATGTGCTTCTCAACCAATTGTGTGTGCCCTTTGTCCTTTGGGTTCAGTCCAGACCAGCTGATCATAATAGGATGATGTCAACCTCACCTTATTGCTTTCAGTGTGTAACCGTATCTGAGCTGCCTGAAGTTTCTCGATTTATGTCAGGTTACATTATAGGTGCTCTGTAACGCAGCTGCTCTTAGTTTAAAAATTTTATAACTGGCGATAAGAATTTCTGGCTAGTGGAAGTAATACTCTATCGTGACTTTTGTATAGCAGAATCAGGAGAAATAAATCTATTGAAAAACTACATCCTTGTCCTCAAATTTCCAAGCTAGGCGGATCACAAAATCATGATTAAAATGAGCAAGAAGATAATATTAATGAAGTAAACTGCGTGCTCCCAGAAAGCACTCTAATAGGAACATCTGGGGACACCTGGCTGGCTCACTCTGTACAGCACAGCAAGCGACTCTTGATCTCGGGGTGGGGGGGGGGGTCGTGAGTTCAAGCCCCACGTAAGCCGTAGAGCTTCCTTAAACGGAGTAATACACAATAATAAGAGGAACATCTGATGCTCGTTTTCTAGTTCTGTTCTTTAAGATTTTTGGAAACAAGGCTCTGGTTTGGGAAATAGCCAGCGTATTGTGCACACCTGAGGGAAATTTTATAAAGAGGTTTCAGGTGCTGGCCCGTTTTTCGGTGATGAGCTGGCCGCCCCAAATCCACCGCTCTGGGCTGGGCTCTGTTTGCGAAAACGCGACGGTGCAAAGCAAGCTCCGGTGACGCGGGCTTGCTTCCCGTTTCTGCCAGGGGAGGGCGCCCGAGAGCAAGGGAGAGCGGGCGGGCTCGCGTCTCCCCGCCCCGACGCCAGGGCAGCTGGCCCCCTGCGCGCCGGCGGCCCGCCTGCAGCCCATACCTGCCCTCGGTCCTTCCAGAAGCATCCTCCTGGGAGGCGCCCCTTCCTCAGAAGCCCCTGCTCTGAAGCCCTGGTCCCAGCAGCGGCCTGGCAGCAGCGCCCCTTCCTGCACAGGTAGCCACATGTCTAAAGGCTTTTAAAGTTCTTGATACATTTGCAAATTGCTTTCCAGATGAGTTCCTATGATTTACACCCTCGCTGGTTATGTGTGAAGATACTTCTGGAAAGCTCTCTCCCACACTATTGGTAAGGAACTCATCACGGTCTTCTGCTGATGTTTTACATTTAACTCTTGAATTCAGAGGTTCCCAACTGCCGGCGGAAATTGAGGGGGTGCGACAGAGACCGTATGGCCCGCAAAGCTTAAGCTATGTATGGTCGGGTCCCTGACAGTTCAAGTTCGCCAAACCCGATCTAGATTTTCGAAAATATTACGATTGTGCCTGACTAGTTCGTACATTTCCAAGGCTACTTTTCAGTAGCTGTTCTTGAGGTCCAGTTGAAGGCTCAGAATGTCTTTTGGAGGCATTTTCTTTTTTATGGATTACATGTGTCAAAGGTCGTCACTTCCTTTTTTTTGTTTTTTTGTTTTTGAAGAAATTTGCTCTTGGATTTATAAATAATGCCGTATTTTGGTTTTCTAACGTATTTATTTTTATGTTTTATTTTCTTCTAAATACGTAGACTTAAAAAACCATTTCCTAAAACCTTAACGATTTTATTTATTTATTTATTTAAATTCAAGTTAGTTAGCATACAGTGTAGTATTGGTTTCAGGAGTAGAGCCCCGTGATTCATCTCTTACATACAATACCCAGTGCTCATCCCAAAAGTGCCCTCCTTAATGCCCATCACCCATCTAGCCCATCCCCGAACCCACCTCCCCTCCAGCAACCCTCAGTTTGTTCTTTGTATTTGTCTCTTAGATTTGCGTCCCTTTGTTTTTGTCTTATTTTGCCTTCCCTTACCCTATGTTCATCTGTTTTGTCTCTTAAAGTCCTCATGTGAGTGAAGTCATAGGATATTTGTCTTTCTCTGACTGACTCATTTCACTTAGCATAATACCCTCCAGTTCCATCCACGTAGTTGCAAATGGCAAGATTTCATTCTTTTTGATTGCCGAGTAATATTCCATTGTATATATATACCACATCTTTATCCATTCATCTATCAATGGACATTCGGGCTCTTTCCATACGTTGGCTACTGTCGATAGTGCTGCTCTAAACATTGGGGTGCATGTGGCCCTTCAAAACAACACACCTGTATCCCTTGGGTAAATACCTAGTAGTGCCATTGCTGGGTCCTAGGGTAGTTCTATTTTTAATTTTTTGAGGAACCTTCACACTGCTTTGCAGAATGGCTGCACCAGTTTGCATTCCCACCAACAGTGCAAAAGTATTCCCCTTTTTCCACACCCTTGCTAATATCTGTTGTTTCCTGTGTTATTAATATTAGCCATTCTGACCGGCGTGAAGTGGTATCTCATTGCAGTTTTGATTTATTTCCCTGATGATGAGTGATGTTGAGCATTTTCCATGTGTCTGTTAGCCCTCTGGATGTCTTCTTTGGAAAAGTGTCTATTCCTGTCTTCTACCCATTTCTTCACTGGATTATTTGCTTTTTTTCGGGGGGGGGGTTTGAGTTTGGTAAGTTCTTTATAGATTTTGGAGACTAGCCTTTTTATGTCATTTGCAAATATCTTCTCCCGTTCCGTCAGTTGCCTTTTAGTTTTGTTGATTGTTTCCTTTTCTGTGCAGAAACTTTTTATCTTGATGAGGTCCCAATAGTTCATTGTTGCTTTTATTTCACTTGCCTACAGAGCCATGTCAGGTAAGAAGTTGCTGTGGCCGAGGTCAAAGAAGTTGTTGCCTGTTTTCTTCTGTAGGATTTTGATGGTTTCCTGTCTCATGTTTAGGTCTTTCATCCATCTTGAGTTTATTCTTGTGTATGGGGTAAGAAAGTTGTCCCGATTCATTCTTCTTCATGCTGCTGTCCAGTTCTCCCAGCACCATTTGCTGAAAAGACTTTTTTCCATTGGATATTCTTTCCTGCTTTGTCAAAGGTTAGTTGGCCATATATTTATTTGGGGGTCCATTTCTGGGTTCTCTGTTCTGTTGATCTATGTGTCTGTTTTTGTGCAAGTACCACACTGTCTTGATGATTACAGCTTTGTAATACAGCTTGAAGTCCAGAATTGTGATGCCTCCTGCTTTGGTTTTCTTTTTCAACATAACTTTGGCTATTCGGGGTCTTTTGTGGTTCCATACAAATTTTAGGATGGTTTGTTCTAGCTCTGTGAAGAATGCTGGTGTTATTTTGATAGGGATTACATTGGATGTATAGATTGCTTTGGGTAGTATCGATGTTTTAACAATATGTGTTCTTTCAATCCACGAGCATGGAATGTTTTTCCATTTCTTTGTGTGTCTTCTTCAATTTCTTTCATAAGCTTTCTATAGTTTTCAGGGTACAGATCTTTTACCTCTTTGGTTAGGTTTATTCCTAGGTATCTTATGGTTTTTGGTGCACTTATAAATGGGATCAATTCCCTCATATCTCTTTCCGTTGCTTCATTATTGGTGTATAGAAATACAACCGATTTCTGTACATTGATTTTATGTCCTGTGACTTTGCTGAATTCATGAATCAGCTCTAGCAGTTTTTTGGTGGAGTCTTTCAGGATTTCCATGTAGAGTATCATGTCATCTGCCCTCAAGAAGGTCGGGATAGAACGATCATACCTCAACCTCGTAAAAGCCAGATATGAAAGTCCCACAGCTAATACCATCCTCAATGGGGAAGAACTGAGAGCTTTCCCTCTGAGATCAGGAACACGACAGGGGTGTCCACTCTCACCACTGTTGTTCATCATAGGAAGTCCTAGCCTCAGCAATCAGACAACACAAAGAAATAAAAGGCATCCAAGCTGGCAAGGAGGAAGTCAAACTTTCATTCTTCACAGATGACATATAACCATCAAGGTTGGTATCATTATTATTCAGCCGAGCAACCCCCATTTCTCTTAAAACCACGATACTAACATGTTCGACCCCCAAAGTAGCACTGGGTTTAACAACTAAAAGGCACCAACACATCAAAGCACAATTTAAAAAAAAGGAAAAAAAACCACCCCTCTTCCCCCACCGCCATAGCCACTTGCCATAATCATTTCGGAGGTTTTTTTTCTTCTAGTCTCCTCTCTGAGGCTCATGCGTTTCAAGGGTCAGTTGGTCACTCTGTCCTCTGAGATTTCAATTCAGTTTACCTGAGTCCCATTTCCATACCCCATGGGGAATCGAATCCCCTGCTCCAAGTTTCTGTGACTACAAGGGGACTTTTATTCTCTCATCTGTATCAATTTCTTCTCTCATTGCCTTTCTCTCCTTAACCATCCTCTCTTTTTTTGTGTGGGAGTAGTGATCAACTTTAATCCTTTGATCACTAGTCAATTACAATCACCTCTCATCAGCAGACTTGAATTCAGCAGCTATGTTTTTTGTTTCCATGATGTCTTTCCTTCTCCTGACCTGTTTTCTGTTTAATAAGACAAGTGGAATGGAGGGGGAAAAAATGCTTTCTTCAAAGATGAGATTCTGAAATCCCTGACACTGAGACGATAGATTTAAAACGATCTTTCCAGAGTTTAAAGTGTGATTGTATTTTGTGTCTGATGCTGTCGCTCAGTGATTTTTCTCTTTCTTAAACAATTCTCCATGTCTTACCTATAGTTTAGTAGAAGCGTTTTTCATCCAACCTGCTCACACTGCCATCTGAACAGAATGATGTTTCTTTTAAGTTATAAAAGAAGATGATGGGGTTGGCTTGTTTTAGAACTGTTTTTAAATATCTTAAAGAAAGTTTTGAAATACTAAATGGGACATCACAACCTTAAGTTGAGTTCATTTAGTGCTGCATAATGACAAAGCTTGGTAGTTTCAAACAACAATTCCTTCTTACCGCTCCCTTATTGCCTAGACCGAGCTAGGCAATTCTGCCCCATAAGGCTGTAGCCCTCCTGTGGTGGCATTCAGCTGGGAGCTCGTCTGGGGTGGGAACATCCAAGATGGCTTCACTCAAGACTTGGCACTTCCACTGGGCACTGGCTATGTCTGGGGACTGGCAGGATCCCTCTCTCTAGCAGAGGAGGCAGACTTTCAACATGATGACTTGGGGCACCCAGGGCAAAGCAAAAGCCAGCAAGCATCGTTTGTCATATTCTGCTATCAAAATAAGTCACGGGGCTGCTGCATATTCAAGGGGAGAGAAAACAAACTTCATATCTTAATCGAGAGAGCAGAATGCAATGCGGTGAGCGGAAGACTCTTTGGTGGCCATATTTGAGGATAATCTACCCGAACCTAATGTAAATCCCATTATGTACATTCAGGAAAACAGCACATTACATATTGAAAATTTACATATCTGGTATTTATTGTGCCATGGGGACACTGGGGATAAATAATTAAATGTCTAACGCATTGATTGGTAGAGGGCCAGATAATAAATAATGTAGGCTTTGTGGGCCATACAGTCTCTGCTGCAAGCCAACCTCTGCTATTAGAGTGTGAAAGCAGCCATAGACAATATATAAAAAATAGGCAGGTCTGGGCTGGCGGACAGGATTTGTCCTGTGGGCTGTACCTTGGTGCCCCTGAGTCTAGAGAAATAGTGCTTTTTCTGCATCTAAAAGAATTCAAGGGGCACCTGGCTGGCTCAGTAGAGCGTGTGACTCGTGCTCTCAGGGTCATGAATTCAAGCCCCACGTCGGGCGTGGGGCCGACTTAAAAAAAACTAAAATAAAAACAAATAAAATAAATTAAAGGAATTTAAAATTAACCACGTAGGAAGGAGATTTCAGATTCTAGTAATACCCACATAAACGATCTGAAACCACCTAAAGTTAATATAATAATCAACACATAGTGAGCTTGTACTTGTTGTTTTTGTATCAATAACATCACCATTTATTACTTGAGCGTGACGAATAGCAGCACATCGTTTTTCCTTACTTGATTACCGCTGCCTTTTACCTTCTACAAAATCACTCAGTGTTCTTAGAGAAAGGATGTTTGATCCCGTGAGATACTATTTGGTAAGCAAAAGGCAAACAGTGGGATAGTTGCTATTTTCAAAATACATTTCCTAGCTTTATGTTCTCACAACTCCAAATATACGAGTTCTTCAGTTCTTAATAATGAAGCGCTAGGCAAGGCATGATTGCAGAACCCTCTTGACCACTTCTGTAGTGAATGATTTTTTTGACTTCTGCACTTTTCTGTAATGCCCTCGCCATCTCATATTTTATCCATGGCACGTTAGTGCTTTGTGAGGTCATAGTTTGTTGTTTTTGTTCATACGCACACATGTCCATATGTGGGTGGAAGTTGCAGAGAGCTTTTTGTCAGTGTGCATACCATTTAAAAGTACAAGAGTGGGGGCCGCCCGCGTGGCTCACACTGTTAAGCGTCGGACTCTTGATTTCGGCTCAGGTCATGATCTCACGGTTTGTGGGTTTGAGCCCCACATCAGGCTCTGTGCTGGCAGCAAGGAGCCTGCTTGGAATTCTCTCTCTCTCTCTCTCTCTCTCTCTCTCTCTCTCTGCCCTTCCCCTGCTCACACACACACTCTCTTTCTCTCTCAAAATAAATAAGTAAACTTAAAAAAAAAAGTACAAGAGGGGTCGCCTGGCTGGCTCAGTCAGTGGAACATGTGACTCTTGGTCTCGGGGTTGTGAGTTCAAGCCCCACGGTAGGTGTGGAGATTACTGAAAAAATAAATAAATAAAGTCTTTAAAAGTGCGAGAGATCCCAGGGAAAATCATTTCCATCCTCAGCACCAAAGATACTTCTTTACATACATTTTTATGTACACACATTATATAAATCAAATATCCCATTCTTTTCCTCGCTACAATATGGCTTACATTAAATCCACAGAGAAATATTCCTTTTTGAAATTCAAATAGGGAAGCTAAGACTATGCAGTCTATTAAAAAGCAAATATTGTAAATGTTTCTCAAAACTGTAGTCATATTATTGCCCTTGACAGCTCTCAGGTATTACAGTGCAGTTTTGCTCTTAGTATAGTTTCTTTTCTTTTTTTTTAAGTTTACATATTATTTTTTTCCCCATAATCTCTACACACGATGTGGGGCTCGAACTCACGACCCTGAGATCAAGAGTCGCATGCTTCACCGACTGAGCCAGCCAGGCGTCCTTTGCGTAGTTTATTTTCTGCCTGCAAGTGAGACCCCGGAGTAGAAAAGCTCTTCCTTCCCGCCTGGAAGAGCTAATGCGAAAATGCTGTCTTTTGTGGCTGTGTTGTCATATTTTCCAGCGTGCCACCTGGGCCAGGCGGTCACCAGGAGCCCCAGCCCCAGGCTGCAGGCGAAGGGGCTCCGGGCACAGTGGAAAGTGACAAAGCCCCACTTCCCTACAGCCTGGCTTTCTGCTGAGTGCCTGTTTTGTAAGTGCCACACCCTTGTCTGTGGAGCTCATGTCTGAAACAGTGTCGGCCATCGGGTGGCTTTACGCGGACGACAGGTGAAGTGCTTTGGACTGAAAATGTATACACGACTAGAATAGCGCTTCCTGCCTGGGCTTCTCCTGCCCCTGCCGCAGAAGGTTCCTCCTCTCAGCTCCTCTGCCCACCGCGAGTCTCTCCAGGAACTGCCTCGGAAAGGAAATAAACATAAATAGAATTCGTTCCTAACACCTTCCTTGAGACGCGGGTTTTGCCTCCCTCTTCAGCCCTTTCCAGCCCATACTTCCTTTGTATTATCTTTTCCTTTGGTGATTTTTCCCTTAGACCCTGAGCACTTAGCCTGAGGGCTGGCTCCTCCCCTCTGGCTCCTTGGGACCAGGCTTCTAGAACCCAGCACAGAGCCTGGGTCTCTGGGCAGAGCCATTTTTCTTTTATGCTCCCTTCAGGAAAATCATTCCACAGCGTGGCACAGACTTTATTCTAGTCCATCCACCAGCCGGCTGACTGGCACTTTTTAAATACATATGAAGTTTCCATGCATTAGGTTAGTTTCTCTAAGCTTCCTTTTGGAACCATTTCCTTCGATTCTTGTCTTATTTCCTTTTCCACCATCTGTTAAACTATCTTTTTTAGAGATAACGAAATTGAGGCATTAAATACGTTTGTGAGGCTGCTGGCTGATGTTGGATATTTAAGGCTTGAGAGGGCAGTCGGAGATCCACTCTGAAACAGAAACCTCTTTTTCCTATTTTCCAAAAGGCCCACAGTAGTTTGAAAGTGCCAGTAATGAGCTTTTTGAAGACTTAGAAATGACAGTTATTTCGTTTTGATTTCCTAGATTACTGTGTAAATTGCCACCTCATAAGGATCCGGGCTTTGGCAGGTGCAAAATGAACACTTTATAACATGCCATTCGCTTTTCAGCCTAGCTGCCTTCGTAGAAAGTTCTGTATGCTTTCCTTGGGCACATCACAGTACATGTTTCTGAGAAATGATTCTTCCAATAGGCTATCCGGTCCTTCTAAACTGATTATTTTATCTTTAATGTCTCATTGTAAACAATAATCTGAAGAAGGACATTCTTTTCCTGTGTATATATTCCTGCTTCCCAGATTTTCCGTCTAAGTGAACCAAATCTAGTATCTTTTCCTGTGATGCACCGCAAAATTAGCTTGCTATCAGGATATGCAAAGAGAGTGATGTGATGCAAATTAGGTTTTCATGTTGACGACCAAGTTGCGTATTTGGATCAAGTCAACCAAAGAGCATCTGAGCATATTTGAGTTACCTTAAAATATGGAATTATTTAAGACAGCATTACACAGATAATACCTCGTAATTAGTGGCAATCACGTGCTTTTTGCTGCAGACTTGCCTCCAGTCAGGTTGAAAAACGTTTGCATGCACCCTGGGCCCGTGATGGCCAGGTTGACAAACAATACGTGCTTGGGCCCCTCTGACTGCAACACTGTGTTTCGTAGTTGGCTACTCTGTGGCCAATCTGTCAATGGAGTCTGCTCGAAATTGTATTAACTTAAATGGTTTAACTTAGGCATTGCTACATGATTCTGTAATTTTCTTTTTGCATTGATGTAATAGGGAGATTACAAAACCAAAATCTAAAACAAATACGTCTATCTTTTTTATGGTACCTCTTGAATAGAGGACAAAGAGAGGTTTTGTCTGACCAATGAAATGTGTTTCACGTTTTATAACAGGAAAGGAGGGTGTAATGATTTTTTTCAACTAAAACGAAAACTACAAATGCATCATTTTTTAAAATTTGGCTTAAATTTATGAAAGGAATGTATCAAATATGTTTATTTTTAAACTTTTTCTTTTTTTAATTTTTTTTTAACATTTATTTATTTTTGAGACAGAGAGAGACAGAGCATGAACGGGGGAGGGGCAGAGAGAGAGGGAGACACAGAATTGGAAGCAGGCTCCAGGCTCTGAGCCATCAGCCCAGAGCCCGACGCAGGGCTCGAACTCACGGACCGCGAGATCGTGACCTGAGCTGAAGTCGGATGCTCAACCGACTGAGCCACCCAGGCGCCCCTTTTAAATTTTTTCTTATGAGAGATGTTGAACATGTACAGATGTCAACGCAGTAGACAGTTGCAACCATTATTGATTCATAGCCAATCGTGTTTTATTCACACTTTCCCCACTTCTTATATAGTTCTCAGATTATTTTGAAGTACATTCTAGATATCATATCATGTAAAAGTATTATGTCTACATATTTCAAGAAATGGAGTGACAACTGGCCTTGACCACATGTCTTTCCTAAAAGCAATCGCCATGGTGGCCAAGGGTCTATGGGGAGCTAAATGTCAACCTTATGGCAGAAAACCAGACTCACAAAATAATGAATGAGGTAAAACTTGAGAGCCAGTCCAATTGAAATATTCTAATTGGGCAGCAAATATTTTTTGTGTGTATGTACATATTTATATATGTATATTAAAAAATTTAAACAATCACTGCCATTTTCATCTTGGTTGCTCAGAGTAGTGAGATTTTTGTTTCTTTATGCATTTCCTTGTTTTACAGATTTCTTCCAATGACATTTATTGCTTCCGAAATGATTTGGAAAGTATTGAAAATGACTTTGCCTGTGTGCAAGCTATTGTACAAAGTGCCAGGGGGAGGTAGAAAGATACTGTTAGATTATTTCTTGTTCCCAGTTCATGATTAGTTTGGGTTGGGCCAGCTCTATGGAAAGCCAGTGTGGCAGATGTTTTTGCTTTTTGCTCTTGTCTTTGTTCCCTCTTCTTTGCATTTCCTGTGGGGAGCACACTTTCCTCCCCCCAGTGCCCGTGACTTGTATGTGAGGCTTCCACCCCAGATCCAAGACTGGGCACAGAATATAGACTGGCCAGGCAGCTCCCCATAGACCCTCGGCCACCATGGTGATTGGTTTTAGGAGAGACATGTGGCCAAGGCCAGTCAGTCCAATAAGAGCTTGTGTGGATTAGACACCCGGAAAATGTGTGGGGCAGGTACTCAAAAAGTTAAACATAGAGTTATTATATGACCCCGCAATTCCACTCCTAGGTATATACCCAAGAGAACTGAAAATGTACGTCCACACAATAACTTGCACACAGATGTTCATAGCAGCATTCTTTATTCATAATAGCCAAAAAGCATGGAATATTATTTGGCCATAAAAAGGAATGAAGTACTGATAGATGCTATGTACATGGATAAACCTTGAAAACATACTATGTGAAAGAAGCCAGTCACAAAAGGCCATAAAGATTATACGATTCTATTGATATGAAATATCCAGAGTAGGCAAACCCATAGAGACAGAAAATAGATTAAAGGTTGCGTAGGGTGATGAGGAGGCCACAGATAGTGGGGGCTCTAGGAAGGGAAGACTAATGGGGACAGGATTTCTTTGTGGGGGTGATGAAATTGTTCTAGAATTGGATAGTGATGACAGTTGCACAACTTTGTGAATAAGCTAAAAACCGCTGAGTTGTATACCTTAAAGGGGTGGATTTAATGACGTGTGAATCATACCTTGATCTAAAAAAATGCTATAAAAATGCTATGGAAATAAGAATAATCATACCATAAGAAGGGAGATAGATCCACTTTGCCACTAAAAGCTTGAATGGTTAAGGCAGGGATGTTAATCATTATTGTAAAATGGCGAAGTGTTTTAAAAGCATCTAATATAAAATTAGAGATGCCTGGCTGGCTCAGTTGGTAAAGCATGCCACTCTTGATCTTGGGGTCGTGGGTTCAAGCCCCATGTTGGGCATAGAGCTTACTTAAAAGAAATTTTTAAGAATTAAAGAAAAATCTAATACAAAATTAAACAGTGAAAGGAAGATATGAGAATTTATTTCATGTTTTCTGCCCAAGTCAAATTCCAGATTATTAGGCTCAATCATTTTTATTTTCATTATGTTTTCAAGTTTTACTTATTTAAGTAATCTCCACACCCAGTGTGGGGCTCACAACTCTGACATCAAGAGTTGCATGCTCTTCCAACTGAGCCAGCCAGGCACCCCAGGCTCAATATCAATTTTCATTTTGCTGCATTTTTGAACACTGGATATTAAGCATAATATAACCTTTTCTATTTTGGTCCAGGGTAATTACCACATGCCGTGATCATGGTATGTACTCAAGAAGCCTTGGTTGGGGCGCCTGGGTGGCGCAGTCGGTTAAGCGTCCGACTTCAGCCAGGTCACGATCTCGCGGTCCGTGAGTTCGAGCCCCGCGTCGGGCTCTGGGCTGATGGCTCAGAGCCTGGAGCCTGTTTCCGATTCTGTGTCTCCTTCTCTCTCTGCCCCTCCCCCGTTCATGCTCTGTCTCTCTCTGTCCCAAAAATAAATAAACGTTGAAAAAAAAAATTTTTAAGAAGCCTTGGTTAATTGCATGGGTAAATGAGTGTTTTTACTATGTTTTCTTAAGATACTGGGTGTGTAAGACTCTCTTCCCCCTGAAAATGAATGATTTCAGAATGTCGTATTTTGTACTTGTCTGCTTTAAAGTTTTTCCTTTATATTTATATACTTAGTCTCCTTTTTCAATTTGTTTGGATCAGAATTGAAATAATATTTAAGCATTGTAATTATTGATCTGTCCTTTAGTCTTTAATCTGTAGGCTCTCTCCCTCCTTTTTGTTTTTAATCCTCTTGCAATTTATTTTTTTAAGAAATTCGTTCTCTGTCTTGTAAAATTGTCTTGTAAAAGGCTGGATTTTGCTAATTGTATTGGCATGATATTGGTTAGCATGTCCCTTTGTCCTCTCTAGTTCCTTTACATTACTAGACAGAACCAGAGGCTTAATCAGATTCAAGTTCAGATTTCTTGGCAAGACTACTTCATAGCTGCTGTTGTTACTTATGTCAAGTGGCACTCCCAGTCTGGTTGTCTCCTTGTTGTGATGTCAGCAGCCATTGGTGATTATGGTATAGATCCATTCACTCATTGGGAGTTGGAAGATGGTGTCTGTTGTAGCCAGCCTCTAAGACCCTTCCCCGCCCCCCAGTGTTCCCTGCTTCCTTGTATTCCTGCCCTTAAGTGATATCCTCCCACATTGTATCAGGGAGGATTGTAGTGAATGACCAATAGAATATGAGAAAAGTAACAGTATCCCATTTTTGAGGTGAAGTCGTCAAAAGCAGCGTAGCTTCTGCCCCCCTCTTACTTGGGCCACTTTGAGCAAAGCCAGCAGCCATGTCATGAAGACCACGTGGGAAGGAACTGAGGCCTTCTGCCAATAGCCCCTTGGAAGTCAAGTCTTCAGATGGCTGTAGCTCCAGCTGGCATCTTGACTGCACCCCCTGGAAGGTCCAGAGCCAGAACCCCTAGCTCAGCCACTCCTGAATTCTTGATCCACAGAAACTGTGTTGTTTTAAGCCTCCATGTTCTGGGGTAATTTGTTACTCAACAAAGGTGACTCATTCAGTGTTATTCTAATTCTTTCATTCGATCTTCATCTATTAGCTGGGATACTTCTTTTTTTTTTTTAATTTTTTTAATGTTTATTTTTGAGACAGAGACAGAACATGAACAGGGGAGGGGCAGAGAGAGAGAGGGAGACACAGAATCTGAAGCAGGCTCCAGACTCTGAGCTGTCAGCACAGAGCCTGATGCAGGGCTCGAACCCACAAACTGAGATCATGACCTGAGCTGAAGTTGGACGCTTAACCGACTGAGCCACTCAGGTGCCCCTAGCTGGGATACTTCTATAAAGAGAAACTTTTCTTTAACAGCTATTTAATTACTCTGTGGTACAGTTGGTATAGGAAATAATAGTCATTCTTTATCCTCAGAATTATAATCCTATCATATGTAGGCTTTTGTATACATATATACATTCATGCACATATGTATACATATGTGTACAGATAGATGGATGAATGGAGACAAGTGTAAAAACTTTGGAGCATTTTCTTATACTTTTACTAGTTGTCCTGAACATCATGTTACTGGTTGTGTAATATTCCACTGAGTTCATGTAACCATTCTTTGTTGGAAATTTGATTTTTTACAATGTTACTCCCAATAGCCTGTCAATTGGAAATATTTTTGCAATAAGCCTTTTAATGGCTTTAAGACTATTTTTTTAAGTTTATTTATTTATTTTGAGAGAGAGCGAGAGAGTGTGCACACAAGTGGGGGAGGGACAGAGAGAGAGGGAGAGAGAATCCCAAGCAGGCTCTGTGATGTCAGTGCAGAGCCAGGTGTGGGGCTTGAACTCGTGAACCCTGAGATCATGACCTGAGCCAAAGTCAGAAGCTTTACTGACTGAGCCACCCATGTGCCCCAAGACTATTTTTAAAATTTTTTTTAATTTTTAACTTAAAAAAATGTTTATTTATTTTGAGAGAGTGTGCATACATCGAGCAAGGGAGAGGCATAGAGAGAAGGAGAGAGAATCCCACGCAAGCTCCTCACTATTAGCACAGAGCCCAACATGGGGCTCAATCTCACGAACCGACCATGAGATCATGACCTGAGCTGAGATCAAGAGTTGGACGCTCAACTGACTGGGCCACTATTTTTTAGATCAGATTCATAAAACTATAATTGCTGAATCCAAAATTATGGGCATTTTTAAGCCTTGATATATTTTTCTAAATTGCTTGCCAAAAAGAAAATGTAGGGCCACCTGACTGGCTCAATCGGGGGAGCATGAGACTTGATCTTGGGGTTGTGAGTTTGAGCCCCACATTGCGTATCGAGATTACTAAAAAATACAATGTTTAATAAAAAAAGGAAGGAAGGAAGGCAGGAAGGAAAGGAAGAAAATGATTTCTCCTGGCAACAGCAAAGTCTGGTCACCATTTGACTGGATTCCTATCAGAGATCTGTGTTATTTATCTATTCAATACTTGTACGACAAACATTCGTAATGTGCCTACTATGTGTTAGGTGCTGTTCATAAAAAAACTCAACTTTTTTTTTTTTTTTGGTCCGGTCCAATAGTACCTCAGAGTATTTTGAAAATTTTAGATCTACTTTAAAAACAATTCTTGATACGTCTTCTCCTCTACCCTCTGGGTCAGGCAGCCACTGGTTTCCCTCTGCTCACCACCACCACCACCAGCCTTACAGTCTACATCTCCGAACCTTCTCTCTCCATCCATCTCCTATTTTACTTCTTTTATTTCTTTAAAAGAAAATTGTTTTTAATGTTTATTTTTGAGAGAGAGAGAGACAGAGCATGAGCAGGAGAGGGGCAGAGAGAGAGGGAGACACAGAATCCGAAGCAGGCTCTGGGCTCTGAACTGTCAGCACAGAACCCAATGCGGGGCTCGAACTCACAAACCGCGAGGTCATGACCTGAGCTGAAGTCGGGAGGCTTAACCAACAGAGCCACCCAGGCGCCCCTGCTCCTTTTATTTCTTGTAGGCTGGGAAGGCAGATAACCATACTTGTTAGGACAATGAATTAAATGAGGTGACTTTGATTCATCTACAGCCACCATCCATTCTCGTAAATGGAAGTATAAATCCATTTGTAGGCCATATTTTATTTAGCTTGATTTATTATTTCTCACAAGGATAGTTTTCCCTGAAAGTCCTACAGGGAAAGCAACCTTGTAAAGATGCAACAAGACATTTTCTAAGGAAGACTCTTTGTAACAGAGACTGTCACCTTCTAAACTAAAGAGACATGCACTGGTTTTGCTTTTGGCAACATTTAGGGTGATAAATTGAGAGCAGAGATTAGGCTTCCCTTAAAGTTGGCATCGCATAGATTACATCTTTAAAAGAACCAGTGGTTAATTCCAGACCAAATCACCAAGTAGATTTGTTTCTTTTGAGGGGCAACTATTTGGGTGGCTTCAAGTTCATTTGAGATAACCATCATCCCCCACTCCGCTCTAAGGGTAACGTAGGAAATTTGCAGTCAGAATAGTAAAAAGAAAATAGCCGTTGCCTACAGCCCTGCCACCCAGACGTGATCACAGCACTATTTCAGCTTACATCTGTCATGCAGGTATTACCTTTGGCTGCCTATGGGTCATCCGTCAAGATTTGGAATAGATTATATGTTACATAGTATGAAGTAAGGAAAGAGATGAGAGGCATGGGCACCCCATCCTCCCAATATTCCACAGAAGGGAATGTTCAAGTTAAGGCTTCTTGCTGTCTCTGCATCGGATCCACGTTCTAGTGGAACCACCCTGCCCCTCGTGAGTTTTCATTCTTCTGGGAGAGTGTGAGAGCGAGCGTGTCAAGGGTGGAGTAATCCAGAGGTTGGCACTGGGAAGTCTAGATTTGATTGCCAGATGTTTGCAGGACTTGTCTGGAAACGCTAACTACCTGGGACCTGAGGCTTTTGGAGTCCATGGGAACTTCAGTGGGCCTATGGGAAACTGAGTCGAGGTGATGCCCCTTTCACTGGGAGAAAGAGCAGAAGCATCCTTTTAACATAAACCGTGATCCCAACCACTTCATAGTCCAGGTGACCCAGATGGGAGTGGGGGTGGGTTCCTGGGTCATCCTTGTACCCTAATTTTTTTTAACTGATTACATGTATATGTGCCTATTAATCTCTCTTTCTCTCTCTCTCCACCCCCCACCCCCCCACACACAGACATGTTTTCTATTACATGGTTTCTATTTTTTTAATGTTTTTATTTATTTTTGAGAGAGAGGCAGAGCATGAGCACGGGAGGGACGGAGAGAAAGGGAGACACAGAATCTGAAGCAGGCTCCAGGCTCTGAGCTGTCAGCACAGAGCCCAACACGGGGCTCGAACTCATGAACTGTAAGATCATGACCAGAGCCCAAGTCAGATGCTCAACTGACTGAGCCACTCAGGCGCCCCACATTTGCACAGTTTCTAAAGTGAATTCTGCAGGTGGGGGGCGGGCACCAGGGTGGCTCAGTCGGTTAAGCGTCTGACTCTTGGTTTCAGCTCAGGTCATGATCTCATGGTTCGTGAGTTTGAGCCCTGCCTTGGGCTCCATGATGACAGTGTGGAGCCCTGCTTGGGATTCTCTCCCTCTCTGCCCCTCCTGTTCACGTGCATTCCTTCTCTAAATCAATCAATCAATTAATCAATCAATCAATAAAGTGAATTCTAGTTCACTTTCTGACTAGAGTTCTTCATAGTATTTCCATAGCTGTAAAGCTTCCTATCAATTCTGCTTTATTTTTAGTATGCTTTTAACTTGAATGGTTTTGTTAGTGTTATATTCCTGTTTTTTAATTAAAACAGCAAATAATCATCTTTAAGTGTATAAGCTTTTGTGTGTATTTGAAAGGTAAACACAGTTTGATCGATGAAAACTTGATTTATTTGCACCTTTCTAGGGACAGAGTTTTTATGTCAATCACACCATACATTGTGTTAATTTCTATTTGTCTTGTCAAGTCTGGCTACCTCTCCACTGTTGGGGATAAAAATAAGAAAGGGTGAGGTTCAGGCTGTGGCTTATTTGTTTACCTCAATTTATTTCTTTTTTTTTTTTTCAACGTTTATTTATTTCTGGGACAGAGAGAGACAGAGCATGAACGGGGGAGGGGCAGAGAGAGAGGGAGACACAGAATCGGAAACAGGCTCCAGGCTCTGAGCCATCAGCCCAGAGCCTGACGCGGGGCTCGAACTCCCGGACCGCGAGATCGTGACCTGGCTGAAGTCGGACGCTTAACCGACTGCGCCACCCAGGCGCCCCAATTTATTTCTTTAAAAAAAAAATTTTTTTTTAATGTCTTATTTATTTTTGAGACAGAGAGAGACAGAGCATGAACGGGGGAGGGTCAAAGAGAGAGGGAGACACAGAATCTGAAGCAGGCTCCAGGCTCTGAGCTGTCAGCACAGAGCCCGACGCGGGGCTCGAACTCACTACCGTGAGATCATGACCTGATCTCACAAATCAGACCGAAGATCTCACGATCTCACGATCTCAGATCTCACGATCTGACCGAAGTCCGACGCTTAACCGACTGAGCCACCCAGGCGCCCCAACCTCAATTTATTTCTGTCAAAATTGGGATTTTTCCACAGGGAAGCCCCAGGTAGCTAGCTCTAAGACCATAATATGATTCCTGTTTAATCCCTCGCCCAGAGAGAACAAAGCAAGGAGGAGAGTTTTAGAAGCTTAGAACAAGGTCAAGGTGAAAATCTTGATGAAGTGCCCCCTGAAATGTCTGCCGATGCCATCTGACTGGGAGCTTGTATGAAGAGAATGGGAGGAGAGAACTGCCGTCAGTTTAGCATGTGCTGAGCCACAGCCTAATACACATGCTCATTTCAGCCTTCCAACAACTCCTGGAGGGATCTCTGTTCCCATTTAGCAGATGAAGAGATCGAGACACAGGCATGAATAACACGAATAACAATAAGGGAAAAGCAGAAATTTCAACCAGATCTGTCTGTCTCCCAAAGACCATGTATTTTCCACTGCCACAGCTGATGATGCCCTGATGAACCCCATCCTCCAGAAAAAAAAAAAAGTGTATATATATATATATGTATATATATATATATACACATATATATGTATATATTAACAATTATTATATTTTACCATCATTTTGACATAAAGATAAGTATAATCCAGGCTGGATTTATTATTATATGTACATTACTATATATTTTTTCTTCCTATTTTTAAAAATATTTTATCTTTAAGTAATCTCTACACCCAGCGTGGGGCTTGAACTCACAACTCTGAGACCAAGAATCACATGCTTCACCAACTAACTGAGCTAGCCAGGTGCCCCCCATTTTTTTAAGTGGGCTCCACACCCATTGTGGGGCTTGAATTCACGACGCTGAGGTCGAGAGTCACATGCTCTACCGACTGAGCCAGCCAGGTGTCCCTCTTCTGTTTTCAAAATAAATTAAAATAATTTTCATGGACCTCTAAACATATTGTGGGCCCTGGACTTACTGTGGCTATTGAAGAAGTTGGTCCTGTCCACTCTAACATGATTCCTCCTTCAATTTTTTTGTTTTATAGGGGAGGGAAAGCTAAGGGAAGCCAGAGCTGTAAGGTCAAGAGAAGTAAAATGAGTCACAGCAGCAGAGAATGTCTAGCACTGAGCAGTTTTAAAGTCATCATGAATAATTATTTTTCAAAATGTTTCTCTAGTGTTAGAACTCTTTGTGGTAAAACGATGAATTCTTACAGGCAGAGTCAATGTATAAAACTGGGCAAAGTGGGCAGATACTGGAGCTCCCATTACTGACCCCCTCTCATCCCAAGGGGCCCTTAAGGGACCCTCGCTGACCCTTAAGGCACACTGGAATGTAATCTGAAACCTCACCTCATTCTCAGAGGAGGGCGGTGAGACCCAGAGAAGGTGGGCGGCTCACAATTGCTCAGCAGATCAATAATTGCACTTGGACCCAGTCTGGTGTTACCTGGTCCCCAGGCTGGGGCTCTTTGCACTGGTCCTCTCTTCTACCTATGCCTGCCTGAGTCCAAAGACATATCCAGTTTTGAAGCCTCTAAACGTGATTCAACAGGAAGATATGTGAAAATAATGATGGTTACCAACCTTCCCTCCATCTTCCGATGACTTTTTAAGCTTTAGTTGCATGTTCCCTTGACGTATTGTTTGGGGACCAGGAAGTTGTGCTGTCAAGTGGAGGGATCCCAGCCACCCCGCTGTCCTTGCTGTGTCCTGTGCAGTGGGGCTCGTGGACAGAAGCTGAGCCCAGCCCTGCTGTCAGCCCTCCCATCTGTCTTTCCCTGAGGACCGGCATTCCGAGCGCGGGCACTATCTGCTTGTGATGTGGGAGTCACACATAGGAACAGAGTCCCCTAGATGATAGGTTTTGCTTGGTAGCTGATTCATTAATACTTGAAAATGAATAAAAGAATGCATGGGGAAGACTTTCACACACTGGGAAACATTTGGAATTTCTTTGTGAAGTCTCCTTTGGGCTTGAGCCTCAGGCCTTCAGTCCCCCTTATCCTCCCTGTTACCTTCTGAGATTTGCTACTGAAGATCCTGGGGAAAAATAACAGGCTGGAAGGAAGACACTTCATCTGGGGAAAGGCAGAAGACTCTAGAATGTGTCTCCCTTCTGTCAGTGCTAGTTCTTCTCTGGGCTTCATTCTCTTCTGTATCTAGAAGTTTCTAAGGAGAAAGTAAGGTGTGAACTTCAGAAAATACAGACATTTGAATGCTAGCTTTGCTGGGTAACCTCGGGCCAATTACATAATCCCTCGAAGCTTTGGTTTCCCTGTCTCCTGTGGAAAGCAATGATGCCTAGCTCACATCACCTCTTAGAAGATCTATTGTGATAATATCTGAAATAGCACTGAGTAATCTCTCCCCTGGATGTATGTCTCGCGGAAATTCTCCCACAGATACGTAAGGAGCATTTTAGAAGATGTTTCTTATGACATTTGTAGTAGAGGAGCATTGGAAATGCCACCATTGGCGTTGCGTGGGTTGGGGGGGGCCGTTATTAGTAAACCATGATGAAAGTATAGTCTGGAATACCTCTTAGCAGTCAGGACCACGCTGGATTTGCACACAGCAACACGGGTAGATCTTAAAACCAGTGCTGCGTGAAAAAAAAAGTCAGAGAATGCTCTGGGTCTAGATCCCAATGCAGTGCATGTAACATAAAATACATGTACACAAACACACTGCTGGATAAGGTCATATGCGAAATAAAAAGGATACACATCACATACATTAGAATGGTGGAATAGGGGAAGGGGGATAGAAAATAAATAAAATGAGGCCTTGTAAAGTTCGATGGTGAAAATGTGCCATACACTGGGGAAGTTGCTTAATTCAACCCTCTGCATCTAAAATCCCAAAATAAGATTGCTTAGCAGTGAGCCAGTACACAGTAGGCCTAGTTGTCCCTCACTAGTTATACGGACACTAGAGCAGAGTTTCTCAGACTCAGCACTACTGGCATTTTGGACGGGATCATTCTTTGTCATGGCGGGCTGGCCTACGCATAGTAGGAAATTTAGCCGCATCTGTGGCCTCTAATAAATACACGCTAATAGCATCCCTCCCCCAGTTGGGTCAATCCAAAATATCTCCAGACATTGCCAAACGTCCCTAGCAGTACAGGGTCAGCCCTGACCGAGAACCACCGACTGACCCAGTGGCCGTAGTGACGCTGAGACTGGGCTACCCAAAGCAGTAACATTAGCCTCCTGCTATGTGCTGGGTGGAGTTCTAAGTCAAAAATCTGTATTTGGTCTGAGAAATAGGTCCAGGCAGAGAAGCAAAGAAAGAAAAGAGAAGAACAAAGCATTACCAACCGTCAGACCTCTGTACGGCTAGCAAACCAGAGTTCCCTTTCCGAGGGCACTCACACTAGAAGACACTCGCATATTTCATCCGTACTGAAATTAAGCAAAAGCACTTTGTCATTATTAAGATGTGTGTGTATTTATACACACACACACACACACACACACACGCATGCCCACATATATGATTCTTCTTTCATTCATAAGAAGATAGTATCCTGAATATTCTTGTTTCTTCCCCTGTTGGTTCTGAGCGTGGTGACATATTATACTTTTATTTTGAGTCATCTTCTCAACAGGTAGACCATAATTTGACAGAGTGAAAGCATATTAATTCTTCAGGACAAATTTGGGAACTTTATATCATGCAGTGGGTGCTCAGTAAATACCCACTAGACAATATCTCTCATGATTTTGTCTGCCGTGTGCTACGTGTTTTAATGCGTTCTCGTGTACCTTGTTTTCTGTCACTTGTAATTTATGTCCCTTTGGAAAGGTAGACCTTAGGTTTAAATATATTATTAGCATCCCTTGAAAACATCTGTTTTGTAAACATCCCATCAATTCTGTTTCCACGACATGTTTATGATCAAATTGGAAGATGTTAGAAGAGGTAAAGAAAAGGGGAATAAGGATGTTACAGCTTTCTGAAACTCTGGCTGGTGCTAATTGAAAATGAAGGCACTTTTATTCCCCTTGTCATTTTGATGTATCTCTGAATTTTTGTAAACGGATTTTCTTTTAAGCTTCAGAGATTACACGCTATGCAGTATTCCACCTCAGCTGCTGTAATTGATTAGCCACATCTTCCATTTTAACAGTGCAGCGGCTAGGGTGAAAAGTAATAGATTATAGTCCCAGCCTTCTAAATTGAACTTCAGTCTGTTACATTTCAGCCTGGGACAAAAGACTTTCCTTAGAGTGTCTAAGTTTCTCTTCAACATCAGGGTTTTCAAGTGTGATGCATACTTAATTTTGCAGAAACTATTCTTTCTACTTCAGTCTATGAAGATGTGCTACTTGGCTTTTCTATAAGCTAAAGTTAGTTCCTAAACTCAGATGGGTAGAAGACCAAAACAGGGCCTCTTCCTTTTTATTTATTAAAAAATATTTTTTTAATGTTTATTTATTTTTGAGAGAGACAGTGTGAGCAGAGGAGGGGCAGAGAGAGGGGGAGACACAGAATCCGAAGCAGGCTCCAGGCTCCGAGCTGTCAGCACAGAGCCCGACGTGGGGCTCGAACCCACAAACCACGAGATCATGACCTGAGCCGAAGTTGGACGCTTATCCGACTGAGCCACCCAGGTACCCCAGGGCCTCTTTATTTTTAGACAGTAAGTTGGTTCAGCATCAATAAATGTATCTGAAAGAAAATGCTTTTATCAGATAACAGAAAAACTTGTCATCTTCCTGATCTAGTACACTATTTATGAAAATGCATTATTATCTCCTAAGCTTGAGTGTGTAGAATTGTAGCAGTTTAAAGGAAATTTCCATGGGGTGCCTGGCTGGCTCAGTCAGTAGAGCATGTGACTCTTGATCTCAGGGTCATGAGTTCAAGCCCCGTATTGGGCGTGGAGCCTACTTAAAAAAAAAAAAAAAAAATTGTAAAGAAAATTTCCATTCAGAAATACACCTCAAAACACCAAATTGAGAAATGAAGAGATTTCAGTGTATCAAAACTCCAGTATGAGTTGCCTGCTCAAATTGTTATGTAAGGTAGGAATTTTTTCAACTGCTTTTAAAAATATGAAAAAGTGATTTATAAACCTGCTAACCTTTCAGTTCTTTGAACCGTTCCCAAATATTAGCTTTCTCATCACTGTGTTCCTGCTCGTTACACATCATCTCTCAACTTCTGTCCAGAGTGATGGGTGGTAGTGAAGTGTTGGTCCCCTACTGACGGGGGTTTGGAATCTGTGGGGTGGAACATGGGATGCTGAGAGCCACATGGTTTATTTAAGGTCCAAACCAACATGGAAGCAGCTGAGGTTCAAACTCCTTGAAGTTGCCCTTCAGTAGCAGGGCCAAAGGGTTAGAGGTGGGCCGGGCAGAGGTCAAGACTTCACAGTTCAGAGACCAGTGAGGATAAGATTAGGGATTTGGGACTAGGCAGAATAGAGAGACCATTGCTCTCCTTGCATGCTCTCAACTGTCCCCCCCCCCCCCCATTGCGGTTCATGGACATATGTCACAGTTCTGGGGAGAGGGGACCAAAAGTAGGAGTCTTTTTTGTAAGTGATGGAATGCACCCCTGTGCTGCTTGAGGCCTGTTGGGATTGTCCAAAGAGGGGGTCACTGGAGAGGCTTAGGGAACCACAGAGCCAACAACATTTTCAGAGGGGACCATGGCCACCTGGCCACAGAGCCCCACAGCAGGTGATTGAGAGCTGTGCAGCTGTCACGATAGAACACAGATGTAAGACATGTGGGGCTGGTGAGACCACATTGATGAGTACAGGTGAGCTGCAGAGAACGCTGTCTGCTCTTGCTCGTGTGACCTTGTGCCTGCTACTCTCCATGTTATTAGACCCCGCAGAAATAGTGGAAAATACTAGCCACTTCTTATGACATCTGGCCTCTTTCCTGGAAAGTAAATGTTAGTAAAACAGTGCTAGAACACTTGCTGTAGTTTCTTAGGATATTGCTCTATGTGGAACCTTTGGGGGAAAAAATCTAACTTACATTCTATAATCTTAACTCTAAGATTCTGGAAAATTTCTTATGAGTGGGGAAAACATGGAAGCAGCCATGTATGTTACCCATGAGGAAGACATTTCTACTGAGGCATGATGTGCAGGCAGTGAAATGCAAAGATCTTAAGTGCACAGTTCACTGAGTTTTGACAAAGGAATACATCCATGTACCCATATCCTCAGTCAAGATGGGGAGGGAATATTTCTGCCTCCCCAGAAAGTTCCCTCATGTCCTTTTCCATCCAGATCTACCTGCAAGCCTTCTGCCTCCAATCCTAGGTGACCACTGTTTGATTTCTTCACTGTAGAAGCTTTGTCTGTCCTAGAACTTGATGTAAAAAGAACCATACTATATGTACTCTATCACATCTGGCTTTGTTCACTCAGCATACCGATTTTGAAATTCATTCGTGTTGTCGCGTGTATCATTAGTTTGTTCCTTTTTATTTCTGACTAACATAACATGGTATGAATATACTGCAATTTGATCATCTACTCATTTGTTGATGGAAGTTACTTTCCAGTTTTTGGCTACCACGAGTAAAGTTCCTGTGAACATTTACATATGTCTTTGTGTAAACACATGTTTTCATTTCAACTGCAAAACTACCTAGGAGTGGAATACTTTGGAGTAAGAGTATGGAAGATTTATAAGAAAGTGTGAAAACTGGGGCCCCTGAGTGGCCCAGTCGGTTTAGTGTCTGACTCTTGATTTCCGCTCAGGTCATGAAAAAAGAAAGCATCAAGACTGTTTTCCAAATATATCACACGCCATTTTTCACCCCCACCAACAATATGTGAGAATTCCTGTTGCTCCACACCCTAGCTATCACTATTATTAATGCTAATCTTTTCATTTAAGCCATTTAATTGAGTTTATAGCAGTAACTCATTGTGCTTTTAATTTGCATTTCCTAATGACTAATAATGCTGAGTATCTTTTCATATGCTTGTTGACCATCTATTATCTTTTCTTGTGAGGTGTATTTAAAATATTAAGTTGTTCGTCTTTTTGTTATTGATTTGTAGGCGCTGTTTTTATCACGTAGATTCACGTACTTCCTCACGGATTACTATTACAAATCTGATCAAAGTTTGTGGCTTGCCTTTCCATTTTCTTTAAGGTGTCTTTTGGTGAGCAGAGGCAGTTAATTTTGATGAAGCGCATTTATCACTTTTTGTTTTCTGGGTAATGCTTTTTGGGTCCTGTTTAAAGAAATCTTTGCTTGCTACAAGGTCAAGAAGATATTTTCTTTTGATTTCTCAAAAACTTTTATGGTTTTTGCTTTTAGGCCTATGATTCTATGAAGGTATTTCTTATTTACTACTTATATACAAATCTGTCAGCGACATGAAAAACAATTTATATGACAAAACAGTTCTTTGTGAAAATAATGGCATGCAAAACATATGTCCTAAAAATAAGCTATTCAGAGTGGCCTATTAAATTGCAATCATGTATTAGTAAGCAAGTGATTTGGAAAATCAGCTGCCTTTCATTCTGTTGGGAGAGCTTGCTAATTAATGTAAAACTCGCTTTGTAATAATATGGGAAAGATTATCTATCTAGCTGAATTCAGTTTTGCTAACAAAAGAATGTGCAGGTTTTTACATGCATTTCTTTTACACAGATGCATTTCGCAATTTGAAATAATTTCTTATCAATGGCATATTGTCTCTGGAAATAGTTCCGGTTTTGGAAATCTCTTCCCTCAGCTTCTATGGAGAACTCATCAGCCCTTTTCTTTTATGAGTGGCACATGGTGAACCCTCCAAGAGGTGCTGAGAATGGTCTTTATCAGCAGCAAGGCCAGCTGTTGTAGATGACTTCCATCTCTATTTCCAAGCAGAAACTCCAGAAAAGTTCGGTTTGCGCATGGAAATCCCTTCCTCTATTCTTCCTTCTTTCCTTCATCAGAAAAATTATGAAGTAGGGGCACCTGGGTGGCTCAGTCGGTTCAGCGTCCGACTTCGGCTCAGGTCATGATGTCACAGTTCGTGAGTTCGAGCCCCGCGTCGGGCTCTGTGCTGACCGCTCGGAGCCTGGAGCCTGCTTCAGATTCTGTGTCTCCCTCTCTCTCTCGGCCCCTCCCCTGCTCGTGCTCTGTCTCTTTCTCAAAAATAAATAAACATTAAAAAATTTTTGTAAATAAAGCTATAGAAAAAAAGAGGAGCACCAAGGATACTCTCGTTCATTAAATGTAATTTTCTTCTTAATTTTTACCTACATGATATATGTGAATAAGTAGCTATATTGGTCAGGTTTTCTAGAAAAACAGAACCAATAGGGTATATGTGTATGTATATGTATATGTGTGTGTCTATATGTGTACATACATACATACATACATTTAAAAACTTTATTTTAGGGGCACCTGAGTGACTCAGTCAGTTGAGCATCTGACTCTTGATTTCAGCTCAGGTCATGATCCCACGGTCATGGGATCAAGTCCCGCATCAGGCTCCGTGCTGAGCGTGGAGCCTGCTGAAGATTCTCTCACTCCTTCTCTATCTGCCCCTCTCTCTGGCTCGTGCTCTCTCTCTCTTTCAAATAAAAAATAAAAATTTTTATTGTAAGAAGTTGGCCCGTGTGATTGTAGGGTTTGACAAATCTGAAATCTGTAGGGCAGGCTGGAAACTCAGAAGTTGATGTTGTAGTCCTAAGTTCTAAATGCGTACGGCAGACTAGCAGGCTGGAAACTCAGGCAAGACTGCTCTATTACAGTCTTAAGGCAGAATTCCATCTCTGGGAAACCTGGTTTTGGTCTTAATGCCTTCAACTGATTGGATAAGGCCCACCCACATTATGGAGAGTAATCTCCTTTACTTAAAGACAGCTGATTGTAGATGTTAATCACATGTACAAAATACCTTCACTAAACTAGTGTTTGACCAGTCCACCGACAATAGCCTAGACAAGTTGACACATAAAATTTAACATCACAATAATATTGAGCGGGTATTTGACAATTAGGTTATTTGGAACCAATATGTTTTATAATAAAGTCCAATTTTTCAAAAGTAATACCACTTATCACAAATCTTGTCATAAATAACTATATATATTCAATGCTCCGTATAATGAAAATACCTACTCCTGCTTACTTGAAGATAAACAATGTCTACCATATGCCATAGCCATAAAGTTATGGCTTAGTTTCAGTAGAAATGATAAAGGGGGAATGGGAGTCTTTCTCTTAGATCCAGGCAGCAAATATACCTAGTGGTGTGATGTGAAAATTTTGAGGTTCAGAGCAAATGGTCAAGAAAGAATTCTTGAGACATCTTCGGTGCAAAAGGGTGGTTTCATTAAAGCATGGGGACAGGACCCGTAGGCAGAAAGAGCTGCACTGGTGTTGTGAGGGGTGGCCGATTATGTACTTTCAGGTTGAGAGGAGGTTAAGGATAGTGTAAGTCTCTAAAGAATTTGGAAACAGGGGCGCCTGGGTGGCGCAGTCGGTTAAGCGTCCGACTTCAACCAGGTCACGATCTCGCGGTCCGTGAGTTCGAGCCCCGCGTCAGGCTCTGGGCTGATGGCTCAGAGCCTGGAGCCTGTTTCCGATTCTGTGTCTCCCTCTCTCTCTGCCCTTCCCCCGTTCATGCTCTGTCTCTCTCTGTCCCAAAAATAAATAAACGTTGAAAAAAAAATTAAAAAAAAAAAAAGAATTTGGAAATAAAGTTTCTGGGACCTTGAGGGCTTAGCTGTTGTTAGGAAAAGGTCATTTATTACTGTTTAGTAAAACCTCAGCCATGAGACCCTTCAGATGTATATCAGTGGGCCATATGCTTGGGGTATGATTGCTAACATACATCTTGTGTGAGGGGGTGGGGGGCGCGGGGAGTAGAAATAAAGGGAGTTTCCAAAGGAATTTCTATATGTTAAAGGAGACTTACAGGATCCTGGAGGTTGGGATAATGTTAAGATTGCCTTTTGCCATTAGTAGAGTGTCAACCTCGAGGCAGTTGAGTTCCTAGAGGAAGGTTCCTCTGCCTGTTTCAAGGACTTGTCAATGGGCTGTAAGTTGTGAGGAAATTTAATTTTTTCCTTTGCCTTTGTTCTCCACATCATGGTGGATAACCCAAGTCTTGTCTTTTCCATGCTCAGCGCAAAGCCTGATGTGGGGCTCGAACCCACGACCCTGGGATCATGACCTGAGCTGAAATCAAGAGTCAGATGCCCAATCGACTGAGCCACCCAGGCACCCCACCTTATGTGATGATTTAAAATATGTCCACAAACTCTTTGACACATTATTCAATAAGTGGAGTCTAATTCCTCTCCCCTTGAGTGTGGCCTTGACTAAGTGTCTTGCTTCTAATAGATAAAGGTGTAAGTGATGATACATGACTTCTGAGACTACATCATAAAAGGCATGTGGGTAAAAGATGCTCAACATCACTCATCATCAGGGAAATGCAAATCAAAACTACAATGAGGTATCACACCTGTCAGAATGGCTAAAATCAAAAGCTCAAGAAACAACAAGTGTTTGGTGAGGATGTGGAGAAGGAACCTTTGTGCACATTTGGAGGGAAAGCAAACCTGTGTAGCTGCTGTAGAAGACAGTATGGAGGTTCCTCAAAAATTTAAAAATGGAACTACCCTATGATCTACTAATCACCCTACTGGCTATTTATCCCAAGAATACAGAAACACTATGGCACAAAAACAGACACATAGACCAATGGAATAGAATAGAAACCCCAGAACTAGACCCACAAACGTATGGCCAACTCATCTTTGACAAAACAGGAAAGAACATCCAATGGAAAAAAGACAGCCTCTTTAACAAATGGTGCTGGGAGAACTGGACAGCAACATGCAGAAGGTTGAAACTAGACCACTTTCTCACACCATTCACAAAAATAAACTCACAATGGATAAAGGACCTGAATGTGAGACAGGAAACCATCAAAACCTTAGAGGAGAAAGCAGGAAAAGACCTCTCTGACCTCAGCCGTAGCAATCTCTTACTCGACACATCCCCAAAGGCAAGGGAATTAAAAGCAAAAATGAATTACTGGGACCTTATGAAGATAAAAAGCTTCTGCACAGCAAAGGAAACAACCAACAAAACTAAAAGGCAACCAACGGAATGGGAAAAGATATTTGCAAATGACATATCGGACAAAGGGCTAGTATCCAAAATCTATAAAGAGCTCACCAAACTCCACACCCGAAAAACAAATAACCCAGTGAAGAAATGGGCAGAACACATGAATAGACACTTCTCTCAAGAAGACATCCGGATGGCCAACAGGCACATGAAAAGATGTTCAGCGTCGCTCCTTATCAGGGAAATACAAATCAAAACCACACTCAGGTATCACCTCACGCCAGTCAGTGTGGCCAAAATGAACAAATCAGGAGACTCTAGATGCTGGAGAGGATGTGGAGAAACGGGAACCCTCTTGCACTGTTGGTGGGAATGCAAATTGGTGCAGCCGCTCTGGAAAGCAGTGTGGAGGTTCCTCAGAAAATTAAAAATAGACCTACCCTATGACCCAGCAATAGCACTGCTAGGAATCTATCCAAGGGATACAGGAGTGCTGATGCATAGGGGCACTTGTACCCCAATGTTCATAGCAGCACTCTCAACAATAGCCAAATTATGGAAAGAGCCTAAATGTCCATCAACTGAGGAATGGATAAAGAAATTGTGGTTTATATACACAATGGAATACTACGTGGCAATGAGAAAAAAATGAAATATGGCCTTTTGTAGCAACGTGGATGGAACTGGAGAGTGTGATGCTAAGTGAAATAAGCCATACAGAGAAAGACAGATACCATATGGTTTCACTCTTATGTGGATCCTGAGAAACTTAACAGAAACCCATGGGGGAGGGGGAGGAAAAAAGAAAAAAAAAAAAAAAAGAGGTTAGAGTGGGAGAGAGCCAAAGCATAAGAGACTGTTAAAAACTGAGAACAAACTGAGGGTTGATGGGGGGTGGGAGGGAGGAGAGGGTGGGTGATGGGTATTGAGGAGGGCACCTTTTGGGATGAGCACTGGGTGTTGTATGGAAACCAATTTGACAATAAATTTCATATAAAAAAATACAGAAACACTAATTCAAAGGAATATATGCACCCTATGTTTATTAGCAGCATTATTTACAATAGCCAAATATATATATATTATATATATATATATAATATATATATATATATATATATATATACATATAACCTCTTTATCCATTTGTGTATCAGTGGACACTTGGGCTGCTTCTATCTATCTATCTATATTATATATGTAGCATATAGATAGATAGGTCTCAAGCATGCAGCTCTTGATCTTGGGGTTGTGAGTTCAAGCCCCACACTGGGTGTAGAGCTTATTTTAAAAAGGGGGGGTGGGTTCCCCAGCTGGCTTAATCAGTAGAGCATGCAACTCCTGATCTCAGGGCTGTGAGTTCAAGCCCCATGTTGGGTATAAATTACTTAAGAATAAAAAAAAATCTAAAATATATAAAAGCATAAAAAAAAGAGCACACTTATGATGAGCACTGGGAAATAAATGGAATTGTTGAATCACTATATTATACACTTGAAACTAATACAATATCATATGTTAACTATACTGGAACTAAAATAATTAATGAGTTAATTCATTAAATGGCCTGAGGCTTCCTCCTTGCCCACTCTTGAATTGCTCATTCTGGAGAAAGGCAACTGTAATGTCATAAGGGCATGGAAGCAGCCCTTTGAAGAAGTTCATGTAGCAAGGAACTGAGGCCTCCTACCAGTTGCCAGCATCAACGTGTCTACCATATAAGCCTTTTTGGAAATAGATCCTTCAGCCCCAGTGAAACCTTCAGATGACTGTACGACTATATCCCAACTAATATCATGACCGCAGTCTCATGAGAGACCTTGAACCAGAACCAGTCCCCTAAGTTGCTTCCAAGTTCCTTACTCACAGAAACTGTAAGATAATAAACATTTTTAAACTGCTTATTTTTAGGGTAATTTCTTATGTAGCAATAGATACCTAATACACTTTCCTTGGTTGAATCCCAATTTGGGCATTTCCACATCCTCATTCCTTAATAAGTCTTCATCCTGACTCACTCAAGGTTCCTAGGAGCATATCTGCAGTTCCTATTACCTTCGAACATCTCATATTTAAAATAATATTCGTTTCACAAATTCCCTTAAGTTATGCCTTGGATTGATTCTCACATGATCAGTGTTATATTTTCTTCTGGTATTAAGGTTTTAAACAATGAAGCATGTTGTTGGAATTCTTCCTCATTCTTCAGAGAGGAATTCCCGTAAGTTGGGGATAGTTTTAATGTATTATGTCTATTCCACATTTTCCTTCTGGATATTAAGAATTCAGTGATATGACTTCATTCTGATAAAGTCCTTTGGACATGAAGGAGACACATCCTCCTACTTTGTGGTCTGTGTTTAAGAAATATAACACATATGCTAAAAATTTTACAGCATTAGTTCTCAACCCTAGCTACACATTAGAATAACCTGATGAGGGACGCCTGGCTGGCTCAGTTGGTAGAGCGTGCAACTTTTGATCTCAGGGTTCTGAGTTCCAGCGTCACATTTGGTGTAGAGATTACTTAAAAATAAAATCTTAAAAAAAAACGGAATCACCTGGCAGTCTTCATAAAAGTTTAAATCAGAATCTCTGTTGGGGTGGGGACAGCAATTTGTATTTTAATAGGCTTCCATGTGCCTCTATTAGGCAGCCAAAGTTGCGACCACGCTTTGGATCATACCCAGCATAGAATTTAGTCCTTTAGTACCAGCTCTAAAGAAAGCACAGTGCTGCTGGTTCTGCTACTATTTAGCTGTGTCATCTTTGGAAAGTCAATCTACCTCCTGGACATCTGTTTTCTAAAATAGAGCAATGGTTCTAAATCTTGATTATAGTACTGGGGAGATTTAAAAACACTAATGTTTTGAGTCCTACCCCTAGAGATTCTAATATAACTGTTGTGGGATGTGCACTGGACATCAAGATTTTTAAAAGTCCCCCTTGGTGATTCCAAATATTCGGTCAAGGTTGAGAACTAGTAAAGAGATAATTCCTAAGATCCTTTCCAACTCTGTTTTTATTTTCAATGCCAATGATTTTGGTGGCCACAGTCCATAATATGAAAATATTTTACACTCATGGGGAGAAGGCATTCTCAAGCGACATAGCTGACTCTTGACATATAGGTACCATTATTCATGAGTTATTTGAAGTTATTCAATGAATAGAGTGGTTGGAACTGGAGAGGGTTAATCATGGAACACTTTCAGAAGAGTTGAGATTTTAGCAAAGTTGGGAAGTCAGGGAAGACTATGTAACAACTAAGAGGAGGAGGTTTCATGGACTGTGCATGAACAAAGACAAAAGGCCAACTTACAAACATTTCCCTAAACTACACACTGACTGATGTTTCCATGGTTGCTCCCCTAACAACCCTAGTTGTTTTTTTCTTTTAACTCTAACAACCTTATTGTCTTGATACGGCACCATGACAACAAATAAAGTACACATCATCTTTTCTTTTTATTCCTTGAATGGTGTGACAGAGGAGTAGTTGTGCTTTCATTTCTAGAAGCAGGAATGGAAACAGTAATTTCAGTAAGAGATACCTGTAGTAGGTGGTCTCTAAGATGTCTTCAATGATCTCCAGCTCCTGGTGGTCATGCCTTTGTGTAAGTTTCCTCCCTTTGAGTATGGGCTGAACCTAGTGATATGCTTCTAACCAACAGAATACGGCAAAAGTGACTGGATGTCCTTCTGGTATTATAAGACTTATTTACAAAATAGTCACACTCTCTTTGACTCACCTCATGGGCCATCTCTGAATGAAGCAAACTGGATGAGGCCAAAGTGGCAAGGAACAAAGGGTGACCTCTGGCCAACTGCCAGTGATGACCTGAGGCTCTCCGTCCAACAGCCCTTGAGGAGGTAAATCTTGTCAACAATCACTTGAGTAAGCTTGGAGGTGGATTCTTCCCCATCAAGCCTTCAGATGGGAGAGGCTCCTGGCAATTACGTCACTGGTTCAGACCCTAACCTGTGTTTTCCTAAATATGAATTTTCCAGTATGCCAGGCTGCATGTATAACCAATCATTGTGATCTGGATGGGTTATTCCCACCTCCATTTACTGCCACACAAATATAAAAAATGACCCCTCTCCCCCTTAATACACACCAAGGTTTGATGAGTTATCACCACCACCATCATCATCATCATGTCTGTCATTTCTGTGGAGAGAGCAATAAGCAATGCAACCCCTTCTTCTAGTTCCAACTTCGGTTGCTAAAGAACAAAAATCCAATGGAGTAAATTTGAAGACCCAGTTGGCTTTATGAAACCATTCATGAATGGGGCAGCATTCCATCCAGCAAATAGAGGGGTTGCTCTGAAGAGATGTACAAAATGGAAGGTTTCTTTCTTTCTTTGTTACTTTCTTTTTTAATTTGCATCCAAACTAGTTAGCATATAGTGCAAGAATGATTTCAGGAGTAGATTCCTTAGTGCCCCTTAGCCATTTAGCCCACCCCTCCAACTCACAACCCCTCCAGCAACCCTCAATTTGTTCTCTGTATTTAAGAGTCTCATGTTTTGTCCCCCTCCTTGTTTTTATATTTTTGATTTCCTTCTCTTATGTTCATCTGTTTTGTATCTTAAATTCCTCATGAGTGAAGTCATATGGTATTTATCTTTTTCTAATTTCGCTTAGCATAATATCCTCTAGTTCCATCCACGTAGCTGCAAATGGCAAGATTTCATTCTTTTTGATTGCTGAGTAATACTCCATTGGGTGTATGTATGTATATGTGTATACATATGCATATATGTATATATATGTGTGTGTATATATGTATATGGTATATGGTATGTATATGTATACATATATATGGTGTGTGTGTGTGTGTGTATATACACACCCCACAGATACCACATCTTCTTTATCCATTCATCTGTCGATGAACATTTGGGCTCTTTCCATACGTTGGCTATTGTTGATAGCACTGCTATAAACATGGGGGTGCATGTGTCCCTTTGAAGCAACACACCTGTATGCCGTGGATAAATGCCTAGTAGTGCAATTGTTGGGTCGTAGGATAGTTCTACAAGATGGAAGGTGTCTATGGAAAAGAAGGTGAGGCAAGGAAGTTATTGCCAAAACAAACAAAAAAACATTATTCCAGGCAAGGCTACTTTCTCTTAGGGTTAAGACCAGAAGATATTAGCATGTAGATTACCTGCTGTACCTTTGGTGGGGGATGAAGAGGGCCATGTGACAGATTACCTCATTGGTGCTTATGGGGAAATTTCCCGACTGACCAGTTTTGGACTACATTTCTGGGGGAGGTGGAAATTGCAATTAGGTTAGGTACTAAGCCATGGTTTAGTGTTTGGGCCTAAGTGGCTCCATTTGGGGCCTGTGATTTTCCTTTTAATATTTGGAAATAGGTTTCGTTTTGTTGCATCCACACAACTCTTGAAACAGAATGCTACGGGCACCAGTGACAGTCACAACAAAGTTTATTGCAATGAGAGGCAAGGCCGACCGACACTCTGGATCAGAGTGTGGCCTGGAACAGCCGGGGTACAGAGTTTTTATAGCCGACCACTTTGTCTTATCATCACCTGGGAACAGAACAAAGAAATAGTTCCCAGATGGGGGTGGAAACAGTTCAGACACGCCCTTGCCCCAATCCAATCAAACACTAATCCAGTTGATTTTCCTTGAACTTTTGTTCCCTTGATTGATAGGACAAGGCTGTTAATCTCTTAACCTAGTGTCAAAACAAAGCTGTTATTTCTCAAGGCTACAGGTTAGCCCTACACTACAATTTAACCCTTACAGTTTCCTTTGCCAATGTTAATTGTTTCGTAGTGGTTGCTGGAACTCAGTGTTGAGAAGGATCCTAAGGAGGCCAAGTCTAGGCTCTGTTACAGGCAAAAAGAGTTGTGATCAGTTAGAGATTAGTCGGGGGTAGGGTATACTTGACAAGAATTGTTCTCTCTAGTAAACGTGATGATGGGGTTTTGGAGTGGTGTTGGGGGGTGGGGGTCCAGAGCTGATGGCCATGAAAGAATTCTTGAGACATCTTTGGTGCAAAAATGTGATTGTATTAAAGCGTGGGGACAGGACCCTTAGGTAGAAAGAGCAGCACTGGGGTTGTGAAGAATGACTGGTTATATACTATGAGATTGGGGAGAGATAAAGGCAAAAGGGAGGCCTCCAAAAGGACCTTGATATGCTAAAGAGGATTCCTATAGCTACCTGAGGCCTCACTATTGTCAAGCTAAGGTTGTTTTCCCTCTGGTAAGGCATTAACATTGTAACAGTAAGGAACTCCTGGAAGGCTGTTATACTCGGCCTATCTCAAGTATCTGTCAATGGGCTGCAGGTTGTAAGGAAATTTAATTTAACCTACCACTTCCTTCTGGCCTTTGTTCCCGACATCACTGTGGAGGGGAGGGTGATGCTAGGGCTCAGGAAACTGAGTCTGTAGGTTTCTGGAGATTAGGCTATTGATAAGATTGTCTTCTTCTTATAATTTACTAAGATATTTGTAAACGGATGGAGACTCCTGGCCTGCACGACTGAGATCTTTATCGGTTAACCGTTGGTTTTTCCCTTTCCTTTGTTCCTGGGCGGCCAGGAATACCTGAGGAATGTGAATGCTGGCGGGCGGTGGGGGGCTGCTGCGGGCAGGGTGTCAGCTTGCCTTTTGCTCCCTGACTACTGACTGTCAGGCACCTAGGTTGGAGGACCAATTCTTCCTGGTTTTGTCTGGAACTTTCCTGGTTTTAGCAAGGAATACCAGGAACACCATCCTGGCACCGCCCTCAATCCCAGGCAAAGCGGAACGGCTGATCACCCTATACCCAGGTATCTTTCTCAAAGCCAGGAACACTGGGAATTGGGTGTACTGCAATACCTTGCTACTCAAACGTGATCCATGGACCAACTGTATCAGTATCCTCTGGGAGTTTATTTACAATGCACAATCTTCGGCCCCACCCCAGACTTACTGAAGCAGAACCTGCACTTTTACAAGGTCTCCTGGGGATATGCCCATTAAAGTCTGAGCAGCTGCCCTGCTGGAGGATCACTTTACGGATCAGTGGCTCCCAATCCCTTTTCACTTGGAGCACCCAAAATTGATCACATCACCCATGTGACATAATCTCACACACACACTCCATGCTCTGAAGTGGCCAATGGCACACCTCTTTCCCAGATTTATACGAACAGGAGAGGAGGGAGAAGTGAGGCTATATTACACAGCTATGGTGAAATTGCTTTAATATTTTAGTGACACAGCAGTATGTGGGGGTGCTGTAGAGGGGAACTGCTGCTTGACACTTGCTCCAACAGCATGTTGGCCCTGAGTGAGAGAAGGGGAGTTTCATTTGTCCTCTCTTGCTCCGTGTTCACCCTTTGGCCACGGGGTCGGTGGCGTCCGTCCCAAGATCCCCCTTCTAGATACTGGTTGGGGGAGACAGGAGTTGGATTTGTGAAGGCTCGGGGTCCTTAGACCAGTGGTTCTCAAACTTGAGCATGCATCAGAATCACCTGGAAGGTTTATAAAAGAGATTAGCGGGGAGCGAGAGTTGCGGGGGCCGCCTGCTGAGCGAGCAGGCACTCTACGGAGAGAGAAGGAGGAACGCACGGAAGGAGAGAGAAGCCGGAAGATCTCACACCGAAAAGCAACAGTGTAGGAAGCTAGGAAAGAGGAGGTGCTGACGCTCCCTGAGGCCGCTCACCCCAGTTCCCACGCGCCGGTTTCCCAGGAAGGGAGGGGGGGCCGGGGGGCGAGCTGGCTGGGCTGATGAGGCGGGGCGGAGCACGCGCGTTTGGAAGCTGCCCGGAAAGCTAAAGCGCGGGTTGGCGGGGCGGTCTCGGGGGGCGGCTCCTTGGGACCGGAGCGCGAGCTTCTGAAGGAGGGATAAACTCGCGAGCTCTGGTGGCGAAATGCCTTTTAGTAATAGTTAATCTTTTATGATTCTCGAGTTTTACTAGGGCCCGTCTCTCACTATTGGGCCAGGGGTCCTTTAAGGGGGGAAAAAAAGAGAAGCCAATTGCGGAAGTCTCCTGCAGCTCCTCCCCTCCAGCCGGCGCGCGCAGCACGGGCGGGCACGTCCTTCCTGCGCCGGATACGTCATCACGGCCTGCGCCCGGGGCGGAGCGGGCGGAGCCTCTGGGTCAAGGACGAGCCTGCGCAGAGCGTGGGAAAGGCATGCGTTGTGGCGTCTGACGTATCCGTGGAGACATCTTAAGTTTCCCTCAGTGGGCACGAAAAAAAGCAAGTGTAGGTCTGCTTCTCTCCCCGCCTGCATTCCCAGCCTGGCTCTGCAGCCGGCTCCTTGTTTCCGGCGAAGGGAATTTCCCGGCGCGATCCCTGAGGGTCCCTGAGGAGCAGCAGGCGCCCCCGCGCCGCCCCCGCGCCGCCCCCGCGCCGCCCCCGCGCCGCCCACTCGCCCCCGTCTTCCGGGTTCCGTCCGGCCCCGCGGGCCCCCGAACCCTTTCTGTGGCGGTAGCCTTGGGGAGCCGTGGGCGCTTGGCGCTCCACACGGTCAGTTTAGGTCGGATTCACGCCACACTGAGAAAAAAAAAAAAGAGGAAAAAAAAAAAACCCAACCCTCAGAAATATTGAAGTACGGCGCCCCGCTCTGGTATAAGTTTTAGGGGACCTGGACTCTAGCAGTAGCTGCGAATATATAATTACAACGCATTTTGTTACTTTAGCGCTACAATAGTTAAAATGGGAGTAGTTGTTATTTTGAGGAACAAGTAATTCTTGACACGGTATTCATTATCTGCGCCTTAACTGAGTTAATTTTAGGGATACAACAATGGTTTTTAGAAGACCCTAGTAACTGGCATGTAGATCAGCTCTACTGACGCTGAATGAGAAGGATCTATATTGGATTATCAAAATCAATTGTCTGTATGGTTGTCCACAGCTATTTGATTGTAAAAGGGATTGCCATCCTTTTGAGAAGCCCTGTTGAGGTTAATGTTGTGTCCTTCGTGATGGAAGGATTCAAACTTTGAGAACAACCTTAGGACATCTGGATAATACATCAAAATTAAAGTGATTTTTAATGTGATTTGAATGATATTACAGTGAATATAGATGGGAAGATTTAGTGTTCAAAGCCTTGTACAAAGTGACTAAGAAACTTGGCTGCTACAACTGAAGACTTTCTGCCATGTTGGGCAGTAGGTTGATTTAATCTGCCTTCAGGCACCTCAAAACTCCAGACCTTGTGAAGTTATGAGCAGAAACTTAGATGAGGATTTCGTTAAAAAAAAAAAAAAAAGAAGAAGAAGAAGAGTTTGGTGTAATTGGTCTGGAGATGTCAGCTCTGGTAAACGCTTCTGGTAAACGCTACTGAATTGCAAACTAAGCGAATTTCTTACCCCTAACATCTTTTCTACCTGTTCTGAAGTTAGGTTCAATTAATATTAGATAACTTATGTGGAACCGCTTTAAGACAATAAAAGCACTACATACATTTTTATTTTTTGGCTAGAGTGAATTATTCCATTGGCATTCTTGTCAGTAAACTGAGCTGAGAGAATTAGGGCTTAGTGAGACACTATTTAGGTGAGTGTAACAGGTTTAAGGAAAAGATGTATGGAAAAGTTCTTTGGACTTCTTAAACTATTCTGTTTCCAGGGGCTCCTGGGTGGCTCAGTCCGTTAAGTGTCTGACTTCTGTTCAGGTCATGATCTCACGTTCAGTGAGTTCAAGCCCCGCCTAGGGCTTGCTCTCTCTGTCTCTCAAAAATAGACAAACATTAAAAAAAATTTTTAAAAACTATTCTTCCAAATCTTTGGAATTGAATAGGTGTTATTTGGAGAGTGGAAGTAAAAAAAGGTTACTAGTCTATACAAATTGAATCTTGAAAAATATTTGCTTTGTATCTAAATATTTTACATTTGTTGAAAAGCCCTGATACTTTTTTTTCATTTCAGTTTTCTACATTTTTGTCAAGAAGGTAGCCTTCAAGAACTTAATACGTTCCTCAAGGGGGGAAAAAGGATTAGAGCCATAGGAGATAAACTCAAGAGTGTTTTAAAGTACTTTATTAGGGTTTCAAAAAAAGATTAGTAAGTGAATGTCAATGTACCTTACCCACCTAATTATTAAAATCAGGATGCTTTTGGCTAATGGATTTGAAGCTAACATTTAAAGTTCTTCCCATAAGTTTAAATAATGGCAAATAACATAATTTCCAGTGCATTATAAAATGTTATTTTACACTCTTGCGTAAATGTATGCAACGGAATTATTTTCATACATGTCATCCACTTAAAAAAAGCGAACTAGCTCTTTGATAGTCAAAGCTTTATATTATATTGCTATTCTATCCTTTATAGCAGTGGTTCTGATTTAGGGACTAGTGCTTCCTGGGGGACATTTGGCAATATCTGAAGACGTTTTTGGTGTCATAACTACGGGGTGGAGGCTACAGGCATCTAGTGGGAAGAGGCCAGGGGTATTGCAAAACATCCTACAGTGCATAAGGCAACCCCCAACAACAAGGAATTAACCAGCCCAAAACGTTCTTAGTGCTGTGCTAAGCCCTGACCTACAGAATTCTACTCTTATGTAGTGTGGTTTCAGGAATGAAAAGTCTTACTGGTTATCATTCTTTCCTGCAGCAAAAATGTGTGTATATTTAAATTTATTGCATATCTTGCAGTCGTAAAGTTCTAAATGTTAAGTCAATCCAGAGAAACATTTTTTTGTAATCATTACAAGTATCCTCTGCTTTTTGAAAGTGTGCGTTATGCCACTTTGCTTTTCAAAAGACCTACATTAGCACTTGTTTTTGCTAACCGAAAGAAATCCCAAGAGGATTTTTGCTTTTACTAATAAGGTGAAAAGAGAAAATAGCCTCAGCTTCCCGCCCCCAGCAGGGTTCACGCCGAGGGAGAGTGGCGCCACCAGGCTCCTTCCCTAGGAATAACACTCAGCATCTCAGCATCAAGCAGCCATAGCTTTTGAATAGCAACTCTGCTATATCTTCATCTATTTTGTGCATCTATTGGCGAGATATGTTCTAAGGTATCAGAAAAGCCTAAGAGAAGTGGTTGTTTTGGGTCTGGGCGCACTCACAAATTTTTCAATGTAAATTAATGGTAATTGCTTCTTCACTTTATGCCCTTTCGGCTTATGAAAGGTTTCATAGGAATGCTCTACTTTCGGATAGTGAGGGAAACCTGTATAACTATTACTAGTATATAGCTAATTAAAAGTGTAAATATCCCAATTTTGAATAATTATGAAAGTAATATTTGATTACAGTGTATTTCTTAATGAGATGGGGCTTTTTATCATTTAGCTTAAGTTTCCATGGATAGATAGTATTCATTGCTAGAATCTGACAAGAGTTCAACATCAGTTCTTTCTCTTTTATTTTTATTTATTTAAAAAATATTTTAAATATTTATTTGTTTTTTGAGAGAGAGAGACAGAGTGCGAGCAGGGTGGGAGCAGAGAGAGAGGAAGACAGTATCTGAAGCAGGCTCCAGGCTCTGAGCTGTCAGCACAGACCCAAGTGTGGGGCTCAAACTCACCAACTGTGAAATCATGACCTGAGCCGAAGCCAGATGCTTAACCAACTGAGCCCCCCAGGCGCCCCTATTTTTATTATTTTTTTTAATATTTACTTATTTTGAGAGAGAGAGAAAGAGCAGGCATGTGAGGGCATGCGTGAGCAGGGGAGGGGCAGAAAGAGAGAGAGAGAGGGAGAGGGAGAGAGAGAATCCCAAGCAGGCTCCCTGCTGTCAACACAGAGCCCAACCTGGGGTTCTATCTCATGAACCCTGAGATCATGACCTGAGCTGAAATCAAGAGTCAGATGCTTAACCGACTGAGCCACCAAGGTGCCCCTCTCTTATTTTTAGTTATGTAAAGGGGAGAACATCTTGTTCATTCAAGTTGATAGGAGCAAAAAGAATTTTAATATAGTAATGTCATCCAATTCTTTTTATTCCTTCTGAGTTATATGTCAAAAACCATTTAGAGTGATCTATCAGGATAACTTAATGACATATCAGTTACATGCTCCAATTTAATCTGGTTTAGAAGTAAAGTACTAGAATCCCAACTTGAAAAATGATTCTACCTAGCCATCAGTTTTCTCAGTATTGACTGTTTAGCACCTGGCAGTTATGTCCTAGAACAATGCACCATAGGAAGATTCGGGATGGGTCAGAAATAATTCCTCTTGTAAAGGCCAAAAGGGCAATCTCTGTGTACCTAAGTACCCAAATGTCTGATTTAAGTGATTGTTTCTCAGTAGCTGTTGGACGGGTGGATGATGAACATTTGAACGAATGAATACTTTAGGATTAAATATTATGGTAATAATCCAAGCTAGAAATCATGAGTGATAGCAAGAAAGTTGGGGAGAACATTCTGGATATACTCTGAAGACAGACGTGACAGAATTTTCTCAAGGTTTGGATGTGAGAGAAGGGGAAGCATCAGCAATCGCTGCATGTTTTTTGTCCTAAACCCCGGGGAGTTACCATTTACTGAGCTGGGGAGAAGGAGGAGGGAAGAACAGGGCAGCTACAAGTGCAGTCCCCTGTGCGTTTTCTCGGTGCCACAGTTGTGTTTCCCAGCTTAACCGAGCTGTTGAAACCTGTGGGTTCTCTATCAAAATACATGTTGTATCGTTACTTCTGGTCTAATTAAAAGACTGATGCAATTGTTTTCCCACAAAATGATGGAGACTTTCCCCTTGTTTCGAATTCGGGTGCCTCAAATTCAAACACTTGACAGTATTGTTAACTGTGTTACTAAGTGATGTTAATTATTTGATTTATGTATATTAGATGTTCCTTAAGGACAAGTTTTGTAGTTTAAAGTTGTGAAGTGTTTTAATAGATTATTTTAAAGATTTTATGTTTTTGGGATGCCTGGTGGCTCAATCGGTTGGGCGTCCAACTTCAGCTCAGGTCATGAACTCACGGTCCGGGAGTTTGAGCCCCACCTCGGGCTCTGTGCTGACAGCTCAGGGCCTGGATGGAGCCTCCTTCCGATTCTGTGTCTCCCTCTCTCTCCGCCCCTCCCCCACTCACACTCTGTCTCTCAAAAATGAATAAATGTTAAAAAATTTAAACATTTTATGTTTTTAAGTAATCTCTACATCCAGCAAGGGGCTCGAACTCACAACCCTGAGATCAAGAGTCACATGCTCCACTGACTGAGCCAGTCAGGTGGCCCATAGAATTTTAAACATGAATTTTAAATTTATTTATTTATTTATTTATTTATTTATTTATTTATTTATTTAGAGTGTGTGTGTGTGTGTGTGTGTGAGAGAGAGAGAGAGAGAGAGAGAGAGAGAGAAGGAAAGGGGGAGAGATAGAGGGAGAGAGAGAATCCCAAGCAGGGTCCACACTGTCAGTACAGAGCCTGATGCGGGGCTCAAACTCACGAATTGTGAGATCATGACCTAAGCCAAGATCAAGTTGGCTTAACCAACATAGCCACCCAGGCGGTCCCTGTACTGTATTTTAAATCAATCATCCTCTACAGAGGTATTGTTTAGGACAGATTTAATAGTCAGCAATTGGCTCTTTTGGATATAAAATAGATTTCTCAAACTCCTAAACAGGAGAGCCATGATTTTGCTTCACATAACGGAATCCCAGCTTTCTGACTAGGTCAGAGTAATGCAAATTATCTCAAATGCAAATGCAACTTGTAATTTATGATTTACGTTGACGCAGATGAACATGCAATGTTGCATAGAGTTTTCCACCTTCACAGGCGAATCCAGAGAGACACGTTTTTCTCTTAGTAAATGTTGAATACTTGTTTGTTTTTTTCCCAGTTTGTTTCAGCAGAGAAAATAGTATATGCAAAGACAAAAAAATTAACACCATTTCAACGGGAGGGCACTTACATACCCAGTTGTTAAGATCTTTTGAAAAGTGAACTGGAAATGTGTTTACCTGTGTAATGTTTTCAATACCTATTTTATGGATTGGCATACATACTGAGAATGCTCCTTATTCAGTTCCACCCACGTACAAGATTCTGAGGATGTGGGTTCTTAGAGTTCGAAGGGGGAGACAGATGCATGCGTACCAACTTTATTACCATGTTGGTGGTAAATATGGAAATTGTAAGCAAATATTAAGGAGCATAAACAAGAAATTCCTGTAGCTACAGATGCCATCTTTGCATCGATCATGCTCCTCTTGGGAGAGGGGTTTGTGCGCACTAAGATAATTTTTCCTGTTTCTGCTGTTTCCCTCCTAAGCCTTGCCTCCCGTGTCTCCTACCTCTTGGCATCTCCGGGCTTGTGCAGGGGTGGTCCTGCTGCCTCTGCTGGATAACGGCACCCGCAGCCCCCGCCGTCCTGTCTGAGAGAGCGTGTCAGAAAGCTCCGAGGTCCGCAGCTGCCCTTTCAGAGCAAAAGCATCCTCTGGGTTAGCTGAAGCTTGGACTTCTTTCTAAGCAAGGTATGTTTTACCGGGATCCCTTCATGGAAGCAACATATATCCATAAAAGACCTGTCATAGATGTCAGCCTAATGGCTGTGCCAATTATGAGGACCAGCCACAGCTGAGGGAGGCCTTTTATGTTTTGCACTCTGGTATCAAACAGAATGTATAGTTAGTGCTCGAAATTAAATGGTTGAGACGTGTCGATTTTTTGTTTTTGTTATTTCCTTACAAAAGGGCTTATAAACCCTGTAGGTAAATAATTAAGATTTCCCATTTGGGGGAATTAAAGATTCTGGTCACCAAAATAAACAAACAAGCAAAAACCCAAAATGCCTCTGGGGATGTACCTGATTCTGTAGGTTGGAGGTGGGACATGAATCTTTGTAGCTCTTGCTCATTCCCAGGTGACCTTGCTGTTCAGAGTGTGGTCCATGGGCCGACAGCATCGGCATCAGCTGGTAGTTTGTTAACGGTGCAGACTCTCACAGATTCTCAGGCCCACGGCAGGCCTCTGTATCAGAATCTGCATTTTAACATGGTGCCAGCTGACGGGTGCACCGTGGCCCCTGGGCCACCAACTGTGAATAGTAAAGGTCGGATAGCCCTGAGAGGTTGTTTCTCCTGTTCCGGTCTTGTTAGAGGTGATGGCGGCCGTTAGAGCTGGCTCCCCCCTGAGCCTTGACTTGCTGGTTGGTCCCTGCCAGTCAGTGACCTGCTCTGTGCCGTCCCCTGCCCCAGTGTGACTTGCCTGCCTTGAAATATTCCTCTGTACATCCCTGAATGGAAATACTACTTGGCTCTGCTCCAGAACATTCGTTCTGAAAAAATGTAAAGAAGGCGAATGCCTAAACATCTGCTTACCTTCCTGCTTCCCTGCTTCCCACTCACTTCCCTCAGCTCCCACCTTGGCTAGCTCTCTTCCTCAGCGTCTTCTGGCAAACATGTGGGAGGCCAGAGCATCACCTCTGCACGGCACTGTGACAGGAAGGCTCCACACAGAGATTTAATGGCCCAGAAGAATGAATGGCGGTCGCGTGCCTGTGCTGGGTATAGTGGGACGTTATTTGGCAAGAGTTGCTGACCACCCTGATGGGTCAGGGCTGCACCTGGTGGTCCCGGACCGAGAGGAATCTACAAACATTCAGAAAGAAAGCAAGGACTGCAGCAATGTAATACATGTTAATGTGCTAGCCCAGCACCACACTGGCTGAAATTGAGCCAATCTTTCTCAGATTTTGCCCCCATCAGCCACCACTCATTTGTCTGCAAAAGATTATAGAGGCGCCTGGGTGGCACAGTCGGTGAAGCGGCTGACTTCAGCTCTGGTTATGATCTCACAGTTTGTGAGTTCGAGCCCTGCATCAGGCTCGGTGCTGACGACTCAGAGCCTCAAGCCTGCTTTGGATTCTCTGTCTCCCTCTCTGCCCCTCCCCTGCTCATGCTGTCTGTCTCTCTCTCAAAAATGAATAAACATTAAAAAAAATTAAAAAAGATTATAGAAGTATTATTAAACAATGCAAAGGGTTTGGAAAATAGAATAGCAAATATTCACCCACCATCCCACTGCCCTATTATATAGTTATATTTATATATGTATATTTTTCTACCTGTTGAAAACCATATGTGATTGGCGGAATAATGGACTCTCAAAGATGTTCATGTCCTAATTCCTTGAGACTGGTAATTTGTCAGGTGACATAAAAATTTGGAAATTAATGTTGCAGCAGGAAAAAGTCTGCTTATTGTTGACTTTAAATATGGAGATTATCTGGGATTATCTGGGTGGGTCCAGTGTAATCACAAGAGTCCTTTAAAGTGGAAGAAAGAGGCAGGAGACTCTGAGGGAAATGTGACTGGAGGGAAGTCAGAGCAATTTGACGGGAATACTCAACTGGCCTTTGCTGACTTTGAAGGAGGGCAGGGCCGCGGGCCAACGAATGTGCGTGCCCTCCAGAGGTTGTGAAAAGCCAATGGATTCTCTTGTGCAGCCTCCAGAAGAGAAGGTAGCCTGGCTGGATACCTTGACTTTAGCTCAGTAGGACCTGTGTCGTCTAAAGTCCAAAATAGTAAGCTAATAAATATGTGTCATTTCAAGCAGCAGAGTTTGTGGTAATGTGTTACAGAAGTGACAGAAAACTAATACGTCATATTTCTCATAGTATATCATGCCTAAATATTTTTTATGTTGCTATAGCTTTTGTAATTATTTGAATGGGCATATCTTATTCTCTGGGGCTGAAGTACTGTCATTCCTTAACTCCACCTTCATTTGAACATCAGATGTGTGAAATGCTTTCTGTATTTTCCCTTTTTCATAGGTTTCATTATTTTCTAAGGCTATTGTATCAGAAATTACATTCGGACTTTGAATTTCTTCAAATTTTTTTGTAGTTAACTTAAAAAAAAAATCTCCTAAGTCCACATGAAATTTAACTTGATAGCTGACACAAAATAAGAATATACTTTTTTCCTAATCTATTTTTTCCAACAGCATATGTAACATGATTTTTTCTCTTCTGTTGTTTTTCATGCGTTATTAAATCTTCAATTAAAAAATAAGCTCATTTTTGGGCTACTGATTCTCCTCTTGTATTAATTAACTTTTGTCTGTTCTTGAACCACTGCTGCACTACTTGAATTCTTGTTGCTTTATAATACATTTAAGTTCCTGTGAGGACTAGTCTTCTCCCTTATTATACTTAAAAAAATAATTTTTTTTGTTAAAGATTTTATTTATTTATTTAAGTTCAGAAACGAGTCTATTTTTTTTGTTATGCATCAACTCCTCTACTTTTTATTTATTTGTTTAATTTTATTTTTTTAAATTTACATCCAAATTAGTTAGCATCTAGTGCTACAATGATTTCAGAAGTAGATTCCTTAGTGCCCCTTCCCCATTTAGCCCATCCCCCCTCTCATACCCCCTCCAGTAACCCTCTGTTCTCCATATTTATGAGTCTCTTCTGTTTTGTCCCCCTCCCTGTTTTTATATTATTTTTGTTTCCCTTCCCTTATGTTCATCTGTTCTGTCTCTTAAAGTCCTCATGTGAGTGAAGTCATAGGATATTTGTCTCTCTCTGACTAATTTCGCTAAGCATAATACCCTCTAGTTCCATCCACATAGCTGCAAATGGCAAGATTTCATTCTTTTTGATTGCTGAGTAATACTCCATTGTGTGTGTGTGTGTGTGTGTGTGTGTGTGTGTGTGTGTACCACATCTTTTTTATCCATTCATTCATTAATGGCCATTTGGGCTCTTTCCATACTTTGGCTATTGTTGATAGTGCTGTTATAAACATGGGGGTGCATGTGTCCCTTCGAAACGACACACCTGTATCCCTTAGATAAATGCCTTGTAGTGCAATTGCTGGGTCGTAGGGTGATTCTATTTTTAGTTTTTTGAGGAACCTCCATACTGTTTTCCAGAGTGGCTACACCAGCTTGCATTCCGATTTATTTATTTTGAATGTTTATTTATTTTTGAGAGAGACAGAATGTGAGGAAGGGGAGGGGCAGAGAGAGAGGGAGACACAGAATCTGAAGCAGGATCCAGGCTCTGAGACGTCAGCACAGAGCCCGACATGGGCCTCAAACTCCCAAACTGTGAGATCATGACCTGAGCCAAAATCAAGAGTCAGGTGCTTAACCCACTGAGCCACCAGGTGCCCCTAAAGATTTTATTTTTAAGTAATCTCTACACCCTGCATGGGGCTCAAACTCACAACCCTGAGATCAAGAGTTGCATGCTCTACTGACTCAGCCAGCCAGGTGCACCTACACTATTTTTTAAAATAGTACATACTTTAAACATTTAAACTTTTTTTTTTTTAAAAATTTGTTTTTCCTTTGAGGTATAGTTGACATATAACTTTATATTAGTTCTTGGACTTATCATACTTTCACTTATTTTTTTAATTAATATTTTCAGATGAGTCTTAATTTATTGTTTCTAGCTCCTGGGGAAATCCCATTGAGAGTTTTTGGTGTCTGTTGCCTTGGAAAAGCCCTTCAAAACCCATAGGCATGCGGTCAAAGCCCTCAATCTTGTGGTCCCACTTTTCCTATTTCCATTTTTCACCAACTTAAGTTATAACATTAGGCTATTTTTTTTCATAGTTTGATTGTTTTTGATCTTAAGTCTTTGTGTGTCCTTTTCCCAGTCCAGGTTGCACTTTTCACAGTGACGTGGTGTGTGATTTGTCTTACAAGCTTTTCCTCAGTAGCTTGGTATGCGAAGAGCGTGAGCTTTGGAATCGGACAGCCCTGGGCTTGAATCTCAGCTCTGCTTCTCACTAGCTGGATGGCCTGGAGTGAGTCACTCGTCTCCTTGAGCATCACTTTCCTCTTTGGAATGAAGTCAACAGTTTTCTTTGCATGGTTGTCAGTTGGATTATAGCTGATGTATACAAAGAATCTAGGAAGATCCCTGCCACTTAGTAGGCCATCAATTGAATATCACTGTTCATCTTAGGACTTTTTTGGTCTACCCTCATTAAACCATAAATTCTTTTTTTTTTTAATATATGAAATTTATTGTCAAATTGGTTTCCATACAACACCCAGTGCTCATTCCAAAAGGTGCCCTCCTCAATACCCAACACCCACCCTACTCTCCCTCCCACCCCCAAACCATAAATTCTTTAAACATAATGACGGTTCATTCTTTTTAAATGTATACCCTATGGAGCCTAGGATATACTAGGTGCTTACTAAACATTTACTATTTCGACCTCATCCTCCCATTCATTTTCCCAGGTTCCTATTGCAGCCCCATCTCCTTTGTGACTCATCCTCACCACCTTTACCACACTTAACCTGGGTGAGTGAGTACAGTTGATGTAACATGGAGGATACGGGAGAAAAATAGTGGTTCATGGAGATGATCCATTGGATCCCTTTTAGCTCTAACTTTTTATGTGATTTTGGAATTTTCTGGGGAAGGAGTTATTACTGAGCTCTTGTTAATGTGCCCAAATGTTCCACATATGCTAGGGCTTGTTGTGCCATTTAAAACTCAACCCAGAATGAGAAAATATTTGCAAAAGACATATCTGATAAAGGACTGCTATCCAAAATATACAAAGAACTCTTAAAACTCAACAATAAGAAAACAACCCAATTAAAAGATGGGCCAAGGACCTTAACAGACACATCACTGAAGACAGTGTGCAGATGGTGAACTAAACATATAAAAAGATGCTCTACATCGTATGTTATCAGGGAAATACAAATGAAAAGAACAACAGGCCTCTTTGGCCAAAATCTGGAACAGTGGCAACACCAAATGCTGGCAAGAATGTGAAGCAACAGGAGCTTTCTCATTCATTACTGGTAGGGATGTGAAGGGCTGTAGCTACTTTGGAAGACAGTTTGGCAGTTTCTTATAAAATCAAGTATACTCTTACCATATGATCCAGCACTTGCATTTGTTGGTATTTATGCAAAGGAGTTGAAAGCTTATGTCCACACAAAAACCTGCAACCACATATAGACAGCAGCTTTATTTGTAATTGCCCAAACTTGGAAGCAACCAAAACGTCTTTCAGTAGGCAAATGGATAAACAAATAGCAGTCCATGCAGACAATAGAATATTATTCAGCACTAAAAAGAAATGAGCTATCAAGCCATGAGAAGCTATGGAGGAATCTTCAATGCACGTTACTAAGTGAAAGAAGCTGATCTGTAAAGGGTCCATACTGTAGGATTCCAACTATATGACACTCTGGAAAAGGCAAAACTATAGAGACAGTAAAAAAAAAAAGTCAGTGTTTGCCAGGGAGTGGGGCAGAGGGGGTGGGGAACGAATAGGCAGAGCACAGAGAACTTTTAGGATAGTGGAACTACTCTGTATGATACTATAGTAATAGATACGTGTCATTATACATTTGTCAAAACCTATAGAATGTCCGACACCAAGGGTGAACTGTGTGGTACACTATGGACTTTGGGTGACGACGATGTGTCAGTGTAAGTTCATCATCTGTAACAAATGTACCACTCTGGTGGGGATGTTAAAAATGAGGGAGGCTGTGCGTGTGTGGGGCAGAGGATATAAGGGAATTCTTTATACCGTCCTCTCAATTTTGCTGTGAACCTACAACTACTCTAAAAAAATCTTCAAAGAAGATCCCCAAAACTCAACCCAACACTTACCATATTATATGCATTTTTAGAATAAGGAAAGGGAAAGACAGAGGTTAAGTGGCAGAAGCAGGACTTTGACCTCGATTTCTCTACTTCCAAAGCCTGCGGTCTTTCTACCCTATCAATCAAAATGGTGCAACACTGACAGTGCCTTGTCCACAACCTCTTGGTTCTCACTCTTCCCATACGTGGCATACATGCCTACAGATTCCTATTGAGAGCCCCTTTGCTTCTCCACCTTCTCAGACTGCAGAGGTGTTCTTGGCCCATGTGCCAGGTACATGGCAGGAGAAAGACCAGGAGTCAATATCTGGGGGATCAGCCCTTGAAAATGGTGGGTGGGTATCAGTGGATAACTGTTCCAACCTCCTCACCTGGTAAGAAAGACAGTGGGCAGTTTTTAAGAATTAGTTCATCATGGGAGTTTGAGAAACGCTATTGTATGGCAAGGAGTTGATAAACTATAGCCGTTGGGGTGGCTGCCTGGTTTTGTAACTAATGTTTTATTGGAACACCGCCATACCCATTCATTTATGTATTATCCATGCTTTTGGTCTACAGTGGCAGAATTGAGCCTTTGTGACAGACAACGTGTGGCTCCCAAAGCCTGAAATATTCACTCTCTGCCCTTACAGGGAAAGTTGAGCCAAGCCCTGTTGTACTCTGTCTCCCCTGGTTCCCCAGCTGGCTTGAGCTCCACAGTGCTAGCTTGCTTGCTAGCATACCTTCTATCAACTCTTTTCCCTTCCCTGTCTCATTCTTTCACTCCCTGCCAGTGTTTCCAAAATGTCCTAAAGAAATGACTTATACTCACATTCTTGACCCAAAGTGAAGTTTTGGGGGAGCCCACCCAATGCACACATCACATGCTTGTTTGTGCTGATCCCAGGACAGACTTACGAGCAGAGCAGGGACCACTTTCTAGCCATGTCAACTTAGGAACAACAATTCCCCTATCACATTCCTCCCACCCCCACCGTCCTGTCTCTTCTGTAGCACCATTTGAAAATTCAACCTTGTGGGTATGACTTTTTCTGGTTCATATATTCTTTCTTATTGAATACCACCGCTGCACCAGGAATGGTGGAGGAGAGGGTAAGGAGCAGCAGGAGGAAAGGAAACCCCATATTGTCCTAGATAGGATGCTCCCTTTTTACAACAGAAGCCTGCTTGGAGCCGATCCCAAGGTGCCCGTGCACCTGAGTCATGGCCAGTTGTTCTCAGCCTCCTAGGACATGGCCAAGTCATTGCTCACCCCCACTGTTATAGCTGCTGCTTTCATTTGTCTCTGTCTACCCCTCCTAATTACTTAGGTCACTTCAGACTTTAATTCTGTCTTCTAAAGTGTAACACAGCCATAATTAGGCCATATGTTAATTAGCAAAATGACGTCTTGTCACTCGTGAGAGATGTGGATCATCCCAGAAAGTACCATAGAAAGGGCAGTTCAGCAGGAAGAGAAAGTCTAAGGAGGCTGAAGTGACTATCTAGCTGAAACCACCTTAGAGAGCAGGGGAAAATGGCAGGATGCAAGAGGGCAAAAGGATGGGGTCGCACAAAGAAAAAGAGCTAGAATTGACCTCTTTTCCACTCCAGGAATGAGATGTAAGCCGGGAGACAAGCCTGAGGCCGAAAAGCCACCCGGGATGGCAGAATCTTCTGAAGGACTGGAGGCGGCCAGGGCTGAGGTCAAGGCCCCGATGGAGGCTACAGGCAAGGTGAGTGTCAGGCATGCTCCCGTCTGTTACTCCTGGAAGCGTGTGGGGATGCCAATCAAACATCAAGGCCATTCTTTGTTTATGTGGCCACTCTGAGTGTCTTCCAGGAAATCTGGAAGAGTGGTGTTCTGGTAGCTTGGAGGCTGTTTCTACATGCTAATTACTTAATGTTCCCCATTTTCTGTTAACTTATTTTGTGACATTCTTGGGAAGACAGAGTTGGAGAGAGGATTGGGCAGTTCATGATAATTTCCTTTTTCAGATAGTGTCACCTTTATCACTCAGGAGACAGTTTTCCAGGAAACTAATTACTCAGGGAATTCATGACTGGGTACAATGACATTTGAATTATTAAGATATTAACCTTCCTCCAGTTTGCTCTCAAAACATGATGTGATGAGAACTTGTTCTGTCATCACCCAACTAATGGATGAAAGGGACCAGGACAGCCATTTCAAGTTGTGTATTTGCCTGGATTTTAGGAAAAGGCATTTGACATAGGAACTCAAAGCATATCAAAGGGAGAATTTTGAGGGGTAAAGTTTGTGTTAATATTGCTTCTTCTTATTATTGGATTTATATAGTGGTTCCTACTATGCTCCAAACCTTTACAGGCATTACTTCTCATACTCCTGACAATCCTTAAAGGAAAGTATTATTATTCTCATTCAACGTGAGGCTCACACATGTTGGATCATGTTCAAACATCACATTGCCAGCTGAGGTGAACTTGAAATCTATGTTATTTGTCTCTAAACTCTAAAATTTGAGCCCGTATCAGTATGCCGGGGTCAGCAAACTTTTTCTGTAAAGGGCCAGATAGTATTTTCAGTTTGCCGGCCACATGGTATGTGTTGCAACTACTTGTTTTTGCTGGTGGAGCACGTAGGTAGCCATAGACGATATGGCAACGAATGAATATGCCATGCTCTGATAAAACTTTATTTACGCCCACTAAGATTTGTTTTTAACATAATTTTCACATATCATGAGTTATCATTGTCCTTTGGAATTTTTCCCCCCAACTATTTAAAAAATGGTAAAGTCATTCTGTTCACGGGCCATACATACTAAAGGCCCAAAGCAGGAGACAGCCCAGGTTTGGCCCATAGGCTGTAGTTGGCCGGGCCCTGCCCTCCACAAAAGTGTGTATCTAGCAATGACTTCTAAAAACAAGTAGAAGCAACTGAGCTGTGTCTTTTACCTGAGGAAGTCAAGTCATCTACAGGAAAGGTTATTAAATCCTTTAGGACACAGAAGCCGTAGGAAACGATACTCCTCATTCTGACTGTGCCATCAAGTTTAATGTAGACATGTAGGTATATCTCAAGAACTTCTGGGTCTTGCTCGCCTCATCTCCTGAATGAGACATACCCCTAACAGCTCCACTGTTCTTTGATTCTACACATAGTATGCCTGCACCAAACGATTTCCATAAAATCAGGATTGAAATCTAAGACAATTCCTTGGCCGATGCCATCGTCCACGTGGGGAAGATGGGGGGAGAAGCACGTTCGTGTATGCCAGCAGTAGTTTGGTTGTGGACAAGTTAAGTTTGAGGCTGTAATAGACATAACTGGAGATAGTTGCATGTAAGAACCTGGGATTGGCAGGGCGAGGCAGGACTAGAGATTGTATTTAGAAGTGGTTGGCATGTGCACTGATCTGGGTATATCATAGCATTGAGTAAGAGCTTTTAGGGCAAAATTTCATAACCTTGGCACTATTAACACCTGGGATGGGGATAATTCTTTGTCGTGGGGGCTGTCCCATCCTACAGTCTACAGCGTAGGGTGTTTAGCAGCGTCCCTGGCCTCTACCCACCCCACCTCCAGCTGTGACTACCTAAAATGGCTCCAGACACTGCCACATGTCCCGTGGGGTGAAAATCACCCTTGGTTAAGAGAGAATCACTGTCTTAAGGAAAAGGCTGAGGGTGGTCCCAAAGGTCCACAGCTTTGGAGGTCAGAAGAGGACAAGATGGGAAAAGGGATTGAGAGGAATGGCCAGTGAAGCAGGAGAAAAACCCAGCTGTGAGTCCCCAGCTGTTTAGGCTGGACTTGGTGTAATAGTTGATGAAAGGCAGAGGTGGAGGTAATGGCCCATAGCTCAGGGCTGAGCCCCCCGCTGAGCTCCACCATGTTTCCTTCCTGGGACCCCCAGTGGTAGTAGAAGGGACAAGGGCACATGGAGCATTAAGGTCATACATTTTCTAACTGCACGGAGCCTGAAGACGGTGCGGTGGACAGAGTGTTTTCTGGTAGGGGAACTAAACTAAATAGCAGGTTAAAAGTAACATTTACAAACCAAAGATAGAGACCTTTCTGTGTTTCTTCTTCTTTCTGATTTTATTTTTAGAAATAATCCTCAGAGGATAAAAATGTTATTGTCTGGGTGCAGGAGAAAAGCAAGAACAGAAATAGAGTTGCTATGGTTTTGAGGGAAAGCAAAAGGGACTTAAGACCTGGGGCTTTTGCTGTCCTGAGCTGCAGGATGGATCCTCTTTGTTTTGTGATCTCTTCACTCACTTTGTGTCTAAGGGTAGTAAAAAAAAAAAAAAAAAAAAAAAAAAAAAAAAAAAAAAAAAAAAAAAAAAAAAAAATTGAAGACGTGTGAACTTGTGTGAACTTTCTCTTTATACATTTGAAAATTGAAGAGCTATGACTTAATGAAGGCCCAATATAAAGATTTTAAAAATCAGTCCTTCATACTGAAATTGATGTCATCAGACAAGAGTTCCCGTTAGGCACATGCCTGATGGTAAAGGACCAAAACAAGGGGAGATGTATGCTTTCTCCTTTTTTTATGTGTGTTCTCATTCCAAAAAGGAGATCGTAAGTTTACGTCATGAGGTTATTATGTAAAATTGCCTAACAGTGTCTAGTGCCTAGTTGGGCTTTCATAAATGTTTTAAAATAATAACATGTATCCTGGTTGTGGTGGTGGTTACACATGTCTAAACATGTAATAAAATTACATAGAACTAGACACTGAATCCCCACCCCGAAAACAGGATAGCAAAAGAGTGAAATCCAATTAAGGTTATTAGTTAACAGTATTCTATCAATGTCAATTTCTGGTTTTGACAGTGTACTATAATTATGGAAGATGTTCTCATTTGGGGAAGCTGGCTGGCTGCAGGTACACAGAACTCTATATTGTTTGCAACTTCTTGTCTTAAACTATGTCAAATAAAAAAGTATTAAAACCTCAAAGAATGAGATTTTAAAATAGATTGAAAAGCGCCCGTTTGTGACTATTGCGCATCTCTGGATCCTTTTGTTTTGTCGTACATTCATTTTTATTTTATTTTTTATTTCAATGGAGACTCCTATCACGAGTAAACCGAATTAGGAGGTTTTATTTATAAATGACCAAGCAGAATCAAATCACTGTATGTTTAGGTTAATGCAATAGGTTATAACCCAGATCGTGAGCCTGAATTGATCTTAATAAATATGCAGTCATGCAGCCCAATGACAGGTGAAAGTCTGAAATTAAACAGGATTACCATTTAGCCTTTAGTCTTAGAATATTTTATTTTTGGATGGTCCAAGACTCATCTAAGTTTGCCAAAGATTGAAATTTTCACACAACACATCCTTAAATTCCCTGAGAAGTAGAAAGTAGAGGTGGCTTACGTACTTTTTTAGGTGAGAATTTCTACTTCAGCAGACTTTGGGGAAGGCAAGCCTCCTCTATCTTGCTGATATGCCTGAGATGTGATCTATTTATATTACAAACCATATGCAGAGCCTGGCAAGCCTTTCTGTAAATGAGCTCATCGGTTCTACCCTAAAATAGGAGGCTGAAAGGAGGGTGCCAAAGACATTAGGGACCTTTCACAACCATTACACCTCTTGGTGGTGATTGAGCAGGAAGGATAAACAAAATCTATGGGTTCTGATAGGAAGGATAAATAATAAATACCTGTCAAGGGGAACAACATGCTTTCCTTGCTCTTTGCCATCAAAGTCAAGTTCTTAAAGACTCGAGTACTTTTTAATGGATTTTCCTTTTTTGTGTATCGTACAAATTGCAAGTAAAGATAATTTCAAATTTGTCATACTGATGGGCCTCCTTCAAAGTGTGATGAGTTTTATCTAGAGCTTCATTCAGAGCAACCAGTATTTATAGAACATTCTATCCAGTGTTAAGTAATTAGATTTATCTGTAAGGAAATAGAGAAGAGCAGTTGCTGACCTTAAAAGGCTCCCAGACAAGTAGGAAAGAGATGAGAAAACAAAGAAGTGCGTTACAAAATGGCAAGCACGGCGAGAGAGGCACACGCAAGGTTCAGAGAAAGGAGTAAGAGGGGGGTCATTAACCATGTAGGACAGCATGGCTCAAACTGGGCCTTCAAAAGCACGCATTCTTGGAGTGTGTCGTTTGCCACAAGAATGTAGAAAGGTTGTGTCTTCGTTAGGGGGAAATTATACGTATGCATATGCACACGTAAATATATAATTTTTCTAGTTCTCTGGATGCGTGTGTATGAAAAAATTTCTTTTATTGCAGTAAGAACATTTAACATGAGATCCACCCTCTTAACAAATTTTGAAGTGCACGTTGCAGTAGTGTTGACTGTAGGCACAGTGTCGTACCGCAGGTCTCTAGAGCTCACTCATCTTGCAGAATCGAATCTTTATACCCGTTGAGTAGGATTTTGCCATTTCCCCCTCCCCCAGCCCCTGGCAACCACTCTTCTACTCTCTGCTTTTATGAGTTTAACTACTCTAAGTTCCTCATATAAGCGGAATCATAAAGTATTTGCCCTTCTGTGACTGGCTCATTTCACTTAGCAGAATGTCCTCCAGGTTCATTTATGTTGTAACAAATGGTAGAATTTCCTTCTTTTTAAAGGCTGAATAACATTCCATTGTATGGATCGACCACACTTTCTTCATCCATCCATCCATCCATGGACATTTAGGTTGTTTCCATAGCTTTGGTATTGTGATTTGGATGAACCTGTATGTTATTGAATAACCATGTCCACATGAACTATTCAGACAAGAGTTTTGCTTTAGTTTGGATAGAGGGAAGTGGATAAGAAAACTGACTTATTCCACAGCACAGGGTAGCTGGAAACATGGAATTCAAAGAACCTGAACTAGGGGGTATCTGGGTGGCTCGGTTGGTTAAGCGCCTGACTCTTGATTTCAGCTCAGGTCATGATCTTAGGATTCTTGAGATCAAGCCCCACCGGAGCTCGGGATTCTCTCTTTCTCTCTCTCTCTCTCTGCCCCTCCTCTGCTTGCACGTGCACCTGTGTGCTCTCTCTCTCTAGATACATAAAACTTAACAACAACAATGACGACGACAACAACAACAACAACAACAACAACAACAACAAAGAACCTGAACTAGAACATCAGTGGCAAATTGTGAGTTCCAGGGGATGTTCTGCAGAGATACCATCTTTATTTGTTCCAACTAGCAACGCTTCCTTAACAGGAAGTGTGGTAGTACCTATTCAATGAAGAGTTAGTGTACTCCTGACCTCAACCACAACTGGTTAAGAAGTCCATTCAGTTTCTGAATAATGCCCCAGTGCTTACCCTTCCTTTAACTGAACAGGAAAGCTGTGCCTGTGACAGACCCTTTCCCCTCTCCATATTCTTGTAATAAGCAAGGCAGCATCAATTTTAATACTTTAATGAAAAGGCCAGAGGAGCTATAGATACATTGACAGTATATGAATCAGAAATTGCATTCAGCCGCTAGTAATAAAATCCCATAAAAAGGTGGCTTAAAGTATGGCTTTATTAGTCCGGAGTGGGTTGTCTAAGACTGTTATGGTAGTTACATGATATAACTAGGGACCCATACTCCCTTTGACTCTGTGCTTTGACATCCTTGTCCTCCTGTTCTCAAAAGGGCTGTCAGAATTCTAGCCGTCGTATGTTCATTTGGGGCATAAAGAAGGGGGAGAGCAAAGAGAAAAGAAGGTATATGCAAACCCTTAAAATTGCCTTCCTAGAAGTCCCCTTCAGTGACTTTTACTTACATCGCATTGACCAGGACTATCTCAAATACTCCTAGTTGTAAAGGAAACAGGAAATGTCATTTTTAGCTCGTCACATTATCCCTTCAAATAATCTCAGGGTTCAAGTAATACAGAAAAGAGAAAATAGATATTTGGTAGACAGCCAGTAGCCTCTGAACATTGAGATCTCATTGTCATTGGGCTTTTGATCCGACTTGAGCAGCTACCTACTTCCAAACTTCTTGATTTATGAAAGGCAAAACCCCTATTCATTAAAGGTACTGTTATTTAGATGTTTGTTATTTGCAGCTAAACATATTCCTAACTGAAACAAATGTAAACACTGCTTTCAATAACACTTAAAATTGACTCATTTAGGGGTGCCTGGTTGGCTCAGTCGGCTAAGCAGGCAACTCTTGATGTCAGGGTCTTGAGTTTGAGCCCCACATTGGGTGTAAAGATTACTCTCAAAAAATTTTTTTTAAGGGGAGTGGCTCAGTTGGTTAAGCGTCTGACTTTGGCTCAGGTCATGATCTCACAGTTCATGAGTTCGAGCCCCACATTGGGCTCTCTGCTCTTAGCACAGAGCCTGCTTCAGATCCTCTGTCTCCCTTTCTCTCTGCCCCTTCTCTGCTCGTTCTCTCTGTCTCTCTGTCTCTCTCCCTCCCTCTCTCTCTCAAAAATAAACATTAAAAAAATTTTTTTACTGAAAATTGACTACTTTACCAGGAATCACAAATTCAAATATATTCAGAGCTAGATAGGCAATGTGAGTGAGTGATGTTGGTTAGGAAAGAGCTCACGACAACCTGGAAAGCAAGTAGCAATTTAAAGTGGGATGCTGCTGGACTAAGAGGGTTGTTTTCATACAGGATGACCGACCCCTGTTACCAGATAAAGACATTTCAAGAGAAGGAGAAAGCTGGATCTTTTTTTTTTCTTTAGTAGATTTTATTTCTAAGTAATCTGCACCCAACGTGGGGCTTGAACTCACAATCCTGAGATCAGGAGTCACACGCTCCACCGACTGAGCCAGCCAGGCACTCCAGAAAGCTGGATCTTGATGTGTATCACAGGGTCAGAGAATCCCTTTCACACCACATTGTAGATATGAAGAAATTAAGCTTATTTATATAGTCCATAATTTTGGCCTCTCCCCACTTCCTTCCTCTCATTAGGGAAAAACCATAAGAAGATACCAGCAACACCTGAGCGTCAATCTTGTGTAAGTGTTACTGCACTCTGAAATTTTAGGAAATGTTGTTTTCTTCTTTTCTAAAGTATTAAGGTATAATTCAAATGCCATAAAATTCACCTTTGAAAGTTTATAATTCAGTGGTTTTTAGTATATTCCTAAAGTTGTACAACAATTGCCACTATCTAATTCTAGAACATTTCATCACCTCAAAAAAAACAAAACAAAAAAACCCATACCCATTAGTAGTCACTCTCCTCACCCCAGCCCCTGGCCACCACTAATCTACTTTCTGCGTCTATGGATTTGTGTGCCCTAGACATCTCCTATAAATGGAATCATGTGGTATGTGGCTCTTTGTGATTGGCTTCTTTCATTTAGTACAGTGTTCTTTAGCAATTATCCGTGTGTAACATGTATCAATACTTCATTCTTTTTTATGTCGGAATAGTATTGCACTGTATGTGGCTAGACCACATCCTGTTTACCTGTGAGTTGATGGACATTTGAGTTGTTTCCACTTTTTGGCTATTATGAATAATGCTGTTATGAATGTTCACGTATAATTCTTTATGTAGACATATCTTTTTGCTTCTCTTAGGTATATACCTAGGAGTGAAATTGCTGGGTGAAATAGGAACTTTGTGTTTAACTTTTTGAGGAGCCGCCCAACTGTTTTTCAAAGCAGTTGTACCAATTAACATTCCCTTCAGCAGTGAATGAGGGTTCCAGTTTCTCCCCCTCTTTGCCAACTCTTGTCATTGTCTTTTTGATTATAGCCATCCTAGTGAGTATGAAGTGGTGTCTTATTGTGGTTTTGATTTTTTTCCTTCATGGCTTATGTTGAACATCTTCTTATGTGCTTATTGGCCATTTGTATATCTACTTTGGAGAAATGTCTATTTAAATCCTTTACCTACTTTTAAAAATGGGTTAGGTCTTTTTATTATTGAGTTGTAAGGTTTTTATATAGTTTGAAACATATGTTATTATCATATTTTATGGATGATTTCAACCATTTTAACAAATGGTTGAAAATTGGCAACTAATGTGGTTCTGGTTCAAACTAATATAAAAATACTCAGTCTCCTTTTCTCCCTAGAATAGCACTGAGGTTGGTGGGGCAGGGTGTAACTTTTGTAACCTCCTGGCAGGAGGGAAGAGTCAGGCTCTTTGGATCTTCTTCTGGGCTCACTTCTTTGATGGGAGAATTGGTGATGTGGCCACTCTTGGCTCGTGAGGGTCTTGTGTGGCTCTGGCTGCTTTGGCCTTAGATCTCCCTCTGTTGTCACTGCAGATTCATCTGTGGTCTGGCCCTGACTTTCATTTGGCCCTTAGTCCATTTGGGCTGCTCTAATAAAATACCAAAGACTGGGTATCTTATAACAACAAAAGTTTATTTCTCACAGTTCTGGGAACTGGAAGTCCAAGATACAGGTGCCAGTATGGTCACATGAGGGTCCTCTTCTGGGTCACAGACTTCTCATTGTATCCTCACATGGTAGCAGAGGCTAGGGAGCCCTGTGAGATCTCTTTATAAGGGCACTAATCTCATTCATAAAGGTTCCAGCCTCATGATCTAATCACCCCAAGGACCCTCCTAATACCATCACCTTTGGGGGTTGAGGTTTTAACATATGATTTGGGGGGCAGGTCACAAACATTGAGAGCGTAGCAGTCTTGACTTAAGTGGTCTTCTATAGAATCTCCAGTGGCTACCACCTTACCCCCACTACGGCCATTCTCTTTAGCAAACTCTACATCTAGATACTCTGCTGTTTTCCATGTTGGAACCCAGGGCAACTTGAGCAAGCTGAATTTCAGGGTCTTCTCTTGCGTGACTTGGTTATCAGGCAAGGTGATGTGATTGCACTGCAGAGTGGGGTGAGGAAGCTTCCTCTCAGACTTGTAGATTCTCTCTATTCTCCCACATTTGTCCATGATGTCTCTCCTTTGCCAGGCACAAGATAAAGAAGTCAGGAGACCCAACTCTGCACTTGGCTCTCCTGCTTTTTTCTCTCTTTCTTTCTCACAGTTCCTCAGATCACAAGGCAGGAGGGTGTAATAGTTAGAGTTCTTCAGGAAAACAGAACCAGTAGGGTGTGTGTGTGTGTGGGTGTGTGTGTGTGCGTGTAAAGATATTTACTCTAAGGAGTTGTCTAATGCAATTATGGAGGCTGACAAATCCCAAGATTATAGGGTGACTTGGCAGGCTAGAGACCCAGGAGAGACAATGATGTGGTTCAAGTCTGAATCCAAAGGACTAAGAATCAGGAGAATCAACAGTGTAGTTCCAGTCTGAAGGCTAGCAGGCTCAAGACCCAGGAAGAGCCAGTGTTTCAGTTAGAGTCCACAGCCGTGAAAAAGCCAATGTCCCGGTTTGAAAGCTATCAGGCCAGAAGAGTTCTCTCTTACTTGGGGAAGGGTCAGCCTTTTTGTTGTCTTTAAGCCTTGCATTGATTGGACAAGGCCTAACCACATTAAGGAGGGCCATCTGCTCTACTTAGTCTACCAGTTTAAGTGTTAACCTTGCTCCAAAACACCCTCCCAGAAATTCTGAGAATAGCGTTGGACCAAATAGCTGAACACCATGTGGCCCGGTCAAGTTGATGTATAAAATTAACCATCACAGAGGGCTGCCCCTTTACTTCCATTAGAACCAGGATGGCCCATAAAATGTATCATGTGACCTGGAACACATTTGAGAGTTGAAAGGAGGCACTGCGTGGGTGGGATGAATGGACAAGTGTAACCTGGGACTGTACAAGCCAAACCGGGCTGTATAGTGACCCTCCTTATAACGTCCTCTGACTGCCGTAGCGCATGTCCAGCTGGCTGAGATGGATTGCCTACTGTCAGGCTACTGTAGAAGTCTGTGAGGCTCGGTCCTCAAAGCTTGATCCTTAGCAGACTAAAGAGGGACATAAAGTAATTTAGAAAATCGTCTCTCAAGCAAAGAGCTCGTTTTGGAGGATTAGTGTCCTGCTTTATAAGCCTGATTTGAAGACCAGGAGATTAATATTTCCTTGGGTTTTCTTTTCAGATTTTTTCTTTAATGAATTCTAGTCTGTCTCCAGGTAGCTAGATGACTGAACAGGCCAAGGTGATGGTCATGAAATTCAGAAGGCAAAATAATGAAGCACAAAAGAAATGAGAAAATAGTACTTCAGTTACAGGTGAGATTCCTCAGCTTAAAATACTAGGAATCTAATTTATAAATTTCCATTTAAATTAAACGAAAAAACGTCTATGTCGTTGTTCACTCAGGGGCCAACAGTTTGCGACGCTTGCTGGGCAAATCACAGATGAGTTTTGTTATGGAATCAGGCTGGTGGGGACAGTGAAGGATCAGCAGAGGGGAAGGAGAGGGCGTTACTGCTTCTTTTACAGAATGAAGAGACAAGTGATGGAGCCTTTGGTGGACAGAACATGGAACAGAGAAACAGAAGTGTACTTACTAGCAGCACTGACCAGTGGAGGTCTTGATCTGGAGGTATAACCGCAATATATGCCCAGAGCTAAGTGGGCCCTGATTATAAGTGAAAACATCCTTCTCCCAAATGAGAGAGTTGAAAACAACTCTTTTTTTTTTTCAACTTGAATATACAATATTTAAACAATTTTTTTTATGTTTATTTACTTTTTTGAGAGAGAGAGAGAGTGAGCGAGCAAGCAGGGGAGGGGCAGAGAGAAAGGGAGACCCAGAATCCAAAGCAGGCTCCAGGCTCTGAGCTGTCAACACAGAGCCCGATGTAGGGCTCGAACTCACAAACCGTGGTGAGATCATGACCTGAGCCAAAATCAGATGCTCAACTAACTGAGTCGCGCAGGTGCCCCTTAACTTGAATATACAATATTCAGGGAAGGAGTTTAAATAGCCAAATGTCTACTGACAATATTTAATTGAACTTTAATTATATCTATATGTTTTAAATCTCGTACTATATAAAATATACAGAACTGTTCTTTTTCACTCACATTTCATGATACAATTTTTTTCAAACTCCACATATGCACATCGACATTCATTTCTCCTTCATCAAGAGCCACTTGAAGACAGTGCCATATTCGCTTCCACCCAGTTTGATAGCAGCGTTTTTTGAATCTGAGCATGATGCTGCCATTAGAGAGTTTATCATGATCCACACATACCCATTCATTGTAGTAAGCTTCACAACGTATGCATTTAATGTATTGTAATAAACTGATATTTTAAAAAGGCTTATACGCTGGGGTACCCAGAGCTGCAGTTTGAAGTCGTTTCTCCAGAAATGGTGACTCAATCTGTGTTAAATTTATTTACCTTCCCCCATCATGTCAAGTGACCTCTATAAGCATTGAAGCTGAGTTTGATTGAGGTCATTTCAGGTTAATGTATCTTCCCCAAATAGCACTTTGTTGTTCAAAAGTAAGTAATTGAGTAATTGAGAGACTGCCTACTGCCTGTAATATGAAAATCTTAATAGGGACTTGATTTTATTTTTTTAGGACTTTATTTATGATAGGATAATTTTGAGGAAAAATCTTGCCTTATATTTGGGTATATAAAGAATTTGGGGAAGAAGGGCTCCTGGAGATTTGGGAGTCAGAGAGATAAGTTAAATCTCATTTAGAGTAGCAGAAAATTAATAGAAATTTTATTTTGATAAACTAAGAAGTTGTGACATAAAGCATACTATCTAGAGATACTGTGGCAACTACCAGATGATCAAATACCTGTAATAGTTTCAGTTAGCAGCTTGTAGGGAGCTAGACTGGAACAGGATAAGATCGAGTGAAGAAATTTGTTTTTCATTATAAAAGCACTAAAACTGTAGTATAGTATAACGAAATATGTAAAAGTTAAAGCAGGATGTTACAGTAGTCCCAAGCGAGAGACGATGAACCATGTTGTTGGTGATGAGGATGGAAGGAAGAGGCAGATTTTAGAACTGCCTGAAGATAGAGTTGATGGGACTTCATGCCTGGATGATGAAAGTTCATGGAGAGGGAGGAGTACAGGACGACTTCTGATTTCCCGGGTGTGGAGACTGGGTAAATATGGTGCCAAGTTGAAAATGCATGAACAGAGGAGTAAATGACAATGGGATCCATTGTGAGCACCCATACTCTTGGCATCCGTGCCCTGTTTAGGTAGAGATGAATTGGGAGTGCAGGGGAGAAGCTCTTGGGGAGATAGGCATTTGGGATGCATCAACATGTAAGTGTAGATACAGGCATGGGAGTGGATAGATTGCTCAGCAAAGGTGTTTTATTAGCAAGGCTGGGTACTGGGCTTTGGGAAAACCACCACTGTTAGAAGGAAGGGGAGAGAATCCAGTGAAGGAGGTTGAGAGAAGATAGGCCGGAGACAAAGAAGGTCAAGACGAGGAAGGTGGGGCGGGGGGGGGGGGGCACCTGGGTGGCTCAGTTTGTTGAGCATCTGACTTCTGCTCAGGTTATGATCTCACGGTTCGTGGGCTCGAGTCCCACATCGAGCCTGCTCTGGATTCTGTGTCACCCTCTCTCTCTGCTCTACCCTGCTCACACTCTGTCCGTCTGTCTCTCTCTCAAAAATAAATAAACATTAAGAGAATGTTTTTTTAAGGCAAGGAAGAGGAAAGCATCAAAGCAAGAGTATTTAGTATAGATTTCTAAGGAATACCAAGCAAAATAAGGAATGAGCAGTATCCCCTTGATTTGGCAAAATTCTTTTATATCTTCTAAGTAAGGCTGTGAACTTGTTAGAAGATAGATCCTTCTGTCTATAATCAATTTAAAAGAACCTTTTGGAGAAGGAATGATACAGCAATGTTTAGTTGAAATAGGCTCAATAGTCGTCAATAGGATGATGACCCTCCCAAAGAACAAATGAATGTGCTCTTTGCCCACATTTGCCTGTGGCCCTACACAGTGATAACCTTACAAGCACCTAAAGTGAGGTCCTGCCTCTGTCCTTTAGGACCTCAAGGTCACTGTGAGTCTAGCTTGCTGTCTGGTTTTTCCTGATCCCTGCTTCATTTTCTTGAAAAGTCTACCTGTAAGGCAAGGGCTTCACATTTACTGGTGGGATTTCTGTTGAATAGATATTAGATTTGCCTCCAGACACTTACTGCTATCTTTCTGATTCCCGTTGATATATCTAAAGAGTGGGAATTATGGGGAGACAGGTTGGTTCAATGCTAAGATAACTCTCAGGGTGATTTGAGGAGGTATTGAAAGAGTTAATCAAAGAGGCACCAAATTTCCATTCTCTGAAGATCGTCCAGCATAGATTAGATGACCTTTCAGCAGTCATGCCACAGAGAAAAGAATTCATCCATTGGATGACCTTTAAAATCCCTTTTTGTCCTGAGAGTCAGTGGTCTCTCAATATCAAACAGGGCATAGAAATCAGGGAACCTCAGGGTTGGAAGGGACTTTAAGAGGTCATCTGATTCACTTTGTACCGAATAAATACATCCCTTCTACTGCCTTATTGATGAAGAACATCCCTACTTTTTTTTATTAATAAACTTTTCTGAGAGCCTTTTCGATTCACAGAAAAATTGAGGGGAAAGCACAGAGAATTCCCATATACCCCCTGCTTGCATACTTCTATAGCATCACCCACTATCAACACCCCCCCACTAGAGTGGTACATTTGTTACAATTGATGAACCTACATTGATACATCATTATCACCCAGCTATAAAAAGCCATGGAAGAACCTCCTTTCATTTTAGTGCCAAGTAATATTCCATTGTCTGAATATACTACTGTTTATGGATCCATTCGCCTACCGAAGGCCATCTTGGTTGCTTCCAATTTTAGCAATTTTAGATATAGTTGCTGTAAACATCTATGTGCAGGTTTTTTTTTTTTTCAACGTTTATTTATTTTTGGGACAGAGAGAGACAGAGCATGAACAGGGGAGGGGCAGAGAGAGAGGGAGACACAGAATCGGAAACAGGCTCCAGGCTCTGAGCCATCAGCCCAGAGCCTGACGCGGGGCTCGAACTCACGGACTGCGAGATCGTGACCTGGCTGAAGTCGGACGCTTAACCGACTGCGCCACCCAGGCGCCCCTATGTGCAGGTTTTTGTATGGGCATAAGTTTTCAATTCATTTGGGTAAATACCAAGGAACACAGTCGCTGGATTATATGGTAAGAGTATTTATAATTTTGTACGAAACTGCCAAGCTGTCTTCCAAAGTGGCTGTACCATTTTGCATTCCCACCAGCAATGAATGGGAGAGTTCCTGTTGCTCCACATCCTTGCCCACATGTGGTGTTGTCAGTGTTTTGGGTTTTGGCCATTTCCCAGCTTCTGTTTGAATGCTCAAACAATGGTAATCCACCATGTCAGAAATTCAGAACTTACTTAATGGCTGGCAAGGAAAGCCTTATAAGGTAATAAGCTGAGGTAAAGAATGTTTGTGGCATCTCTGCCTGGAAAGGGTTTTATCTCGGCTGTGGGCAGTGCACCCTCCAATAACTGAGCTCACTGAAGTCCATTTCCTTCCCTGCATTTCCTAGCCTCCCTCATAATTGGGCTGGAGCATATGACTAAGCTCCAAGGAGCTTAGGAGAAGAAGTGAAGCCTCACTTTAGTTCTCGGTCACTTAAGAGTCCATGTGCTCCTGCCTTTTCCTGTTTCTTATATTCAGAGAAATTGGAGCCTCTGTGATACGGTGGAAGCAGCTATAAAGCATGAGACAGACCTCTGTGAGCCTGGACCTCAGAATTACTCTGGGAAACAGAGCTACCTACCTACCTGCTTTGGAACATGTATTTTTTTGGTAATGTTTGTTTCTTTATTTTGAGAGACACAGAGAGAGAGAGGGAGAGGGAGGGAGGGAGGGCAGGGCAGAGACCAGTCTCCATGCTGTCAGTACAGAGTCAGCGCAGAGTCCAATGCAGGGCTCGATCCCATGAACGTTGAGACCATGACCTGAGCCAAAATCAAGAGTTGGATGCTTAACTGACTGAGCCACCCAGGCACCCTAGAACATGTATTTTGAGCAGAAAATAAACTTTGTTGTGTTAAACCACCAAGATTCCAGGGCTAATTTGTTACTTCCACATCGTCTAGCCTAACCTGGCCTCTCTTTGCCGACCCTTAAGTTTTCTCTTGGGGCTCAATCCCTTTCTCTCCATCCAGTTGCAGTTCCTTTCTCTGTTTATGCTAAACTTCAACTTCAGAACTCTTTAGTTATGTTGGGCAACTTGACCCTCTCACAAGGCTTTTGGAATCTGTCCCATGTCAATAAGATTTCCCAGTCTCCCAATTCATTCTTTGTAGCCAATCTTTGTCTTTGGGCTCTTTGGGAATCTCTTTGCTCACTCTTCTGTCCAGTCCTTCCATTGGCTCTCCACTGATTTCTCAGAGTCTTACTAATATCGGCATTCTTGAGCTCTCTCAGTGACAATGCCCTTCACTTGACAATTATAAATGGGGTAGCCATTCTTTGTCTAAGAGGAACTAACTGATAGCAGATACCAAGTTTTTCCTTAAGTGAGTTTAATGTGCCTAATGAAAATTGTCTTCTATTTGTTCAGCCTGTATTCTCTGGGCTTGTCAAAATATCTTCTGCTTTTTCCATGGGGTAGACTTCTAGGTAACTGAAGATGGAAAGGTATCATGTTCTTTCTAATTTCTTCTCTTACGTAGAAGATCTGTTTTTATCCAGATGTATACATATATATTTTTATGAAAGTGAAACCTTGATAATGTGAAAATGGAATGATAGAAGGATATATATTTCAGTACATAAGTATAATTAATATTATACATTTAACACAAGAGAGATGAACTTGTTTAAAAAAACCATAACATGTGTGTAGGCGGTATGATTATACCTATAATCCATCTGCTTTTTATATATCTTTCAGTTTTCTTGGTAAGATTTCACTTAGGGTTGAAACTTGGCAAAGCCTTAGTCTGACAGCAATTTTTAAAATACAAAATGTGAGAAAAGGAGAAAAGGATCTGTTATATTTTTCAATTACAAAAGTACTAGGGCAAGAAATAGCTTGCTTATCTTCTTTTCCTTTTTATGAACTCATAAAGTCAAAAAAAAAGGGAGGGTTGGAAGAATAAAACCCTAGTGTCTTTTAACTTTTTGAAAAAAACTTGTTCTAGGTATTTAAATGAGAGAAGTAACCAATGACCTCTCAGAAGTCAAGGATGCCACCATAATTTACAAGTACACCTGACCCTTGAACAACACTCGTTTGAGCTGCATGGGTCCACTTGTATGTAGATATTTTACAGTACAGTACTATAAATGTATTTTCCTTATGATTTTCTTAATAATGTTATCTTTTCTCTAGCTTGCTTTAGCTTAAGAATATAGTATACAGTACACATGAAAACTATGTGTTAATCAACGTATGTTATCTGTAAGGCTCCTGGTCAACAGCAGGCTATTAGTAGTGAGTCAAAAGTTATCCGCAGATTTTCTACTGTATGGTGAGGGGTCAGTGGGTGATGCCCACATTGTTCAAGGGTCAACTGTGCATTCAAAAGAGCCCATTGTGCCATATTTTCCCAGTGTTTCTTGTCTTCTAAAGCCAGACGGGCTATATATTTCTTTCAAAGTTCGGAGGGGCTCTGGGAGCCTCTTATTGCCATCTTGTTCCATTTAACTCAAATGCCTTTTCCTATTTAATCTCCTCACTATTGGGCTTTCCCTCCCTCATCCTTTTTTCTCCTTATCAAAGCAGCCAGATTACACCAAGCCAGCAGGGTAAAGGGAACAGCTATATTTACACGTATATATATACATATATGTATATGTATATTTCTAAAATCAGGGGATGAAAGTAGCATATACAAGGCAGCATTGTGGCATCTGAGGAAGTGGAGAGTGAGCTGGGGCTTTGGGAGGAGCAGAGCCCAGCCAGGGAGCTGGAGGGCCAGGTGGCTGGGGTAGGAAGCCACATGGGGTGAGCCCGGGGATTATTTTCTCTTCTTCCTGCCCTCCCTCTTCCTTTTCCCGCCTTTTTTCCTTTACTTCATTTTCTCTCTTTCCTTTCCCCTATTTCGTCCTTTCTCTGCTTTCCCCAGTTCTTACTATTCTTCTTTCCTGAAGCTTCTGCCCTCTTTTCCCAGTCTGTCACTTGCCATGTGTGCAGGAAGCCTGAGGCTGCCTTCTTTCCAAGGCTGGCCCTTGGCTGGCACCTGGGAACTTTGCGTTTGGGAACATTCTCAAGTGGTGGGCACGAAACACCTCCTCCCTTCTGGAAACCTGGCAGTTTGGCAGTTGTCCTGGGTCATTATGCTGATGTGACAAACTCCCAAGAAGACCTTGAACTCTGAGTCTCAAGAAGACTTCATGGGGTGGGACACTGGGTACATGTCGCTGCATGTCATTGCTAGAGGAACACATTCCTTCCCGCTGCTGGGGGGTGAGCAGGAAACGTGGGCCCGGGTTTCTCTAGACACCTCCTGATGAGTCCTTCCCCCTTGGTGATTGCTGTAATACGCTATAACCCTGAGTGCAACTCTTTCTGAATCCTGTGAGTCCTTCTAGCAAATCACTGAAGGTATGAGTGGTCTTAGGACTCCTGAAACACATACCAAAGCTAATGTTTTATCTGGTCCATCTTTGTGGCCTTCAAAGTGGCATTTAAATTTTTTTTTTCCAACGTTTATTTATTTTTGGGACAGAGAGAGACAGAGCATGAACGGGGGAGGGGCAGAGAGAGAGGGAGACACAGAATCGGAAACAGGCTCCAGGCTCTGAGCCATCAGCCCAGAGCCCGACGTGGGGCTCGAACTCACGGACTGCGAGATCGTGACCTGGCTGAAGTCAGATGCTTAACCGACTGCGCCACCCAGGCGCCCCTCAAAGTGGCATTTAAAACTCAGAAAAAGGACTGCTGATTTTTTTTTTTATCTTGTAAAAATTATTACTCTTCCTCATTGAGAAGAAATTTGTGTTAAAAGAAGAGGCGAGGGGAGTGGATACTGCTATATAGCAGGCACTGTGCTAAGTTCTTTCTACATATTGTGTCATTTAATTAACATCCCTGTGAGGTAGTTCTATCATTCCTACTCTGTGCGAAGTTGACTCACTAAAGATCACAAAGATGGGAGCTGGAGAGGCAAAACATCAACGCTTTAGTTTTGCTTAATCAACACGTATTGAATAACTAATAGATACCAAGCATGTGTTCGGCACCACAGAGAAAGCAATAAATGAGACTAAGAACCGATTATAGAGTTGCTCACTGTTTAGGGAGGAGACAGATAAACCTAACAATTATGCTCCGGTGAAAGCTTAAGATAAATACACACCTGGTGGGCTGTGGAATTTGAAATTAGGCTTTTTCAAGTTCATTATTGCTGTGGCCCTCCTTTCTTTCAAGGGACATACATATGAGGAAATGGAAAAGTTCTCTGTTCTTGAATAATTTTTATTAGGTTTTGAAACGTAAAAGAAGTATATGTGCATGACAAAAATGTCTGACAGTCCAAAAAAGCAAAGCAAAAAGTCGAAATCCACATCCATGTTTCAATAATATCCCCCATTCCATCCCTCAGAGAGAACCACTTTTCCATTTTTCTATTGTCCTACTCACTCCTTAATGCCAGGAGATGTCAAATAAAAAGATGTGAGCCCAACAATTCCTAACTTTAATCCTTAAAATAATAAATGACTTTTCTCCCAGCCTTTCCGGGTACAATTAAAGCATCCTGCCAGCCCATGGCCATGTTGGACTGGATATACGTTTCTGACGATGAATTCTATTTCTGACTATAAATTCTATTTCTGACTATGAATTATATTTTAGTTTATCTTTGAGTTCATTTTTAAACTGAAAAAAAAAAGAGTTGTATTTCAATGCATTTCTGTTTTATTTTTAAAAAATCCTACTGGTTAATGCTTTACGTTAGGAATCTCAAATCTTTATGTCGATGTTGGATTTTGAGAAAGCTATTTTGAAATGTTCCTGGATTCAGCTTTTAAAAAGCTGAGATTTTGTTTCTTCTATTCTGGATTTGAAAAAAAAAAAAAATCTTACTTTCCTAAGGATTTATTCTTGGTAAAAGAATAGTGTGACAAAAATAGATTTATGCTCAGCTACTACAGAAATAGGTGATAATGGGTAGAAATGATAAATAATAGTCAGGAATAATAGGGGGTCATGATTTATGTTAGAACTGGAAGGAAGCTTAGAGCTCATCTGGCATGTCCCCTCATTTTACATGTAGAACTCTCCATGCTGCTAATGATGAAAAGCAGAAATGAATATTAATCCACAATGAGATTACAGCTTGTGGTTTGGGTTTTTTTTGTTTCTTTTTTTAACTTTATTTACTTATTTATTTAGAGAGAGAGAGAGAGAGGCAGAGAGGGAGAGTGAGATCCCATGTAGGCTCTGTGCTGTCAGTGTGGAGCCTGACATGGGGCTCGATCCAACGAACCTTGAGATCATGATCGGAGCTGAAATCAAGAGTCGGATGCTTAACCTACTGAGCCACCCAGGCACCGGTTGTTTCTTGTTTTTATCCTAGAGTCTACTTTTTGTTTGTCCCTGGATATAAGTATTCTTGTGTATGTTTGCAGAATTCTTCACGATACAAGCTGAGTCATTAAGGAGTAGAAAAGCCACTATGTTTGATCCAATTCAGGAGAATGGCTCGGTTTCACCACGCTTATTCCGATGAACTTAAACCAAGTAAGTTTAGTTCAAATTAACTCATCAATAATTTGTCACAAATTCTTGCCTCATATTTACTTCATCTTATGGGAAATAGGACCCTCAACATGAAAAGTTAGAAAGCAATATCAGAGTTCAAATACAAGACACAAAGCAAAGGTACTAGAAGGATATTCAGACATTTTTATGGGCCGAAGAAGGCAATTTTCTTATTTTTAAATAAAGATTTTGGATTAAATTGACCGAGTGGTTTTCTTTTTTAATTTTAGTAAATTTACAGAGTTGTATAACCATTATCCCAATCTTGTTTTAGGATTTTCCCATTACCCTCAACATTTTCCTTGAGCCCATTAGTAGGCAAGTCCTAGCCCTATGCCCCCACCCCCGCCCCAACCAGGCCCAGGCAAACACTGATCTGTCTTCTATCTCTAGAATGGAGTTGCCTTTCTGAAATTTCATATACACGGAATCACAGTCTTTTACATCTTGCTTCTTTTATTTAGCATAATTTTTGAGTTTCATCCATATTGTAGCATGTGTCAGTAGTTTGTTTTTATCGCCAAGCACCACTCCATTGTGTGGGTGCATCACATTGTGTTCATGGAGTCAGCAGTTGATGGGCACTAATTTACTTTGTGACTAGTATGAAGAACGCTGCTATGAACATTCACCTGCAAGTGTTTCTGTGGACATATGTTTTCATTTCTCTTGGGTAGATTCCTGGGAGTAGGCTTGCTGGTTTGTATGATAAATTTAATTTTTAAAGAAACTGCCAAACTGTTTTACAAAGTGGCTGTACCATTTTTTATCCTTCCCAGCAGTATATAAGTGTTCTAGTTTCTCCAAGTGACTGGTGATGTACATCCTTTCATGTGCTTATTATTTATTTGTGTGTCTTTCTTGGTAAAATGACTATTTATGTATTTTACTCATTTTTACTTTGTTTAATGTTCTGTTTATTTATTTTGAGAGACAGAGAGAGGGAGAGAGAGATCCCAAGCAGGCTCCATGTTGTCAGTACAGAGCTCAATACGGGGCTCGATCTCAAGAACCATGAGATCATGACCTGAGCTGAGATCACGAATTGGATGCTTGGGGCGGTTAAGCGTCCGTCATCGGCTTAGGTCATAATCTCACAGTCTGTGAGTTCAAGCCCCGCGTCGGGCTCTGTGCTGACAGCTCGGAGTCTGGAGCCTGCTTCGGATTCTGTGTCTCCCTCTCTCTCTGTGCCCCTCCCCCACTCCCACTCTCTCTTTCTCCCTCTCTCTCAAAAATAAATGAACATTAAAAAAATTTAAAAACAGAGTTGGACACTGAACTGACTGAGCCACCCATGTGCCTCTATCTTTCATTCAGTTTTTAAATTGACTTGTTTTTATTGACTTGTAAGAGTTCTTTATGTATTCTGGATAGAAAGAACTAAAAAAATAAATATTTAATTTTTGAACTCTTCTTATGGATTTTGTTAACAAAGGATTTGGGGAGATACTTGGGTTTAGCTTAGGTATGATGACAGTAGAAATTTTCAAGAATGGCTAAACTCATACCTTGGAATGCAAATTATATATAGTTTACCTATAATAGCAGGTATAAATATATACAAAAAAACCCCAATTCTAACAGATATACAGTAAGGTTCTGTTCTCAACTTCTGATTCTTTATCACAAGGAAGTTAATGAAATCCTTTCATCTGGTATGGCTAAGAAAAGAGTTGTTGTGGTCCAGTTGCAAGACTTCCTTCTTCATTGCATATTAGCTGAAAATAAGAGGCCAGCCCAGTTGCCTGAAAAGTGGATATTCTTGTTTGGGCATTTCGTGCCATTTGGGGCACATAGTTATACCTTCTATTTGGGAATGACTTCTATATGAGTAGGAGGAATCACCAGGCTTCATTAGTAAAATGGACCCACTCCATTTTCTCAGAGTCTATGGTGAGAACACCATTTGTACACCTTCACACTTTTCAAATTTATTGTGACTTTAAAAAAAATTTTTAATGTTTATTATTTTTGAGAGAGGGAGAGACAGAGTGCAAGCAGGGGAGGGGCAGAGAGAGAGGGAGACACAGTATCCGAAGCAGGCTGCAGGCTCTGAGCTGTCAGCACAGAGCCCGACGCGGGGCTTGAACTCACGAATGGTGAGACCGTGACCTGAGCCGAACGAAGTCAGACACCCAACCAACGGAGCCCTCCGGGTGCCCCTATTGTGACTTATTTGGTGGCCCAGTCTATAGTCTATCCTGTGGAATGTTTCATGTGTACTTTTCTTTTCATATGTACTTTAAAAGAATACTTACCAGGAAACTCTTATGAAGTTGATTCAGACTGTAAAGTAGCCTGTGAAATGTACTTTGAATGTTTATGATACCCTTGTGTAAATGAGGCTTCTTTCTATTCTCCTAAGGTAAATTTAACAAGGAGATGCATATTTATGATGCAGATTATTACGAAAGCAAATATTATACTTGCAGAAATCCTTAAAAATGTAGCTGTCAAAATAATTTATTTTTTCCTCTCCCTGGTTTTAATAAACAGTTGAAGGTATGAAAATATTATTTCTTCCTCAAAGTGTTCTTCAATATTTGTGTACACAACAGAGGCTTAGTAAGGCCATTCCCATGCCTGAACTAAGCTATTTGACATTTATTTAATTAAAAAATTATTCATTTACTGCACATGGGAAGTAAATGTGGCAGACTATACTGGCAGACAAGGACATAATTATCCAGGATATCAATTTTTATTCTCTGCAGTATGAAGTTGATAATAAGTAAAAGTAGGAAGCACAAAGAGGCAAAGCATAGCATTATGTAATGTTTTGAGGCTTTGTCATGCAGTGTTAAAAAGAAATTTCAGGTTTTCACATGACAAAATTTTGCAAAATATATTTACTTTTGTTCCTTTGAACTTGGAATTGATCATTTTGAGATTTGAACTTGGAATTGATCATTTTCAGATAAAGTCTTGAGATGAGGTGGACATTTTCCAGAGTAATTACAAAAAATAAAATCCATGTTAGGACAACAGAATTCCTTCATTTTGCATAAAGTAAGGAAGACCTCTTTATAAGACTTTGAATTTTTGCCTTTTAATGTTTTAGAAGCTAGATAGTTTAGACTGCTTTATTATTCAATTTATCACTTCTTTAGAAATAATATTGAAGGTCAGGGAAGAATTACTAAAATTGTTTTCTCCATGTATTTTCAGAGTTTTGCTGGGGTGCCTGGGTAGCTCAGTCTGTTAAGCATTAGACTTTGACTCATGTCATGATCTTGTGGTCCATGAGTTCCAGCCCTGCATCAGGCTCTCTGCTGTCAGCACAGAGCCCACTTCAGATCCTCTGTCTCCCTCTCTCTCTGCCCTTCCCATGCTCTCTCTCTCTCTCTCTCTCTTTCTCTCTCTCAAAATAAATAAACATTTTGGGGTGCCTGGGTGGCTCAGTCATCCAGCTGATGTTTCAGTGTCCAACTTCAGCTCCAGTCATGATCTCATGGTTTGTGAGTTTGAGCCCCACTTGGGGCCCTACACTGACAGTGCAGAACCTGCTTCGGATCCTCTGTCTCTGTCTCTCTCTGCCCCTTTCCAATATGCACGCGCGCTCTCTCTCTCTCCCAAAAATAAACATTGGAGAGAGAGAGAGACAGACACAGAGCACCAGCAGGGGATGGGTAGAGACAGAGGGAGACACAGAATCCGAAGCAGGCTCCAGGCTCCGAGCTGTCACCACAGAGCCCGACGCGGGCTCGAACTCACGAGCTGTGAGATCGTGACCTGGGCCAAAGTCGGACGCCCAACCGACTGAGCCACCCAGGCGCCCCCATAATAAAATCTTTTTTTTTTTTTTTAAAAAAAGCAAAAATATGGGGCTTCTTGAGAACCATGCCCATGCTCTGTCTCTGTTTCTCAATAATAAATAAACGTTAAAAAAATTTAAAAACAAACTCCTTGTTAAAAAAATTATTTTTAATCTTTATTTACTTTTGAGAGAGAGACAGTGTGTGAGCAGAGGAGGAGCAGAGGGAGAGGGAGACACAGAATCCGAAGCAGGCTCCAGGCTCTGAGCTGGCAGCACAGAGCCCGATGCGGGGCTCACACTCATGAACCGTGAGATCATGACCTGAGCCCAAGTCGGATGCTTAACCGACTGAGCCACCCAGGTGCCCCAGCAAAAGTCCTTGTTTAAAATAAATGTTTATTGGGGTGCCTGGGTGGCTCAGTTGGTTGAGTGTTCAACTTCAGCTCAGGTCATGATCTTGCAGTTTGTTGGTTCAAGCCCTGTGTCCGGCTCTGTGCTGATAGCTTAGAGCCTGGACCCTGCTTTCGGATCCTGTCTCTGTCTCTCTTTCTCTCTCTCCCCCTTCCCCGCTCATGCTCTCTCTCTCAGAAATAAATAAACCTTTAAATTTTTTTTAAAATAAATATAAAGATTTTATTTTTAAGCAATCCGTACACCCAACATGGGGCTCAAACATACAACCCCAAGATCAAGAGTCACATCGTCTACTGACTGCGCCCTAAGAGTTTTGCTTTTGGAGTTACCTACCACACTGCGTCTGCCCTTGTTACATCAGCTGGCTTACCATCAAGTTTAGGCTAGCTGCTGCTGCTGCCACTTCAAATGAAATAATCCCTTCTGTTTCTTGATGTTTTCACTCTGACTGCGTCCTTCTCCTTCTTTGGAGATATATTCCTATTGTCCGTGTGCTTTGTCTGGTCTTTATATTCAAAAGGATTTGGACTGTCACTTCTATTGACTTTGCTTGACTTTTGCCTCGTGTGTTGCAAACTTCCAAGAATTATGGTTGACTTAATGACTCAAATTAGCAATTAAATGCAACAAGGATACTTCTTGGGACAGTGTAAAATTAAGAACACATTTGCCAGTGCACCTGACAGCTACAAGAATAGGCATATATTGTGGAAATAATAGTTTCTCAATTTATTGTTTTCTCTCCAAGAATGCATTGCTGTAGTTCTGGGCTGTCTGTTTTATTCTGTGCAAACGTACTACATGTGGTTACTATTTCTCAGGTTGATCACCTTCTTGAGATTGAAGAACTTTCTGTTTGAGGATTTTCTATGGGATGTTGGTCTAAAGTTCAGCTTCTTCCAGACTGTATCTGGACTGTGTGCTTGAACCACTCCATGCCTCAGGTGGTATTTGTAATCCTGATTCATCCCTTGCCAGCAGTATATTGATACCAGAGAATGTCTCCCGATAATCATCAGTGTTCCGTTTGCTCAGACATACTTGGTTTTTTCAGGAAAGAGAGTCGGTTGGTACCTGACTAGCTAATGGTGATGTGTTCTTTTCCCTCTGTGTGTCAGTTCCCTAAGGGCTTTGTGACAATCACACTTGAATGATATTTAAAAAAGACTAATTGTCTTGGAGAAAACGTTTCTGCCTTGAAAGCATCTTATGAGGTTCTTGAAACCTGATTATAAATGAACGCATGAAAGAGATAATTTTATAAAGCAGTTGGATTTTCTCTAAACCAAGTTAGGGATAGATGGTTTGTTCATTGCTTCAGGTATGGTGAGCTGAGTTTTAAGGGCTTTCTATTAAACTCAAATTCCTGGTTATCGGAAGGTAAGGTTATCTTGAAGGTAAGGATTGATTGATCTTCATTTACTACTGATTATTCTTTTATTGAAAAGTTTACAAGGTTCTCTATTTACAGAAGAGTAGAATTAATTTGGAGATTTTCTTTTGAGTCTGATACTCTTAAATTCAACTGAAATACTTTCTCAAAGGATTTAATTTTAAAAACAACACAACAACAGTTACATCTTTGCTTTGAGCCTCTTAAGCAAATTCAAGCCATTTAATGATTTTATTTCTTTGTATTAATTGTGGATTTGGTACAAAGCTGAACAAGAGCCAAAGGCCCAACAGAAGATGGAGACCGAGAGCTAAGATGTGTGATATAGAGATAAAAAGGACATAGATAGCTGAAGGGGTTTTAGTAGGATTGTTAAAAGATAAACTGAGGCATATTAACAATTTTAAGACTTTGAGCAAACATCAGTTGGAATTGGGAAGCACCAAACTGAAAGTGGTTAGGAGCCCTTCGCCAACAGGAGCTTGCGGGGCGGGGTGGGGGGGGGCGGGGGTACTTCTGTAGAGCAAAGGAGGAAGCAACTTAGCAAAGTAAGGAAATTATTGAATGGCTGTACCTCAAAGCCCAGTGGCTGTTTGTGCTTGGTTATCCTTAGTGTTTTGGTTTTATAGGCCTAGATTTTGGTTTCCTTCCGTAGCCTGCCACATTATGACAGCCACCTCAGTCTAATGACCTCCTTGTTTCATTAATTTAACAATTTCTCCTTTTGGTCATCCTCTCAGAATGACAGATTGAACATGTCTTGGTATTGGTGGTACTCTTTTTTTTTTTTTCGTTTTTAACATCTTTTTGAAGTAAACTCTACGCCCAACACGGGGCTCAAATCCACAAGCCCAAGAACAAGAGCCACATGCTCCACCAACTAGCCAGCCACGTGGTTCTCGGTATTAATGCTACTTTTTTTATATACAGTTTATTTATTTATCTTGAGAGAGGGGGTCAGGGGCAGAGAGAGAAAGAGAATCCCAAGCAGGCCCTGCGTTATCAGTGTGGAGCCCAACATGGGGCTCAAACTCACGAACTATGAGATCATGACCTGAGCCAAAATCAAGAGCCTGACAATTACCTGACTGAGCCACCCAGGCGCCCCAGTATTAGTACTATTCTTAACCACCATCAGAGTTAAGTTGTTCTTGTCTCACTGTGAAACTCCTAGGTTATGATGTCAGATCCATGAAAGAAATGTTTTTGCTGTTCATCTCATTAATCATCTTGTTTCTGGTTCTCTAAGCCCAGTGAAACCATCTGATGTACTGCTGATGGCTGTGAACATGCATTTAAGACCTTAGAGAGAAAATAGCATACTAGAGGACTAAAATGATGACTTATTATAAGGATAATACCAAGAGATTGAAGTATACTCCTTACTAGGGCCCCCATGAGCCAAATCAATTGGTATCAGATAAATCAAAGAAGGGACATCAACCTGCTTTAGCCAAGTGCCTGATGTGTTAATTTATCATATTTGCTGCAACACCAGACGTGTTGATCCAGGTATTGTGGGAGGTATTTGCTGTGGCACAAGCTCCTCCTTTTTCAGCCAAGAAGTAACCTAAAGCAGTTCTATTATCTGAAACCATCTTAGCAAGAAAGTCCATCTGCTTCTGGGTAGGAACCTCCCTAGTCAACTTTAATTTTAGGTCTGCAGCTGGTATGTGGTTCCAGGAGTCTGGGGGAGCCCTTTTTAATGGGGAGATGTGGACCCAGGGTTCCAGTCCCTGAAGTTTGGCTGTGGTGTCGGCAGTGAGAAGGACTGGAATGGTTTCTTCCAGGGAGGTTCCAGGGCAGTCTTTGTGCTTAGTGATTCCAAGTCAGAAGGGTGGGAGAAAATGGGAAATGTCAGTCTGGAGAGTTGTAGCCAGACGTTTGAGGAAACTAGGAGAGTTCAGGGCCCGGTTCAGGTTACAGACAGACCCAGTGGTTTCCTTGCACCCTTATTATTCCTAAGTAGTTGTAATTACTAATTATGTTGATTAGAATTCTTACCCCTTAGGATCCTTTATTCCTTGTGAAAACTAAGAAGTCAGCGATGTGACTGTCTGTTACACTAGCATTCTATGGATTCGGGAAATTTATAAATACATGTCACAATTTCTGGAAGTACCTTCTTTCTCATAGTAAAATTTTCAGTGTGGCACAAAAGATATTTACTAATAGATCCCAATATATTTAGTTCCTCTGTAAAAGAAAGACAAAAGTGGATAAACCCATGTTCAGTATTTGCTGTTTTAGTATTTTATCATATTTGGAATGACTAAGATAGTCAGTGAATAACCCTCATTTAGCTTATCTCAGTATAACCTTCAGGTTTCGAGTTACTAAAAAGATTTTGAAAACTATCTTTTTTGACCCCTCAAAATGTATTAATCATTGATAATCATAATATTAACAAAATCCACAGTGTTTTTTTTTAAGTTTATTTTTTTATTTTTGAAAGAGAAAGAGAGAGAGCACAGATGGGGTATGGGCAGACAGAAAGAGAGGGAGAAAGAATTCCAAGCAGGCTCCACTCGGTCAGTGTAGAGCCCGACGTGGGGCTCGAACCCACACACTGTGAGATCATGACCTGAGCTGAGATCCAGAACTGTACGCTCAACCGACTAAGCCACCCAGGTGCCTCAAATCTATAGTGTTTTTTATGTTCCAAGCACTTTATATTTAATTTTCATATTGAGTCTATGAAATATGTACTATTAGGGGTGCCTGTCTGGCTCAGTGGGTAGAGCATGTGACTCTTGGTCTCAGGGTCATGAGTTTGAGCCCCACGTTGGGTGTAAATAAATAAAAAAGAAATGTGTACCAATATATGTACACACAAATACATACGTGTATACACACACACACACACACACACACACACATAACCCACAGGGAAACATACATATATAATTGCCAAGAATGCATATATGGTAAAACCTTAGCTTTCAAGCATAATTTGTTTTGGAAACATGCTTGTAATCCAAAACACTTGCATATCAAAGTGAATTTCAAGAACCATTGGCCCAGTTGTGATCATGTGACATTCAGTGTCACATACTACTCGTATTGCAAGATATCGCTCATTTATTAAATTAAAATTTATTAGAAATGTTTTCTTGTCTTGCAGAACACTCACAGAACAAGTTACAATCCAAGGCTTTACTGTATTATTGATAATTATATACATAATTTTACATTTGTTTCATATCTTAAAAATAATTTTTTCCACCACTAAAGTAATAGAACAGATGAGTTTTGGCAAATAAAAATATATACATAAAACACGTAACAAAATTGTACCACAATTCATACTATAAAAATGGCTTGAGTTCTTCATTTCATTGTTTTCTTAATATACTATATAGATTTGTTTGTATTATCTTTTTATTTTTATTTATATTTATTTATTTTTATTTTTATTTTTATTTTTTAAGTGTTTATTTTTGAGAGAGAGAGATTGAGAGAGAGGGAGAGAGGGAGAGAGAGAGAATGAGTGGGGGGGGGGCAGGGAAAAAGGGAGACACAGAATCCGAAGCAGGCTCCAGGCCCTGAGCTGACAGCACAGAGCCCAATGCAGGGCTCGAACTCATGAGCCGCGAGATCATGACCTGAGCCAGAGTCAGCCGCCAAACTGACTGAGCCACCCAGGCACCCCATCTTTCTATTTTTATTTTTAATTGTACTCTTGGCAGGTAATATTAGTTTCAGGAGTACAACAGTGATTCAACAATAGTAACATTATGAAGTGCTCACCACAAGTGTAGTTACAATCTGTTGCCATACAAAATTATCACAATATTACTGGCTATATTTCCTATGCCATACTTTTCATCCCTGTGTCTTACTTTATAATTGGAAGTTTATACCTTTTAATCTCCTTCACCTGTTTTGCATATCCTCCCACCCCTTGGATTTGGGAAGCTGTTTTTTGGTAGATATATCATTAGGCATAATTATTATTGAAAAGTGCATTTATAAACCTTTATCTTCCTTACATATATTTAATTTACTTATTCTTAATTATGTTTAAATTACTTATGAAAATTTTATAAGGCATTAAACAGCTAAACATCATTCTTGCTGACATTCTGTAACAGAACTAATATGAGCTTATTCACTTTTAGTAAACCTAGGTAGAACAAAAGTATTATATTTAATGCTGATGACTCTAAAGGCGTGCTTATTTTAATTAAACTAACACACTTAAACTAGTTTCTATTTACCAAAGATTATCCTAGATCACTTTGTACTTGAAAACCATTTGAGTTAGTTCCTAGATTTCTGAGAGTATAATGATTTATGTAAATACCTTTTTGACTTTAAGCCTATTAAATAAAGCCCTTTACAAATTAATTTTGGCAATATTGTCTGGAGGTAGAAAAATATCGTATATCTGTAACACACATACATAGACATACACAGAAATCTTATAGCTTTCATTTTTAAAAATTTTAGCCATGAGACCAACAGACACATACAAAGATGCTCAACCTCACCAATCATTAGAGAAATTTGCAAATCAAAACCATAATGAGATATCACCTAACACCAGTCAGAATGGCTAGTCCCAAAAAGACAAGAAATAACAAACACTGGCAAGGATGTGGAGAAAAGGGAACCCTCATCCTCTGTTGGTGGGAATGTAAATTGGCACAGCTACTCTGGAAAACAGTATGGAGTTTCCATAAAAAACTAAAAATAAGACCTACCATATGGTCCAATAATTTCACTTCTGGGTATTTACCCAACGAAAATGAAAACACTAATTTGAAGAGATACACACACCTCTATGTTTATTGCAGCATTATTTATAATAGCCAAGATATGGAAGCAACCCAAGTATCCATTAAAACATGAATAGGGCGCCTGGCTGGCTCAGTCCATAGAGCATGTGACTCTTGATCTTGGGGTTGTAAGTTTGAGCCCCACATTGGGTGTAGATATTACTTTTAAAAATCTTTAAAAAAATGAATAAAGAAGATATGGTGTATATACACAATGGAATATTACTCAGCCACAAAAAAGAGTAAAATACTGCCATTTATGGGGCACCTGGTTGGCTCAGTCGGTTGGGTGTCTGACTTCAGGCCAGGTCATGATCCCATGCTTTGTGGGTTCAAGCCCCACATCAGACTCTGTGCTGACAACTCGGAGCCTGGAGCCTGCTTTGGATTCTGTGTGTCCCTCTCTCTCTGCCCCTCCCCTGCTTGCACTCTGTCTCTCTGTCTCCCAAAAATAAGTAAACACTAAAAAAAAAAATACTATCATTTGTGACAATATGGATGGACCTAGAGGGTATTGTGCTAAGGGAAATGTAAGAGAAAGACAAATACCATATGAAATCACTTATATGTGGAATCTAAAAAACAAAACAAAGAAACAATAACAAAACAAAAATAGAAACAGATTCACAAATATAGAGAACAAACTGGTGGTTGGCAGGAGGCAGGGAAGGAAATAGATGAAATAGGTACAGGAGATTAGGGGCTTCCAAGTTATAAAGCTTCCAGTTACAAAATAAATTAGTCATGAGGATAGAAAGTATGGGTACAGAATTTAGTCAATGTAGTAACTTTGTATACTGACGGATGGTAACTGCACTTATTGTGGTGAGCATTTCATAATGTTCATAATTGTCATATCACTGTGTTGTATACCTGAAATATTAATATCAGCTATACTTAAATTAAAAATACATGGGATACCTGGGTGGCTCAGTTGGTTGAGCATCTGACTTCAGCTCAGGTCATGATCTCACAGCTTGTGAATTAGAGTCCTGCGTTGGGCTCTGTGCTGACAGCCAGAGCTTGGAACCTGCTTCAGATTCTGTGTCTCCCTCTCTCTCTGCCTCTCCCTCACTTACACTGTGTCTCTTTCTCTCTTGAAAATAAATAAACATTAAAAATTTGTTTTTAAATACAGATAAATTTTGGGGCACCTGGCTGGCTCAATTGGCAGAGTGTGTGACTCTTGATCTCGGGGTTGTAAGTTCAAGCTCCATGTTGGGTGTAGAAATTATGTAAAAAAAAAAAATCTTTAAAAAAATACAGAAAAATTTGAAACAATAAAAGTAATAAAAGATGAAAAGAGGTGCTATAAAAATGTAAGATAACATTTCAGCAATTAGGTATGATAACGCAGAACTTTATAAAAGAATGGTTGTATATAAATTGTGTTTCTGGCAGATAGAATAAGTTTGCTTGCTCAGGTGGCTAAAGCTTTTACTAATATTTGTGAAAAAGACTTTAAGATTTTTCATTTACCTAATTTTCAAATAGCTTCTTTTTTTTTTTTCAAATTTTTATTTAAATTCTAGTTAGTTAACCTACAGTGCATTATTGGTTTCAGGATTAGAATTTAGTGATTCATCACTTACAGACAACGCCCAATGCTCATCATAACAAGTGTCCTCCTTAATACCCATTACCCATCTAGCCTATCCCCCACCCACCTCCCTCCATCAACCCTCAGTTTGTTCTCTATCTGTATTATTATTATTGTTATTAATGTTTATTTTTGAGAGACAGAGTCCGAGTGGGAGAGGGGCAGAGACAGAGGGAGACAGAGAATCCGAAGCAGGCTCCAGGCTCTGAGCTGTCAGCACAGAGCCCAACAGAGGGCTTGAACCCACGAACCACGAGATCATGACCTGAGCTGAAGTGGGACACTTAACCGACTGAGCCACCCAGGCGCCCCTGTTCTCTATCGTTAAGAGTCTCTTATGATTTGTTTCCCTCTCTCTCCCACCTCCCGTGTTCATCTGTTTCTTAAATTCCGCATATGAGTGAAATCACATGGTATTTGTCTTTCTCTGACTTATTTCACTTAACATAATACACTCTAGCTCCATCCATGTTGTTACAAATGGCAAGATTTCATTCTTTTTGATGGCTGAGTAATATTCAATTGTGTGTGTGTGCGTGCGCACGCGCGCACCACATCTTTTTTTTTAATGTTTATTTATTTTGAGAGAGAGAGCACATGAGCTGGGGAGGGGGGCAGAGGGAGAGAAAGAGAAAATCCCAAGCAGGCTCCACATTCAGGGCAGAGCCCGACAGGGGGCTCCATGTCACAACTGTGAGATCACGACCCAAGTCAGTATCAAGAGTTGGATGCTTAACCAAGTGAGCCAACTAGGCTCACTGCTATTATACCACATCTTCTTTATCCATTCATCACTTGATAGACATCAAATAGCTTCTTTTTTTCTTTAATTAGAATTATCTTCCTGAAGTTTGCATTTTAAGGTGGCTCTGAGTTCCAGGGCACCTGGGTGGCTCAGTGGGTTGAGTGTCTGACTTAAGTTCAGGTCATGATCTCGCAGTTCATGGGTTTGAGCCCTGGGTTGGGTGGGCTGTGTGCTGACGGCTCAGAGCCTGGAGCCTGCTTCAGATTCTGTGTCTCCCTCTCTCTCTGCCTCTCCTCCACTCATGCTCTCTCTCGCTCTGTCTCTCAGTAAATAAATAAACGTTAAAAAAGATGGCTCTGAGTTCCTAGAGAAAACCAGGTGGAACATCTACATCTCAAAGGCACAGAGAAAGGATGTAAGTTTCTCCAAGAAAGGCTTTTGCTGTCTGAATCCAAATCTTTTACAGTATCTGCAAGCCTTTGAGATGGATAGAGGGGGATTGGTAGAGAGGATAGGTGGGCTTTGTATTGTTTCTAGAGCTGCATGTCTGTTCTTAGAAAGACTCATACTGTAAGATGAGTACATTTGTTTTTAATTCTTCAAAGAATAAGGTTGCAATCTGAATGTGTAGCCCCTGACCCAGCCATCAAAGTACGGGAGCCTCCATTTGCTTCTTTGTATCAGGGAGAAGATCTGCAACAAATCAAACGATTTGTATGTTCTAGATTTACAGCTGGGTTTCTTTACAACATTTTAGTAAATCCTTCCACAGTGCCTTTACAATGCTTTTCTTTCTTCTGGGTAAATAGTTTCGTTTTAGCTTAGGGGAGAAGGCCTAAAAAAAGTTCTTATCAGGCTCTGAATATCAGCTTCCAATTTGGCTAATTTATGACCACAGACTACTTAAAAAAATCCTTTTGAGTATCTTGTCAGGTTTCAGCTGGAGCAAACAGTAAATATTTCTGGCAGTATTGAACCACCCCATGGAGCTAAGAGGGGTTCTCAAAGAGGTGCAGATGGTACTAGTTACCCAAATCCAGAGCCACTGTGAAAAATACCCAATAGAAAGAAAGACCTGGACAGTCCCCCTGAGAGCCGCAATTGCTGGGGTATTGTAACGGTTGGTAGGACCCTAGCTGCAAATGGAATGCCATCCGCATTTCTGCCCAGCCTTATCTGGCCACAAATAGTGTAACACAGATTTGTGTTCAGCCATCTTTTGGGGGCCCCTAATCTGACAGTTGCCTAGCTAAGTTCTCAGGGTACAAAATGAGACAAACAAGAAGGCAATAGTTATCCTTGTTTGAGAAAGGATGGATAACCCATGTTTTTTTCTGCTGATCCAAATTTGGAAAGGAAGGGAAAATGTGAAATTTACCTTCTTATCTTGACCAGGCACCACAGACAGTCATCTGGGACGGCTGACTTTGGTAAGAATTCTTACCTTTTGCTGGCTTCTGCCAGTTTTCCCAGAATGCCTTCTTCATGGCTGCATTGCAAGTGAGGTGTCCCAGCTGGTCTTATCCTGGCCAGCAGAAATTATAGAGGAAGAAGAATAATTTTCCCTCTACTCTTTATAGTGAGTGTCTGGCTGAGACCCTTGTTATCAGGGCACCTTGTAAATTGATAAGATTATCTAAAATGGGTAAAAGTTTCCCACTGAAGCCAGTATAATTGAAGATTATCTTTGGTAAGGTTAACCTACTTGTTCAGTCTTAAAAGAAAGTTTTATTCACCTGAGGCCTCACGTGGGCACCGGTTCATTTAAGTCAGACTTAGTCTGACTCCAGACCCAGTCCAGTTTTTAAGTCCGACCCAGTCCATTTCCAGCAGTTTTGAACCCAGTCCGGAAGTAGAAATGTTGAAATAAAGTGGGAAAGCTCATAACGTGAAAGCTGTGGAACCTGGATCCAGGATCCGAGTAGGACTTGCTCACTGTCTCCACAGGCAGCAGGAAAGCAGCGTGCTCCAGGGGCTCATGTTTGCTTTCCGTGTTTGGTTTCTCATTGCTCCGGAACTGGTAAAAGATAAACTGAGGCATATTAAAACACTGTAGAGTTTATTTGAGCAAAAATCAATTCGAATCGCGCTGCACCAAACTAGAAGTGGTTAGAAGCACTCTTTTCACAGGAGCTCGGGGAGAGATTTTTTGTGAAGAAAAGATGGAAGCAAAGTACGGAAATTATTGATGGGCTGTCGCTGTAAGCCTAGGTGGCTGTTTGTGATGGGTTATCCTTAGCGTTTTGATTTTATAACTGTGAGGCATTTAGAGACTTAGATTTTGGTTTGCTTTTGTAGGCCACGGCATTAGAGCCTCCTCAGTTTAACAGCCTCCTTGTTTAATAAGATTTTATGTTTCAGTCTCACAAAATATTCATTTATTGGGTCAGTTTCCTGTGTCAGCTAATTATACTGTGTGGATTCTCTATGACTACAGCAGTGATGATGTCCTTTCCCAGGTAGTTGGGTTTTTTTTGCCTTGAGTTTTAGAATCACTATTACCTTGGGTTTGATAGTTCCTGTTATCCTATAATTTTTTTTTTTTAAGTCAACACAAAGGATGGGCTAAATGGGTGATGGGTACTAAGGAGGGCACTTGTTGTGATGAGCACTGGGTATCGTATGTAAGTGAGGAATCACTAAATTCTACTCCTGAAACCAATACTACACTATATGTTAACTAACTTGGATTTAAATAAAATTAAAAATAAATAAATGAATAATCAATACAAACATGAAAATAAGAAATAAAAATGGTCTTTTAGCCTTATTTTTAGGCCTGGATCAATAGATATGCACCAGGCCAGAATTTGTCTGTCATTAATTCATTTGCTTTTTTCAGTTTATCTTTTGCACAATAGTATGGGAAGACACACTTGAAATGTGGACATTCCTCCTTGGGATTTGCTATGGAGATAAAACTTGTAAGAACTAAAGCAAGTAGAAAGTGCTTAATACTCTAAGTACAAGAGTATATGAAGTGCCATGGATGTTCTAAGGAGGGAAAGAACGTTTCCACTAGGGTAGCAGTTAAGTAGATGGGGTGGAGGCAAGAGTTTTGAAGATGGTCTTAACGTTGGGTTGGCATTTCAGAATGACCTTACAGAGTAGGTAAGATCTTAAAAAGAGGTTTTGAGGTGGAAAAAGTATTACAGGGAGGAAATAGTATGAAGGAAAGCATTTTGGTCACCAGTGGGACTGATACGAAGACCAAGGGGTTACTTAGACTAATGTGAAAGTGCCAACAAAGAAAGTGCCAGAAACTAAGGTTACACATGAGTTATGTGGAGATCAGGGAAACTTTGGGTGCCAAACTCAAGATTTCTTGCACAGGTATAAACTTTTGAATTTCTACGTAGCAGTGGTATACGGGCCCTGAGAATGCACCTCATAGGCCTCCTGCACGGGGTGGGGGCGGGGGTGGGGACAGTTGTCCCAGGACCCCAGCCTCTGCCCTCTGGAATCCATTGTAGCTCTTGCCTCCCATGGGCTGCTCCCCAGCAATGACTGAGTGGGGACACTGAAGCATGCTGTTTCAGGAGACAAACTCTTTTGTTGGTTGACCTTGGAGTAAGAACTCCCAGACAGCTTTGCTGAAGCTTCCTTAGACAGTAAAGGTGGGTCTGTCAGCTCTCTTAACCTTGCCTGACCCCATCTGTTATTTCCCTTTGCGTGGCATTTCTATTAACAAAATGCTCATATATTTAATCTTGGCTTGATTCCTGCTCCTTAGATAAAGGACCAGGACTAAATCAAGGTGTTTAAGGGTAGCAACCTGGTTGGAGGTGTAGGACTTGGGAAATTGTCTTGAAGATGTGTTTGTATGGCAAGCACACTGCTTTTATTTAGATCACGTAGATATTTGAAGACCCTTTGATGGAACTGGTGGCAATTATAGAGGTCTGTTAGCACCCCCCTAGGTTACCCTGGGTGTTGGCAGTGGGAGTCACTTAATATTTTTGACTTATTGGGGCACCGTGGTGGGTCAATCAGTTGAGCAACCGACTCTTGGTTTCAGCTCAGGTCATGATCTCAACGGTTCGTGGGATTGAGCCCTGCATCAGGCTCTGTGCTTACAGTGCAGAGCCTGCTTGGAATTTGCTCTCTCCCCCTCTCTCTCTGCCCTTCCTCAACTCATGCTTTCTCTCTCTCTCTCTCTCTCTCTCTCTCTCTCTCTCTCTCTCTCAATGAATAAATAAACATTAAAAGAAACATTTTGACTTACAGGAATGGTGACACAGATTATTTCATAGTTCAGTCATTGACTATCTATTATTACATAATAACACTAATTCTTGCCTCTAGTTCAGCGCTTCTGACTTAGAAAAAAACTAACGTGTTAAGTGTTTGACAAAGACAGCTTAGAAATTATTTTCTCCATTATTTTTTCTCCTCGGTATCCTTTTAATACATTTTGTCAGGAATTATGGCATGGCTGTACAATTTCTTAATTTGTATGTTCTTTCTTTGTATAATTCATGAAAGAACTCTCGTGGCGGCCAAAAATTACTTTGACTCCATTTAGTATTAATAAAGACATGTGTTAAAGCATGCGCTCTGTTTGCCTGTTACTCAGCTTTGGGTTATGCTTGGTCTTGCATTGAAATAATTCTGTTAAGGACCTCACCGTTGGTTGCCTTGGATATCATGGTACTGTCACAACTTTAGGCTGTGACTTTGCTGCAGGTGCTAACAGGAGGAGACAATAGGCTGCCAAGCAGAGGCAGGGAGGGAAAACTGGATTCCCACACATCCCACGGCCTTGGCATGTTGCACACATTGCATGAGTCTGTGAAAATAACTTCTACTGGGAATATGTGCCATAAATAAACAAAGACTGCTCAGAAAGTTAACAAGAATGAAGGAATGAGGGAGGAAAAAGAGAGGAGTCTGGGAGAGGACTGACGGCCCTTGAAGGCCATTGCAGTGGCAGCGCTCAATGGGTGGTCAGACACAGCGGAAGGCCGAGGACGGAGGAAGCCATCTGTGGGACACTAGACCCCACAAGAATAAGCCAAGACCATGAACAAGGTAAGTAGAAGTGAGGGGAAAATGGCCATTGTTTTTGAGTCGTGTGCACAACTGGAGAATTGGGAGCTTTTGGTTCCTTTAGGGAGAGCTCGCACGCACTTCCTCCGAGTGACAGTGGCCAAAGCAGCCAGGCCTATTGTCTTTATATGCAAAGCCATCCTGTCATTCTTTTGTTGCTCTGGGAACTTTATAGAGAACTGGTGCCTCATTTATCCATGGAGACTTCCATTCATCTGCTAATCCCCTAAGAACAAAGCTGCATTCCAGAATTGAAGAGTTTAATGGACATTTTCCATTGACCTTCTCACTCTGATTTTGTTGGCATTCTTAAGTTCTGTTTATAGTAAAATGTGTTTCCTTGGGTAGTAAAATGGACTCTTTCCCTAGTAAATGTCTGTGCCTGTGTAGAAAAATGTGGAAGAAACTTTATTATTCATTGTTACATAAAGTTAATCATTATTTAAATTTAGTAGAGATAGGAAAAGTCAAAAGAACATCGTTTGTGACATTTTCAGGAGATGAGTTCTTGCGATGAGTAAAAGGGAGTGGATTATACTGTTCTTTAAAAATGTGTAACACATTTTGTATGAAGAAGATAATCAAAACCAGATATCATTTATCTCATAGGTGGATGGAAAGGAGACCAAGAAAAAAAAATAAGTGGCTTGGTGACCTAACTTTACCCAGAGAATGGAAAATAAAATGCAAGACTCCAAACCCTGCCCTTCTATTTCATCTTCACTTTGGAAAAATACAGGTGAGTATAGTCATTCTGAAAATTGATCTAGGGGCTGTGAAAACAAAGTCGCCAAGACAGCAGTGCAGATGTGAGTCAAAGAAGTTTTTGGTTTCCTTGCAAATATAATTAGAATGGTATTGTTTTCTTATTCATGAATGTGGAAATGTGCGACTTGATTATTTTTTATTTATTCATTTATTTATTTTTAGTTTTTTGAAATTCAAGTTAACATACAGTGTAGTGTTGGTTTCAGGAAGAGAATTGAGTGATTCATCACTTACGTACAACACCCAGTGCTCCTCCCAACAAGCGCCCTCCTTAATGCCCTTTACCTGTCTAGCCGAACCCCCTACCCACCTCTCCTCCAGCAGCCCTCAGTTTGTTCTCTGTATTTAAGAGTCTCTTATGGTTTGCCTCCCTCTCTGTTTTTATCTTATTTTTCCTTCCCTTCCCCTATGGTCATCTGCAGTGTTTCTTAAATTCCACATATGAGTGAAATCATAGGACATCTGTCTTTCGGTGACTGACTTATTTTGCTCGGGATAATACACTCGTTCCATCTGCTTTGTTGCAAGTGGCAAGATTTCATTCTTTTTGATCGCCGAGTAATATTCCATTGTGTGTGTGTGGGGGGGGGGATGGATATATGTATATACCACATCTTCTTTATCCATTCATCAGCGACTTGATTACAAAGCACATCTATGTGCTTTGTAGTTGTACAGGACATATGAAGATGTACTAACTCAGAACTCGGTCTGCATAGAAAAGGCGACTGTGACAACAGTAATGGTGACAGTCACAGCCTAGGGCGTACTCATTCTATGCTGAACATTGTACTAAGGTGTGCTCCATAGGTTTTCCAATCAATCCTTGTAATAAGATTATTTTCAGCATTTTATGAATATGGAAACTGAGGCATAGAGAGGTTAAGACACCGGCTGAACTTCATGTATCTGGTATGACGAGTCCAGGTTTGTTATCTCTCTCCAAGGAGAATTCTCTTAACCAGGGCAGATTGTATAACTGGTATACTGAGTGACAATTGGAAAACACCAGCTTCTTTCACACATTTGATTCTTCTGAAAGGATATCCAGATTGTAGAGGAAGCTGAATCAGAATGTGCTGATTCATACAAGGCTTTGGCATAGGAATGACTACTATGCGGCCTGGTCTTACGAGATCTTAGGTCCATCAACTACTTGCTTTTGGAAGAAGGACTTCACCAGGTAGGTTCAGTTTCTAGGCAAGTAGTTGGAGTAATGCAGGACTGCAAACATTGAATTTAGGCAACAGCAGGAGAAACAGGGTGAAAAGCGTAGTTCTCAGTTCATGGGTCCCAGAAATCCAGACAGCATCAAGTTTAGTAAAGTTTTGTAAAGTAATGGACTGAATGTTGTCGCATGGTTTTTTAAAAGTTTTAATTCCAATATACTTAACATACAGTGTTACATTAGTTCCAGGTGTGCAATATAGTGATTCGGCGATTCTGTGCATCGACCCGGTGTTCATCACAAGTGGACTCCTTAATCTGCATCGCCTGTTCCCCCATAGCACCTCCCCACCTTCTGCCCCTCTGGTGACCATCAGTGTGTTTTCTGTAGTTAAGAGGCTGTTTCTTGGTTTGTCTCTCTCTCTTTTTTTTCCTTTGTTCTGTTTCTTAAATTCCACATGAGTAAAATCAGATGTTATTTGTCTTTCTCTGACTTATTTTGCTTAGTGTAACACTCTTTAGTTCTATTCATGTCTCATGTCATTGTAGACAGCAAGATTTAATTCCTTTTTTATGGCTGAATAATATTCCCCCCCCCCCACATCTTTATCCATTCATCTATCGATGGACACTTAGCCCGCTTCCTCATGGTTTTTATTTTTACTGAAAAAATATGCTAGTGGTGTGTTTTTATAGTCTGGATATTTAATTTTAAAAGATTTCACAAATTTTGATGACTTTGTGCCACCATTTGCCAATTTCTCAGGTAGAAATATACTTTTGTGGTGCGATTGATGGTTAACAGTAATGGATGTTAATTAATTCATATGTAGGGAGTCTTCTTAATTTTGATGTCCTGTAGCTGATTTCTCCTCAGATCTGATTGCATGAGTATTTTTCAAATACTGCATATCACAACCTATTGTGGGTTATAATAGTAATAGTAACTAATACCAGTTTTTAATAAAATAGAAGGGAAAATGTTAGAGTACGTAATTAAGAGGTATTGTTTTGAGAAACTCTTATCTCGTGTATATACCTGTATCTCTATATTTGTAAATACTTACATGTCCATAGATACATATCTAAATACTGAATCAGGATGTGAAATGTGGCAGTCACACTTTTGAAAATATTGAATTAGATCATTATTTTTTACTCAGGACTTGTCATTGTTAAAGAGCTTATGCTAGGTGACAGAGAAAAGTAAACTATTTTCTCTTGTTTTTAAAAAAATTTTTTTTAACATTTATTTATCTTGAGAGAGAGAGAGAGACAGAGTGTGAGTGGGGGAGGGGCAGAGAGAGAGGGAGACACAGAATCTGAAACAGGCTCGAGCCAGTTTCAGCACAGAGCCCGACGCAGGGCTCGAACTCAAGAACCGTGAGATCCTGACCAGAGCCGAAGTTGGACACTTAACCTACTGAGCCACCCAGGTGCCCCTATTTTCTTTTGTTTTTTTAATGTTTATTTATTTTTGAGAGAGAGACAGAGTGGGGGAGGGGCAAGCAGAGAGGGGGTCAGAGGATTGGAAGCTGGCTCTGCACTGACAGCAGAGAGCCCAATGTGGGGCTCAAACTCACAAACTGTGAAATCACAACCTGAGCTGAAGTTGGATGCTTAGCCGACAGAGCCACCCAGGCGCCCCAAACTCTATTTTCTTACTTTTCAATTATGCTTGTGTAATTTGCATTAGTGTCAGTCCTTGACAAGTAGAGAATATAATCTGTAAATTCACTTAGGTCCACGTTAGGACCTTAGGTCCGCTTAAGGTCCACATCAGCTGCAACAGAACAAAAGTATTCCGGGTGCCTGACAGACCCCTTGATAACTCATTTTCCTCGGGAGAGTTCCAGCAACGTACCAGGTTCATGGCCTTTAGACATCCCCACTGAGAGAGAGTGCCACTGACAATCTTTATATGACCTGTTAGCAAAGCTTAATTTCTTTCCTATTATTTTAGGCCAAAAAAATGCATTTAAATAAAAGTGCTGATATTTTTATCCTGCACCCCAGTGGATTGTGTTGGGCCACACCCTGTGGAGCACAGTCTCTGCTTTGTAGGCACGTTCTCCACTGGCAGCCACCCCTGCCTTCTGTTCTGACCTCATCTCACACAACTGTCCCTGCTCTGGCCTAATCACACTGAACACACCAAACAGATTCCTGTCTCAGGGCATTTGAACCAGTGGTTCTCATTACCCGACATGATCCCTATGAGTCTAGCTCTTTGTCATGATGCAAGATTTGGTTCAAAGGATACCTTCTTGAAGAGGCCTTCCTGATTACTGTATTTCACAGAGCCCCCTCCTCTTTCCATAGCCCCCAGTTACTCTCTATTCTCTTTCTGTTCTATTGCTCTCTTTGATTTATTTATTTTCACAGAACTTACCACTATCTGTTTAATCCCCCTCATACATGCTAAGCCCCTCTAGAATGGGATCTTGTCTCTACAGTCCACCCCCCATATCCCCAGGATGTTTTGGGGGCTGGTAAATATTTATGGAGAGATTCAACATTTCTCCTGTCCCTCTGCCTCACTTGAACCTGTGCCTTTGGATCTAGTTTTTTCATTTGTGTCTGAAAACAGTTCCTCCCCATGACATCAGTTGGCAGAGACACTGTATTAGGAAGGATGGGGTGGTTGATTGTAGGGTAAGCTGGATGCTGTGAGAACTCCCTGGAAGTAATACTTGCAACCTAAGGATTGGGTAGGGATGCTTGTCATGGAAATCCTGATGACTTATTTCTGGTAATGAAGTGATTAGTCCACTTATGTGTCTGAGAACAGAGGCCTTCACAACTGCAGGTGAATTACGCTCTTAGCTCTAAAGGAGATCAAATTTTTGTGTTCCATAGATAATTTCCACAATCAGAAACTTGATCTCCAACTGGAGATGTTTTCTTGAGACACAATTAATAGAGTCTGCTAAATTTTATCCCTGAAGACAAAATATTACACTCTGAATTTGGAGTTAACCAACTGTACCTAAATTCCCTACTATCCTGCCTTATGTCTGGTACTCGGTAGACCCTTAATAGGTATCAGTATAGATGAATAAATAAATAAACATAGTCATGGGGGTTGGGTCTGATCTGGCTCTGACATTATTCAGCTGTGCTACCTAGATCAGGGTCTGACAAACTATGGTTCATAGGCCAAGTCCAGGCCACCACAGTTTTTATAAATAAAGTTTTATTGCAACACAGTCATGCTCATTTTTTTAAGTATTGCCTTTCACACCATAGTGGCAGAGTTGAGTAGGTGTGACAGAGATGAGATAGCCCACAAAGCTTAAAATATTTACCCTCTTGACATTTACAGGAAAAGTTTGCTGACCCCTGGGCTGGGGAATGCCACTTAACTTCTCCAGGCATTGATTTTGTCATTCATAAAATGAGTTGAATGGACTCAGTGATGTCCAAGGTCCTTCTCAAAGCTTACATCCACATTTTCTAGATTGTAAGATACTGTGTTCCTAAAGAAACTCAAAGTGAATGGACTTAAGGTTACCCTCACTGTCTTCTTAGAAAACATGATTTCATGAAGCTGTGTTTTCATTAAATGGAGATATAGGTTTTGCCACATTTATCTGAAAGACATACGGAATGTTGCAGGTTGAGTTCATTTCTCTGGTTTGGTGTTTAAGTGTTTGGAGGAGTAGATGTATTATGCTGCTTAGTACCTTCCCACCGCTTTTGCCAAGGGCTCTGCTGAAGTAAAAGTCAAGAGTTTGTAAAGAAACTGATAAGTGGGTTTGCTTACAATCTATAATGCTTTAAGTGGGGGTCTGGTATATTGAGCTAAGAAGTAAAAAATAACGTTAAATATAACATTAAAATCTCAGCTTGGCTTACTGTGAGGTCATTCATGGTCCAGATAAGAAAATTATTCATTGCTACATGTTGCAGGAGAACAATTCTGGCCTGGGAAGAAACAAACATTGTCTTCGTTAAGTTAGAATCAATTACTCTATCTTGATTGGTTTTCTTGTTTGGGCTTAAATTATAAGTGCTTAAGTACATAAAAGCCTCGTGGATCCCTTTGAAAGATCATCAGCCCTGCAAAGATTTTGTTCAGGTCACGAAACTTGTAATGGGTATTTCTTCTCATACTTGCCTTCCACTTGCCTTCCTCCAATTACTGTTGACTGCACGCTTCATCACAGATCACAGAAAATGAGCATCACCATCAGATCACGTAGTCAGGACTTTCTAACAGACTGAACAACAACAAAAATAGAATACATTGAACTTTTATGAGAGGATAAGCAACGAATTGCAATTCTGGGACTCTGTCCCTCCCTCTTTCAACATTTCCTGACCATGTACTATGTGGCAGTTCTATACCAGGAGCTGGAATATCTCAGGTATATGTTATCTTTCATAGATTGCACATCTATAGCAATTTAGAGATTTCACACCATGATCCCACTTGGTTCTCACACGAGACTTTGGGAGGGAATCAGAACAAGGATTCCATCTACCCCTACGGTTTATGTGGGACCCCTCTGTGGGAATACTGGAGTGAGGGAATGGAGATGGGAGCTCAGCCTGACTGCCTGGAGAAACTCCGGCCACCTCCATGTGAGGATTTTGTTTTGTTTTGTTTTGTTTTGTTTTGTTTTGTTTTGTTTTGTTTTGTTTTAGAAGGGATCTTGGTGTGCTCTGGCGAATGCCTGGCACCTCCATCTCACTGATCTGAGGGTAGGGAGCAGAAAAAGGTCAGTGACAAGGTACAAGGACCCTAATTCCTAAGTTCCACCCTACTCTGTCTTCCAGCCCCAAGCAGGAGGCTGGATTTTCAGCTCACAGTGAGAGTGGCCCTTCTGAGCCTGCAGAATTCCCAGATAACTCTGGTGCTTCCCCAACACCCCTTCTCCTAACCAAACTCAAAGAGCTCCTTCCTCCTTGGGTGTAGAGTGCTTGCACGGGCATCTCTGAAATGTGAAAATTCTTTGCACATCATCCATCAGTGCTTGATGGTGACCTGGCAATAATAGAAACCGCATCTCAGACCTGTCAATAGGTAACTCTGCCTTTGGGTAAGTGACTCTCTGAGCTTTAACGCCCTGATTTGTGAAATAGGGGAGTTGGACTAGATTATCTTTGAGGTCTTTCCCGGTTCTTGCTTGCCATGCTTTTTGGACTTACATTTGATTCCCAAATTAACTCAGTTTATATAGGGCTCCTGATCCAGAGATATCACTATAGCAGATGCTGTCACGGCAGTGCGTGTTCATATCCCCTTGGCACTCACCGTTTCTGCAGGCTTTCACTATCGCTCTGCCAGAGGCTTTCATCTGGCTGCCGAGACATGCTTGGCTGCAAATGCTGGGGAATTCAGATCCTCAGGAGTGGTCCTCAATTAATGCCAAATGCGAACTGAAGAAGGATATTGCAGCATCCTTTTTCCTTGGGGGAGACATCTCTCAAGCAGGTTCTTGCTTATCCACAAGCAGTAACTGGTTAGTTAATGCACACTGCATTGACTTCTTCCCTTCCTTCTCTTACATCACCTCCCAAATGAACCACTTGCAATCAGATCCTTATCTCAGGGCTTGCTTCTGGGGGAATCCACCCTAAGATCAGTCCCAAGCAAGTCCTATTGTGATTCGTCTAGTAGCACATGCATTGGTTCACAGTGGTCAGGTCCTTGAGGAATGTGTCTTGTTTACCGGGACTAGGGTTACCAGATTTAGCAAATAGAAATACAGGAACTCTAGTTATTTCTCAATTTCAAATAGTGTCAAATAATTGCTTAGTGCAAGCATATCTCATCTCAAATATTACATAATGTATACTTATACTAAAAAAATTCATTGTTTACTTGAAATTCAAATATAATGGGAGTCCTGTCTTTTATCGGTCATCCTTAATCCCAGTTCTCATTGGGAGCAGTGGGCATTGGACCTAGACCGACACCAGGGCTGAGGAAAGGAGGGTGATTGGGATTGGCTTAGAAGATATAGAGCGTAGAGGGAGGGAGGGAGGCAGACCTGAATAGCAATGCTTAGAGATAAAGACATGTTGAGTACCAACTAGTAGATGGGTGTGAGGTGGTAGATAAGGAATGATCAATTCAAAGAGCTTGGGCAAGGAGGCAAAAACGGGGTACAAGAAAACTGCAAGCTGCGGTTTCAAACATTGTGGGGAAGGAGGTGCCAAAGTCAGCAAACTTGCCGAGACGTTATCGATTTCTCTAGCCCTATTGCCTCGCACAGTGCCTGGCTCACTCTGGGTGCTCAATAAACATTAAATGAATGATGGGGTAGGAAGATTGGTGGAAATAAGAAATTCTGCCATTGTGAGCTTTATGGAAAATGGTGCCCACTAAAAAATGCACAGGGCCTTTTAGAGCAATGACTTGCATCTGATTATAGAAGCATAGAAAATATGAATTGCTATGTGAATTCTAAGTAATGAGCTTTTCTAATCCTTTCCTCATTTTTCATTGCAGGTACAATTCAACTTAAATCTTTCATGGCTAGTCGGGTTTTTGAATGCCACTTGTATGTTCAAAGCTAATTTACTTAATAGCTAACTTATGTGAACCTTGACCAATATTATTGGAGCATTTAGATTGACAGAGAGTTTGGGATGAAAATTCCCTATTCAATTTCAGAAGATTGTAATCAATTTATGTTTTTAATAACATTTCCTTTTCTTTCTGCAAGAAGGATAAAATCTCATCCTAGGTCTATTATTTCTAGCTATAAGTTCAAAGTTGAAAAAGATTGGTTTTATCCTCAGCAAGCGATGTGATATTTCCTAACTCTTTGATAGAGAAAATGAAGGGAAATACAAAAATAAACGTCAGCATTTAGATAATAGAAAAGTAGTGCTAACACATCCTCAATTTTCATTAAAGTCAGCTTTTATTGTTACTAGAGAAAAATGTTTTTTTTTTAATTTTTTTAATGTTTATTCATTTTTGAAAGACAGAGAGAGACAGAGCACAAGCAGGGGTGGGGCAGAGTTGGGGGGCAGACACAGAATCCGAAGCAGGCTCCAGGCTCTGAGCTGTCAGCACCGTGAGATCATGACCTGAGCCGAAGTTGGATGCTCAACCGACTGAGCCCCCCAGGCGCCCCAAGAAAAACGTTTTTATGAAACAATAAGCAGGCTGGTCTCCAAAGGGTGGTTTCTACTTAAAATCATTTCTTCTGTAGATGATGTATCTTTAGAGTTAATATGCTCATTCTGTGTTAACTGTGTGTCAACCACATGAGAAGGGCAGAAAGCTGTATGTGGAGAAGTACTAAAAATGCACCTAGGAATTCAAAATAATATACATTTTAATGTAAAATTAAAGATGTACTTGTTCTAAGCTTTCTATCAAAAGTAAAAGTCTTCTCCGATGCTATAGAGAAAAGAAAACAGAAAACCATAAACCCAAAATGGAGTCACTTGTGCTAGGCCCGTGTCACCAAATCAGGGCTTAGTACCTAACATAACTGCAGTTTCCGACTTCCCTGGGAGTGTAGTCTTACCGGGTCAGTCTGGAGTTTTCTGGTTAGTACCAGTGAGGTAATCTGCCACATAGAGCCTCTTCTGTCCCCCAAAGGGAGGTGAGGTAATCTGCTCACTCTTTATCGCTGCTCCCTTCTCTCTATAAAAGTCTTCCATTTTGTATAGCTCCTTGGGCTCCTTTCTACTTACTAGATGGGATGCTGCCCAATTCATGAATCGTTCAGTAAAGCCAATTAAATCGTTAAGTTTTACTCCACTGTATGTTTGGTATTTGAGGGAGCCAATGATGTTACTTCGAGGTGTATTACCAAATACATGAGAGTGTGGTACTCTCATGGAAGTTTGCAGAGGAAGTAAAAGGAGGTTTCCTCTTTCTGAGAGTGGCAGGGTCAGTTATTCAGACCAATTCTCTGGATAAAATCTTTTTAGAAAGCTTAAAATTACTGAAGAGCTGACCAAAGCACAAAAGTGAAGGAAAATGTAAAATAACAAGCGTTGACCAGGATGCGGTGAATTGAAACCCTTGGGCATTGCTGTGGGAATGAAAAATGGTGTAGCTGCCGTGGAAAACAGTTTGGCAGTTTCTCAAAAAGTTAAACATAGAAATACCATATGATCCAGCAATTTCGCTCCTAGGTGTATATTCAAAAGAACTGAAAGTAGGAACTCAAACATACTTGTACACCAATATTCATAGCAACATCTGTCACGATATCCAAAAGATGGAAACAACCCAAGTGTCTGTCAGCAGATGAATGGATAAAAATGTGGTCTGTCCATACCGTGGAATATTATTCATCTACAAAAAGGAATGAGGGGGGCGCCTGGGTGGCTCCTTTGATTAAGGGTCTGACTTGGGCTCAGGTCGTGATCTCAAGGTTCATGGGTTCAAGCCCCGCGTCGGGCTCTGTGCTGACAGCTCAGAGCCTTGAGCCTGCTTTGGATTCTGCGTCTCCCTCTCTCTCCCTGCCCCTCCCCCGCGCACGCGTGCGCACACTCTCTCTCTCTCTCTCAAAAAAAAAAAAAAACATTAAAAAAAATTAAAAAAGAATGAAATTCTCATACATGTTACAACATGGATGAACTTTGAAGGCATTCTGTTGAGTAAAATAAGCCAAACACTAAAAAACAAATACTGTCTGGCTTCACTTATACCAGATCCCTAGAATAGGCTATTTCATAGAGACAGAAAGTAGAACAGAGAGGACCAGGGGCTGTGGGGAGGGGCAGTTGGGGAGTTGTTGCTTAAGGGGTACAGAGTTTCTTCTGGGGATGATGAAAAAGTTCTGGAAATGGATAGTGGTGATGGCTGCATGGCATTGTGAGTGTACTTAATGTCACTGAATCGTCCATTTAAAAATGGTTAAAACAGCAAATTTAATATTGTGTATATTTAATCACAGAAAAAAAGAAGGAAAAAAAAAAATGAAGGAGAAACCTGACAGGTAAATGAGCACAGAAGCTGCTTTTGACCTGAAGGCATTTACCAATTTTCAGAAAATTAAGACCTGTTCTTCACAGCCTCCTGCAGCAGGAGACAGAAAGCAAAGCACAGAGTCTTTTTGTTGGGTTTTTAATATTCATCTCATTGGTTTTATCCTGATTGTGTCCACGAAGTTTCTGAATCAGAGACAGACTGTCATTAGTGTTATTTACATAACAATCATTGCATTGACCGCCCCTTCTTGTCCCAGACCTTACTCCCTGGGGCCTCAAAATGAAAGTCAGGTGGAAAAAATCTGTCCTGTGAGGGGCCAGATGATCCACAGGTGAGCAATGGAGAAGAATGGATTTTCTCTGCATATATACTGGAGAATGAGATAGCTGCCTCCTCGCTTCTCTCAAAAAGAGGGAATAAAATTTTGCCTCCTGGGGATGGGATGAAAGGATCCTGGGTTCTCACTCTAACCTTTTAGTATGTGATTAAATCTTTTTAAGGACCAGATAAGCCTGAATGTCGCTGGCTCTCCAAGGCCCTGAGCCTCATTTTTCCCTTGAAATGTTAACACATACCTCCAGAGTTAAGTGAATCTCTCCAGAGTTCTCTCACTATCTATACAGTTCTACATTACCTTCCCAAGGCTGCTCTTAGCTCTGGATCCCAAGTTTTCAGCAAGATTTATTCAGAAATCCCCACCTCTGCAGAAACACAAAAATATTTTCTCTGCACCCACACTGTTGAAGACTAGGCTTTAAAAAAATTTCTTTGTTAAAGTTCTGTTTATCAGCTCTTTCTAGTACTTAAGAATGATTTCCCCTTCTCACCACTTCTATTCAACATTGCACTGGAGGTTCCAACAAGTACATTCAGACAAGAGGAAGAAGGGGGGAGAGAAGGACTCGGAGAGGAAGAAGTGAAATTGATTTCATGTGCAGGTTACACAGTCATCTGTAGAAAATGCTAAAGCATCTACAAGAAGCCTACTAGAACAAACTATAAGTGAGTTTAGCAAAATTGTACACAAGTACCTCTAACCTACGGCAGAACGTGATAGCTGCTTTTATAGAGGTACTGTGTCCTTTAGAAGTACTGAAGTGGGGACATTAATTCTCTTGGAGAAAGTAGAAGACATCATAGGAGGTAAGCTGTGAATCACGTGTTTGAGGAAGGATTGATCTGGGTCAGGAAGAAGGCAATTGGTGTTCTGATGGGAGGACAGGGAAAAACACAAATGTTTGGAGGTGGAAAATCGTGGTGCTGAAATGCCGGACCTTGAATGTCAGACCCCAAATTAAGGACTTTATCTGAATGACTTGAAATAATTTTCCACACCTTCCTTAGAGTGTTATGTAATTATCTTCTCAACTATAAAATAGTAGGCTTACTTCTTTTTCTATTGGCTAGTCAAAAGAGATGATTATGTTCATAAGTAATTTAAATTGACCTTAGTATTTTGAAGCAGGCAAAATAATCCAGTTTGATGTAAAAGCAAATGAAAACATGAAATGAACATTTTCCAATCTGCTGCTCTTGGATATTTACCATCTTTCTACATAATCCTAGAATATAAGCTTTTCGAGGGGAGCACCATGTGATCTGAGTCTTTTACGTTTGCCACCGTGCAGGCCATTCAGTAGGCGTTTAATCCTTGCTCTCCAGCGATGATGTAAAACTGCAATAATCTAGGTGGTAACTCTTGACATTATTAAAAAATGAGTGCTTCCAAGAAAAGAAAAATCCACAGCACACAGCCAAACAATAAATATGGGAAATAGGCTAGAAATAGATTTATTTCCTGAAGCCCCTGCTTCTGGGGAGCCTGGGTGGCTCAGTCAGTTAAGCGGCCGACTTCGGCTCAGGTCATGATCTCACGGTCCGTGGGTTCGAGCCCTGCGTCAGGCTCTGTGCTGACAGCTCAGAGCCTGGAGCCTGTTTCGGATTCTGTGTCTCCCTCTCTCTGACCCTCCCCCGTTCATGCTCTGTCTCTCTCTGTCTCAAAAATAAATAAACGTTAAAAAAAAAAAAAAAAAAAAAGCCCCTGCTTCTAGGACCCAGCGCGTAACTGGAGTGTCCTTCCCCCATCCAGGTCACATTGAGCAGCCTGGACATTTCCCAAGGCAGACAGCTTCCTCCTCCTGTAATCCAATCCGTAGAGGAGGACGTGGTTTTCCCTGATTCCGAACACCATTCTGCTTTATTAAAAACTCTTTTTCTCCTTCCTATCCCAAAACAGATGGGGCATGCACGCACCTCTCTTTCCCTGCCTATTCAGTACTTTCTCATAGGAACCTCCGAGCACAAACCTGAGCCCTTCGGAGCCAACCCCTTCACACCAATTTCCAAAATAAGCCCTGGAGTGGACAGACAGCTGTGCAGACACAGTTGACCATGTGAGCAACTCGCCTTCCTTGGGATCACACCCGCTCCTACTCAGAAAGGAAATCCTGAGGCTCTGAACACTGTTCTTTCTCCCAAGACAACTTTCCGTCTGTAAGATTTCTCCCTTAGGCATGCCATTCTTAATGAGAAGATGTCCACCATCGCCTGTGGACTTGAACTGCACTTTTGCTTTTGAAACCATGTGCCTCATTTTCTCAGTGTTGAATTTAAATAGACTGCTGTTATTGTATTTAGTTGAAAAGACTTTTTTTTTTTTTGCACTAATATGAGGCTCATAAGGAAACATCCCAACTGGGTTGGTTAAGGTTACCCGAATAGGCAGGGAATCTATGTCCTCATTATCTCTGCCTTGATTTGTTTGGCTGTCAAAGATCTGCTCAGAATAGTTTGCCAGAACAAACCCTACTTGCAATGGGATGACAGAAACTGAGGTAAAATGAAGAATATGTAACAAAGGAGAAACTAGCATATTAAAAAAAATTTAATGTTTATTTATTTTTGAGAGAGAGTGCGCTAGTGGAGAAGGGGCAGAGAGAGAGGGAGACACAGAATCCCAAGCAGGCTCCAGGCTCTGAGCTGTCAGCACAGTGCCCGACGTGGGGCTTGAACCCACGGACTGTGACATCATGACCTGAGTCAAAGCTGGACGCTTAACTGACTAAACCACCCAGGCACCCCTAGTGTATTTTAAACAGCAGGTTTGGGAGACTTGCAAACTATAGTAGTGTGTTATTTTGAAACAGAACGAATAGAATACATCCACGCACACACACACATATATTTGGACAAGGGTTCATAGAGCTGTCTTATAAGGAATTGGTTCACATGATTATGGAGGCTGAGAAAACCCCATCATCTGCCATCTGTAAGCTGGAGACCCAGGAGAACCAATGGTATAAGTTCCAGTCAGAGTGCAGGAGAAGACCCATGTCCCAGCTCAAAAATAGGCAGAGAGAGCAAATTCTCCCTTCCTCCACCTTTTGTTCGATTCAGACCTCCAATGGATTCTCTAAGGCCCACCCACCCTGGGGAGGGAAATTCCTTTATTCCATCTACTAGTTCAAATGTTAACCCATTCAGATGCACACTCACAGGTACACGTAACATGATGTTTAACCAAATATCTGGGCACCCCACGGCCCAGTCAGGGAGACACAGAATTAATCATCACAGGTAGTGAGCAGTTTAGCGAAAGTCCATGGAGAGTTGATATTCCCCACTTAAAATGTGTGTCAATTTGGACAAATCAAATTGGCCACCTGCATATGAGTCCTGTGGCTCACCCACTTTGACTTGACTTTGCCTGCCACCGGTCTTTGGCATGAGCCTATCTCAAATGTAAATGGCATCCCTCCTCTTTTGAACAACTTCACTAAAGCAATGGGTCTAGAACAGCAGTTTCAACCGGGGGTGATTCTACCTCAAGGGGATATTTGGCAATGTCCAGAGACATTTCTGGTCATCACAACTGGGGAGATGCTATTGGCTTCTAGTGGTTGGAGGCCAGGGACGCTGCTAAACAACCTCCAGTGTGCAGGGCTGCCCTATAACAAAGAAGTATCCAGCCCAAAATATCAGTGATGCTGAGGCTGCGAAATCCTGTTCTAGAGAGAAAGAGACATTCCACACTGCTCAACACAATATGCCCCACATGTCCCCTGTCTTTGTCATGAGAAACCAATGCTTTCTGAAAGCTTTCTAGATCGGGATTTTTCCACTGAGTTTAAATTACTGGGTAGGATCTAGTGTTAAAATTGGCAACTTTTGAATAACTGCATTAAGGTAGACACGTTACATATCAAATTTGGATGAGATGCAGGAAAGCCATGAGAGAAGTTAAGCGGCACTTTGAAATCTAAGAGAACTGTGTGAATGGTGTGCAGGTGGCTTTATTCCAGCTCATAGCGCAAAATACCCCATAGTGAGTTCTCAGATGAGGAAGAGCAAATACTCATTTTCGTCAGAGGCACATTGCTGAAACTGCAGTTATGACCTCTTCAGACCTTCAGAAGGTGCCAGTTCCTTCCCAGTATGACACCACTGTGATTCTAACTGCACTGGGTTGCCTTGAGCCAATAGGGGTCAGTGGGCAAAACTTCGGAAATCTTGTTTCTTGACTTGCCAGTTTGTGTGCTCTATTGCAAACCTGATTGCTTTTTTCTTAAATGGGTAACCTGTACATCTTTGCTCATGGTCAGGAAAAAAAAAGTCCCTGTTAATAATTTACAAAAGACAGAGCTCCTCCTCTCTTGCATCCTCAAATCTCTCAAAACACGTGATCGTCTAAGCATATCTGGTTTCCAAGTAGCTGAGTGAGGAAATATGATTGGCCTCTCAGCATTGATTCCTCCTCTCCTTCCTCTCTCACTCTTCTTGCCTAGCAGTTGTTTGCTACAAGACGGTCATTCTTCCTATAAACGAATAAAGAACAGAGTTCTTTCTTTCCATCCTTAGGAAAAGGTGGGCTTTTTTGCCTTCCTACCATGGACGAGGATCTTGAAGGAGAAACTTGGCAGACCTTTTCCATTCCCTGGGGCTTCGGCCAGGCAGTAGAGGATGAAGGAGGACATACATGCCAGTGAGTAACAGTCCTCAAGTACAAATAGCAGGGGTCCTGTCATTGCTTCCTGAGATTAGCTCCTGGTTTTCAGTAGGATGGATTTATTTGGACAAGGGTTGAAAACCATGTCTCAGAATTATACAAAAATGATGCCTTTGATAGAAAAGCGATGAGATCCTTCTGAGTTTTGTCTCAGTAACTGTAATTTTTACAAAAAGAATATTTGGAGGTGAGGCAGGAATATCCTGCAAAAGAAAAGCATAACGTCATACACTACTCTGGCTGTTTATTTCCTCACGACTACATGTCCAGAGGCATGCTTTTGGGAAGAGAGAAACTGATTTTAGCTGCTCATCCTTATATATGGTATTCTAATCGGCTATCACTCACAGTAAACTTTTGACCGCACTTGTGCACTTTTTGCAAGAGAAATTGGGTTGTGCTGTGTTTATTTTCTTTTGAAAGTGGTGTCTTCTCAATGACAAATGTATCTATCAAGATGAAAACTTTTCATTGTTAAGCAGAAAATGCTATGTTGGCTATACAAATTAGTTTGTATTTAATTGCTTATCTTCAGTGGTCTTGATAAATAAGTATTTCTCCCTTGGAAACCTATTTTACAGAAAGTGCAGATCCTTGATGAGTGGCTGATGGTTTATATAAATATGTAATTCTTTCTTGATTTTGTCTAAGTTTCAAGTATTTTGAAATTCTTGAAGTTTGTCAGTGCTGCATGCATTTTGGAATGCAAATTGGAAAGTTTCCAGTCATTGTGCTATTCAATGCTTTCTCATTAATCACTGGTACTTGTGAGTTTGTTTAAATGATATTCTTTCGGCAGATTCTATGATTATCGAGTGTTGCAGCATTGCAATAAGAACATTATGAGAAGGGGCACCTATAAAGGAACTGCCACAGGTTAAGAGAAGCTCTCCAAATGGGTAGAATTCATTACCCTGGAGTTTTATCACTTGGGACTTTGAGCCAAATGTGTTTAGAGTTGCCATCATTTTCCATAATAGTAATCACTTGGTGGCACTATGTGTTTTAAAACAGTTTTGACAGTTTGCATGGGTGCGAATGAAACCTCTTTCCTTTCGTTGTAAGGAAAATTTAGAAAGTGACGTTGTCATTCTTTGGGACTAGAACATACAAAACAGCCTGATGTTTTGGAGCTAGCAACAGTGATCTCCCAAAAACTACTGTTTGCTTATGATGTAATTTCATTGGACAGCTTTTCTTTGTAGTGCACACATTTTCTTCCCGATTTCATACCTGAAAGATGAAATGATTGAATATACTTAGGCTAAAGAGAACAGCCGCTTAAGACAGGATCCTGAGATTTGTGGCTCTTGCTTGTCTGATTAGTACCATGAAACGAAATAGATTCGGCTTCGAGCTCACTGAAGCATGTTGTTTACAGGTTTGGGAGAAAATAGATAATGAAAGGAATAAGGAATATTTTAAATCAGAACACTAAAGACAAACCACTGAATTCCAGTTGGATAGTTTGTTGGCTATACTTTTAACTCCATGTACCCAGTGAAAAGTCTAGTGTGTCTTGTTTTATTAGAATTAGTGCTAGATATGTCTCTAAAGACTGAAGTTCCGTGTTATCCCTGGATGTGCTTAGTCATTAGATGATTCAAGTTAATATATTATTAATTTTAATTTTATACATAAAATACTATTTTATTTTTATGACTCAACACAAAAAGCAACCATTATTATAACTTCAGCTCATTTCTGCAGTGGACTATGCTCTCAGGTATAGAACCATGTAAATGTGGTTCAAGATTCAGTAGGTGGGGACAGTCTTCGTAGAGCAACAAGTGAGGCTGGCCCAATTCCCTCAATCGAGTCTCATTTGAGCTGCTGACTTTTCACAGGAGTACGATCTAAAATCCTTAGTCTGTCGTCCAGTCAGGCAGCGCAGGCTCCCTCATCTGGGAGGTCCCTGCAGCCCTTCTCCACGTTGCTCATTGCCGATCTGAAGAAGCTATCATAAGACTGAAGTGAGGACGAGAATGGTTCACTTTCCTGAAGTTTGTAACCTTTAAAATTAAAGCGACTCGAGATTGTTTTTGTTGTTGATTAAAGAGCAACTGGTTGCCCAGTAGAGCAGCCACACAGAATGGTCAGGTTTCCAGAACGGGTCTGACCTGGCTGTGTGCCCTGGTGCCTTCATTTATTGCCTATATGGCTTTGGGCAAGTTTGTCAGTTTCATTAAGCCTCAGTCCTCATGTCTGTAAGATGAGGATAATGCCTACCTCATGAGGATGGAGGGCTAAGTTAGTTATTGTAGGAACATCTCCTAGCACAGTGCCTGCCTCAGCCAGTTATCTGATTACCGACGGTCATTCTTAGTATTCGTATTAGTAGCAGTGATAGCAGAGCCTTTCAAAAACAATCTGGATCACAGGCCTTCAGCTTCAGTTTAAGTTTGAGAGAAAGTTATAGGTTATTTGGCTATATCTTCTGGCAGGAAGATTCTAATCTTCTAGTAGGAAAAAGGATTCATTTGGAACCTCACCTACCAGAATGGCAAACAGGGATAACACTGAGAATGCCAAGTGCTAGCCAGGGTGTGGAATGACCGGAACTCTCATGGATTGCCCGCACAATGTACCCGCAAAAGGGTAGAGCCACTTTTGGAGAGCACTTGGTAACTTCTCCTAAAGCTAAATGTACATTTGCCGTAAAACCCCTACAGTCCCACTCGTGGATATTTCCCCTAGAGAAATGAAAACTCACGTTCACAGAAAAAACCTGTCACAAAAGTTTAGAGCAGCTGTATTCAGAATTGCCCCAAACAGGAAACACCCCAGATGTCCTTCAACGGATGCATGGATAAATGAACCGTGTTAAATCCTCACAATGAAATACCACTCGGCAGAAAAACAAGAACAAACTATTGATACACACAACAATTTTGGATAAATGTCAGAGGCATTATGTTGAGTTCAGGAAGCCAGTTTCAAAAGGTTATATACTGTACGATTCCATTTTTATGACATTCTCAAAAAGACAAAGCTATAGTGACAGAGAACAGATCGATGGGTGCCAGGGGTTAGGGGTTGGAGAAGTGTGTGAAAGTACCTTCTGTAATGGAGCTATTTTGTATCCTAATTGTGGTCATGGTTATAAGAACCTATACATGTGATAACATTTATATGGAACAGTATGTCGAAAAGTTAAATTTACTATGTGATAATTTAAAACATGAAAAATGAGAATACAAGCTTTTGGCCCTTGAGGAGTTCATAGGTGCACTGAGGGACAAACACAAATGCTTATAATGCAGTGGGGTGAATGCAGTGATCGCAGCACGCTGAGAGAAGAGCTAACACCTGGTGTGGCATGCCGTACTGGTCTGATGTGGCTGGGTTACAAGTGTACCCAGATATTGCTGCGCAAGAATTGTGGGGTCCCGAGGCCCGGGCCAGTTGTTTATGGCCATGTGCAGCCTTGTCCCTGTACCCTCAACCGTCTTCTATGTGTACCAAGACCTGAAAAAGTCTGGGGGGGTCCTGGATTAGGGTATGATGAGACCCCCTTTGCCTAGTCGCCTGGGAGGAGGAAGGTACCGAGAAACCTCCAAAGGGGAGGTGGTGCCTGCAGTGGGAATAAAGGGTAAAAAAGAGAGAGCTAGGCAGAGTCAGCAAGCCAGTCGTTGCCTGACAAAGGCACAGAGGAGAGAAAGTGAGTACAAGTTGGGGGCTCTAGGGTATCCAAGATGACAAGAGTACGAAGTGTGAGGTGTGGCTGGAGAACCGAGACCGGGGACAGATTTCTGGATAGCCTTGTATAATAAAAGGGCATTTGGTTTTATGATAGTGGATTCTGGGCGTTATTTAGAGGCACATGGGGGATGAGGCGGCAGAGACAGCAATTTGATGAAAGCGAGAAGAGGCTGCAGGGGTGGGATAATGGGAAGAAGTACAGGGTTTGATCTTAACTGTCAAGTGCTCGAGAACACACTTGTAGCATGTGTAGCATTAATGGCAGACTCTCCCTCCTGGGAAGATCTTTTCACTCATTCGTTCACCACCAATTCATTCAACAAATCATCCACCTGCCTGATAGGCACTATTTTAGGTCCCGGGGATCCAACAGTGAACAAAATCAAGTCCCAGCTCTTGTGGAGCTGATATTTTCAGGGCTAAATGAGCTAAGCTTTGGACAGTTTTGAAGTGTAAAGGGGCTCTGAGGTAATAATGCCTAGTAGACAGGTGCTATAAAGACCAGTCTGAGCTGAAAATTCAAATTGGTGGTCACTGGTACAAAGATAGAAATCGGAGCCTTAGAAGTTGATTGAATAATCCATCTTTTGATACTTCAATAAAGCTGGAAAAAACCCATTTTTTTCACCCAAATTCTCAATGATTTGCCATTAAGACTTGTTCTTCTGTAAGAGGAGGGATCCATCTAGCTTATACTGTAATCTCAAGGGTGCTCATCCACCCAGATTCCTTTTTTATGACATCCTGGCAAAGGGTTCTCTAACCTTTCTAGAAGAGACTGTGTTATAATGAACAGATGTGTCTGACGTGTGGAACATTATACTAAGCTCTAGGATGGGGAGGAGATGGAAAAGAAAGAGTAGACCTGGTCCCTCTTCTGAAAACACTGAAAGTCTACAGGGAGAGCTAGCTCCTTAACCCTCTGTAAGTACTTATGGTGCTTGAGAATGGCCATAAGCAAACAAATAGAAATTCTGGGTGGCTCAGGGTGCTGAATCTTACAGTACATATATACACAGGCAGAGTTGTAAAGCAGTCATCAGTGACTTTCAAAAGAAGTATGTTCTTTTTTTAAAAATTTTTTTAATGTTTATTTAGTTTTGAGAGAGAGAGAGAGTGAGAGAGTACGAGTGGGGGAGGGGCAGAGAGAGAGAGAGGAAGACACAGAATCTGAAGCAGGCTCCAGGCTGTGAGCTGTCAGCATTGTGCCTGACATGGGACTCAAACTCATGGACTGTCAGATCATGGCCTGAGCCGAAGTTGGATGTTTAACCGACTGAGCCACCCAGGCGCCCCAAAAGGAGTATGTTCTGAAGCCAGTTATCGATGAACTGGCAATAATTGGAATGACACAGGCCAAATTCTTGGGTTTGACTTTGGACAGCATAAATGGGCACGTGGTATTTTGAAGAGATTCTTTTAATGAAATAGTTTTAACCCGGCTGTGTTGTTAAAGCTGCTGTGACTCAGGTACGTATTCATGCTACCATGTTGATGTGGCCCCCAAACCAAAACATTAAAATTCTGGCTGTTCTGACAACCAGGAAATAAACAAGTGGATGTCCTTTCTCCATCGTAAGGCCTCATCTCCCTGTGGTGGGTCTGGGATAAGGTGTGAGTCAAAAGTGGGGAGGCAAAAGGGTAGGTTCAAGTACCATCTGGCAGGCAAACTACCCATGACCGGGAATCGCGTGCTAACCATTGTCCACAGCTCATAAAGGACTTTTGGTCATTCTGAGCTGAGTGCCCACTCATTTTTGGAGCTGTCATGACAGCTTGGATGGTCTGCATCTCATGTCAATTAATTTCACCTTTAAAATTACAGTGGCTCTACTTGTTTACATATAACAAAGAATTACACGTACTCAACTAAAAATGTGACTTATTTCCTTTTCCATTTGATAATTCAGGGATAGACACCTCTGCTATTTAAAGACTTCTTGAGTATACTCAGTTTTATTGACTGGTGTTATGTTGGACACTAAGAGTAAAGAGGAGGAAGAATGTGTTTGTCTTTATTCATTCTCAGCTCCATATTGCACAGAAAATCTTCAAATAAATTTCTAACAGATCTAATATATATTATAATACATACATTCTTTGTATATAAAATTCATTTACTAATGAATTACTAATATTATAAAAATTTCCTTTGAATCGATGTCTTTTTTTTTTTTAAGTTTATTTATTTATTTTGAGAAAGACCCACTGGGGAGGGGCAGAGAGAGAGAGAATCCCAAGCAGGTTCTTTGCGGTCAGTGCAGAGCCCAATGCAGGGCTTGAAGTCACAAACTGTGAGATCATGACCTGAGCTGAAATCAAGAGTCAGATGTTTAACTGACTGAGCCACTCAGGTGCCCCCTGATGCAGATTCTTATCTATTTAAGAATTCTTCTCCGTTAAAGGGCCCATCGCTTTCTTCAGTTCTTCAAAGAGGCATATGACTTCGTCCCCGCCCAAAAAGCCTTAGAAGTGCTGCTCAATGAATTATCTCTATACAATAAACTTAATTATGTACAAAAGCAATTATTTCAAAGTTTTGAGTTGAATATATACCCAAATAAAGCAAAATCTTATTGAGGGACACTTGGCTGGCTCAGTCAGTAGAGCACACGGCTCTTAATCTCAGAATCATGAGTTCTAGCCCCATGTTGGGCGTGGAGCCTACTTTGAAAAAAAAAAACATCTTATTGAGGCTCATTTACATGATTTATTATTCCATCTGAACTTTCAGCGGCTGGGATGAATTTATGGCCAAATGCTTATAAAACCAAAGTGCCCTTGTGAGATGCTCAGCTTAGAGGGTGCCTTACTCTACAGGATGCATACGTCCCCGAGGAATCATATTTGTTAGTTTCTCAGCTTTTCTCATGCACATCAAGAAGGTGTATCCAACAGTAATCAATGATTCAAACCCCACTGATTTGTACTCCCCATTCATAATTTTCCTCCAGTATGCACTTCTATTTTCTGAGGTTTTTAAAGATGGTAATTAGGGAGTCTTCTACTCTTTGAGTAAAGTGGATTTCTAGAAGGAAACAGCTGGGAAACATGTTGGAATTACAGAGAGGAGATCGATTTAGACAACCGCCCCCCCCCCCTTTTATTCTGGTTACAAAGCACAGACAAACTCAGTGCTTTGAAAAGCAAACAGAGATGTCAGAAGGTCCTTCTCCAGGCAATTCAACATGTACTTGAAGGACCCTTCTCGGACAAGGACTGTGCTTTGCCCTTTCAGAGCCTACTCTCAGGTAAAGATGGTTATCCTGTATTACAGATAATTGCTGATGGGATTGAACACAATCCTCCCAGGAGACTGAGGCTAATGGGTTGGAAGTTCTGTGTGTTTAATATATTTGCTGGGGGGATACCGTCTCCCCTTTCTAATACAAAACTCAAAACCCCGAAGCAGGGAACATGCACGCACACTCACACACAATGCCAGCTCCAGTAATCACATCTTTCATTTTTTGTTGTTTACTTTTTCTTTTTTGCTTATTCTATTTCTCTATTTTTAACTATTCTATTTCTCTATTTTTGTTGTCATGTGATAATCATTTCTTAATATCACCCTTCCTTTCTGACTCAGGATTTTGTGCAAATCGTTCCCTTCTTCCGGAATGTTTCATCATTCACGTCTGTGTTCAAATGTCTCCTTTTTGGAGAAAGCATGCACACATTGACATTCATTCATTTAATGACTCTATTTACTAACACTGTACCTGGCACTGATCTATATGCTAGTGGAGCCATAACATTATACCATTACTAAGCTGGTCTTCTGTCTCTTTGTGAAAATGTAGACACCTGACTAGGATTTTTTTTTTAAGTTTATTTATTTATTTTGAGAAAGAGAGAGAGCACATGGGAGGTGCAGAGAGGGAGAGAGAGAATCCCAAGCAGACTCTGGGCTGTCAGCACAGATCCTGATGTGAGGCTCAAACCGACAAACTTAGAGACCCTGACCCAGGCCGAAATCAAGAGTCAGACGCTCAACCTAGTGAGCCACCCAGGTGCCCCTCAACTATGATTTTTGATTGAAACTTTCATCTGTAATGGGTACTGTTCTGAGGTCTCACATTACTAGTGTATCAGGAGTGTGTTTTTTTCCCCTTGAGTTTTCATGGGGAAAGAGGTAGCAAAATGATAACATAGATAAATGGAGCTTTGAGAAGTTGCCTACAAGATTAATTTCTTGTTCTAAAAAAGTAGATTGATTGATTGATTATCCAGTAAAGTTAAAACATGATTTGTAAGTGTATAATTTCCTTACAGGAAATGCTTATAAATATGATAAAAAAAGTATGATTTTATATTTTCTTGCATCTTATTCTTAAATATTAAACTCATTTTATTGGAATATTATTGGAAAATGTTAATTCTGAGGTTTCGCATGACAAATAGCAACCATTTCATACAGCATATTTTCCCAAATGAAGCACATTATGACTGATATGTGGATGAGAGGCCTAAAGGTGATTACTACGTACATCAAATCCTTTATTTCCCAATTCTAGTTTGTGTACGCCTTTCACCTCAAAGTTCTATGTAGTCGTCTTTTGGCTTTACCACTACACCTTCACAATTTTTACCTCCATGACATCTCTGAAATTCTCTGTTTCTCTTTCTGGAGAATACATTCTATAATATCCTTGATCCTCCCAATTCACTAGGTTAGTGAAATAATATATGCCATGTGCCATAGCAATTCATAATTTTAAGAATCTATTTAAAATTGTCATCCTCTGTATAAAGGACTTGGAGAACTTTCTAGGATGTATTTATCGGTAGGGCTGACTTTTTTCAGTTTTCTCTACCAGATGTGATCACCATTGCTCAGTCATTACACACTTGTTTTTACTTCTCCATTTATCTATGTTTAAGTTGAACTTCCTCTATGGGACTGTTCTCTGATAACTCCAGAATATACTAACTGAACTTTTTCTAGGTGTCCATAGAATTTGTTTTTGTAATTTTTTAATGTTTATTTAGTTTCGAGGGAGAGAGAGACAGAATGTGAGCAGAAGGGCAGAGAAACAGGGAGACACAGAATCCAAAGCAGGTTCCAGGCTCCCAGCTGTCAGCACAGAGCCCCACGCAGAGCTTGAACTCACAAACCATGAGGTCATGACCTGAGCCGAAGTTGGATGCTTAACTGACAGAGCTACCCAGGTGCCCCAGAATTTTGTTTTTGATGTTAAAATATTTTGATTCCCAAATATATGCTTAGTGCACTATTATTGATTGAAGCATATTTTCTAATTGTTTTCTTTGTAAAATACTAGTATTCCCAAATCTATTGCAAGTTTCTTAGAATTGTGTCTCCAACTTTTCTCACCTTATCCACCAGCTCTAAACAAATATGTATTAAATGGAATTGAATACAGAAAAGAGGTTTTCATGAAGAAGATCTACTCCAAATGTGTGAGTCAGATTTTGCATATATTCTGCCTTCTAGTTGGTAGGCATGTTTCTATATAGTTCTTTAAAAATTTTTTTTTAATGTGTATTATTTTTGAGAGACAGAGAGAGAGAGACAGAGTGTGAGTGAGGGAGGGGCAGAGAGAGAGGAAGATGCAAAATCTGAAGCAGGCTCCAGGCTCTGAGCTTTCAGCACGGAGCCCAACGCAGGCCTCAAATCCGTGAACTGCGAGATCATGACCTGAGCCGAAGTCGGACGCTTGACTGTCTGAGCCACCCGGGCACCTCTCTGTAATAGTTCTTTCAAGTGTTTTGGCTTTTAAAATTCCTGTTATCTCCTATGCAAGCAGAACATATATATTTGCTATCAATTGCTGTGTAATGAACTACCCAAAACATAATAGCTTAAAACAGCAGAGACTTATTATTTTTTTTTGTAATTTCTGTGGACTGGGCTTAGCACGGTGGTTCATTGGCTGCAGGAGCTCTTATCTGGGGTCACTTGTGAAAGCTAGGAGGTCAGCTGGGGCTGGAATGTCCAAGATGGATACGCTCACATGCCTGGCATCTCAGCTACAGTGCCTAGAGCTGAGGGCTAACTAGTCCTCTCCCTCTTTCCCACTCAGCAGTCTGTCTCAAGCTTTTTTTTTTTTTTAAGTTTATTTATTTATTTTGAGAGAAGTAGTGCAAATGGGGAAAAGGCAGAGAGAGAGGGAGGAGAGAGAATTCCAAGCAGCCTCTACACTGGCAGTGGCAGTGTGGAGCCCAATGTGGGGCTCGAACTCACAAACTGTGAGATCATGACCTGAGCTAAAATCAAGAGTCAGTCGCTTAACCGACTGAGCCACCCAGATGCCCTTGGCTCAACCTTTTTTACATGGCAGCTGGGTTCTAAGAAGATAAAAGAAAGCTGCCAGGCTTCCTCAGTCCTAGACCTAGAAGTCACATAGCTTTACTTCTGCCACATTGTCATTGTCCGAACAGGTCACAGGACAAGTCAGATTTAAGGGGAGGGGCTCCACCTCTCACTGGGAGCAGCAGCAAAGTCACACCCCAGAAGGACAGGTAGGGAGGGGGGAACTGTTGGCAGCCATTTTTGCAGATAATCTGTTGCAACAGGATAATGTGGTAGGAGTGTGAAATGATCCAGATACACTTTAAAATTTTTGCAGCTTAGAAAGCTGAAGCCTAGAGAAGTGAGATGGCTCGCCCAAGGTCCCATAGCTGTTTTCCCAGAACTTTGTTACACCAAGTGTGGCCCCTGGACCGACAGCATCAAAACCAGGAGCTCGCCGGAAATGCGGACTCTCAGGCTCCACCCCAGATTTGTTGAACCAGAATCTGCCTTTTCCCAGGATCCCCAGGGGCTCTGAATGCACATCAAATTGTGCTGAAAAGATCTTTTGCGCCTTTTACTTCCAAAACTGAAAACAGAAGACCTAGTTATGAAATAAGAATGTCTTACCATCTGAGACTTGACTCAGCACGACAAAGGTTTTGTTTTACTTAATACCTGTTATATATATTTTTTGAAGCACTTCCCTTAGCTCTTTAAAATTATTATTGAATTTAATTCTCACAATAGCTCTGAAGGGTAATTATTATAATTTACATTTTATAAAAGAGCAGACCGTTGCTTAGAGACCCACACTCGTCCATGGTGGGGCCGAATTAAAACCTAGGGTTTTCCGACTCCAAACTCCGTGCTCTTAATTACAGGACCGTATACACTGGCAAGTGCCGTATAGCAGCTGTGAAGGAGTCTAAGTGTTTAGAGGAAGAGATTGTTTGAGGGAAGCCGAGGCATGTGGCTCAGCTTGGTGAGCGGCTGCTTCTCTCCTGATGCCTCCCACTCCCACCTTGCCTAAAGTGAAGAGGCTGGCACGGGCATGTGACAGATGGCGAGACCCTGCTCTGCCGTATGTGCCCTGCTCCCTGTTCCTGGGCACACAGCTGCCTGACACAGACCTTGCCAGTTGGGCAGCTGCCTCTTGAAGTGTCTCCAAGGGCTGTTGCTCAGAGAGTGCAGTCCAGCATTTTTTCTGCTTTCCCTTTTAGACTTGTCTTCCCTCTGCTTCTAGGTCTCCACCCAGAGCAGAGAGTGCTCTTCGGGGACAGAAGGGGAGCCCGGGCCAGACCTTGAGCCGCACATAACAGGTGGCATGTGGACGAAGCTCATCCCGAGGCGGGCCAGCCAAAGCAAGGAGCAGGGGACAGGGCCGGGCTCCTCCTGGATTCCCGCGTCCGGGAGAGCTTGGCGCCTGCCGCAGCTCCTTTCCGACAGCTGTGCGTGGGATGGAAAGGCAATTTCCTCCTTGCTGTTCCCTTTCCAGGAATGAGGAGCAAGTGCAGGCAAGGGCACTCCTCTTCCTAGACCCGGGGACTGAGGGAAGAGGGGGCCAAGGACAAAAGCTCCAGAATCTTTCCATCTTGGAGTAAAGAGAGCAATATTTATGTTTGCTTTGGTCCGGTCAGCACTTCGTGCCACCGCTGGGCAGGTTAACACTTGCCATCTGACGCTGACAGTGCAGTGTGAGCTAGCTTAGGTAGTGTGATTACCGTGTCTGGAGTAAAATCTACATGCTTTCGCTTTCTTCGGGTAAGTTACTTGTTAAGTTTCAAGGTTGTCATCCGGAAACTGGGAATAATAATTTTCTGTCTTCATATGATTGCTGTGAGGGGTAAATGGGAAAATACGTGTAAAGGGATTCATAGCCCAATAACTGGCATTTAATACATATTTGATAAATATTATTTGGTAATGTTAGAATTTTTATGAGGGTAGAAACTGTCTTGTTCGCTGTCATATCCCCAGCTCCCAGAACAGTTTCTGGCACATAGTAGGTACTTGTTAACTATTTGATGAATGAAGGAATGAGTGAATGAATGGATGACTTAAGCGAATTAATGAATATATTCTATGACAGTCTAACAGTTATTTTTGTGCTTTATCAGAGGACTCGATGGCTTTAAGTGTAAACGGTTGAGTGTGATTGTGTTTGTGCACATGTATACATAGCAGGTGTATATATGTATGTATATGGGATATCGATTTTTCAGATGCTGCCTAGTTAGTCAGAAATGACACGGCCCTTTTTTTCTGGAGCTATAGCTATCTTCCTGTCCCCCTCTTCCCTTTGCATGCTTGCACACTTGTGTACTCTTGCCCTCACTCTCACGTGCACTTGCTTCATCTTTTCTTTTCTCTTCTTTTCTTTTCCTTTCTTCTTCTCCTCTCTTCTCTTCCTTTCTTTTTCCTTTCCTTTCTTTTCCCTTCCTTCCTTTCCCTCCCTCCCTACCTGCCCCCTCTTTTTCTTTGTCTTTCTGTCTTTCTTTCTTTCTTTCTTTCTTTCTTATTTTGGCTTTGGTGTTAAAATCCTTCCTCAGAACCTATCGAAATATATAGCTTTCATACTCACAGTACACCCAAGGTCTTTGCCACGTGAAACAGTATAGCCTTTCTGCTCTGATGATGGTCTTTCAACAGTGTGCTCACTTGCTTTTGTTAAACAGAATTCAAACAAGTAAATTTGGAAATTTAATTGTTTTATTAAATGATTTGTGAATTGGTCAGCATCCCATTTAGCAAGTAGAGGATACCTCCACTGAGCTAAACAAAAGAAAGGTTTTTAAAGGCAGAGAGAAGGCATTAAAAATAAAAAGAAATTTATTAGTGAGGAATGCATTGGTTAGGCAAGGTTGCCCTTCTAAGGGGAACGGAAGGGGTCTGTCAGTAAATTTCCAAGTACTGATTGGAATATTCCATGTTGACGGGTTAAAGGTTGCATTCCTGGGGCGTGGGGGTTAAGACGGGACTTAGGTTAGGTATTAAGTCTCAGTTTACTGACTTGGGGCCTTAAGTGATACTATTTTGGGCCCATGATTTTCTTTTTACCGGTTGTAATTCAAGTGCCAGGGCAATCATTTTACAGTCCTCCTTGGGTGTGTCATCTCCCAGTCTTGGCCTGTTGAAGGCCATGAGGCTCTGACAACCACTCGCTCCTTCACTCCCACATGAGTTGCAAGGAAGACAGGATAAGCACAAAGACACATGTGCACTAGGATACAACCAGAGCCATAAGAATGAGTAAGTACATAAAAACCTGCTATGCAGAGAATGGATTTACTCTGTTCAATAATTGAGTTCCGAGATGGTGAAACTGAAGGGACTTTTCACAGTTAAAGAAAGGGCAGGGGCACCTGGGTGGCTCAGTCCGTTAAGCGGCCGACTTCAGCTCAGGTCATGATCTCACAGTTCCTGGGGTTGAGCCCCATGTCGGGCTCTGTGCTGACAGCTCAGAGCCTGGAGCCTGCTTTGGATTCTGTATCTCCCTCTCTCTCTGCCTCTCCCCTGCTTGTGCTCTGTCTCTCTCAAAAATAAACATTAAAAAAAAAAAAAAAGAAAAAAATTTTTAAAAGAAGACAGTAATCAATTACTGAGTGCTATGAATGAGGTGCTGTCCTCAGTGAGTTGGATATGGTAAGGCATTTAACTCTGTGATAGCTTTAGATGTGTCAACTTGGCTAGGCTCCACTATAGTCCAAGGGTTCCCTTCAAGGGAATTGTACTTCTGGTTAGGGCAGGCTACCAGGGGTATTCTCAAAGGCGTCGAAGGAAGAAAGGGACACAGTGACTGTTTTGTAGCACATAAGTCTTATCCCAGTTATTCAAACACTAGTCTGGATGCTGCAGTGAAAAGATTTTCAAGATGTGATTAAGACACACAATCAGTTGATTTTAAGTTAATCAAAGGGCAGTTATCCTGGGTGGGCCTGACTTAGCCACCTGGAAGGTCTTTAAAAGAGAGCTTATGCTTCCCTGAGTCAGAGATGTTATGGACCAGCTGAAGCTTGTGCCCGTGGGCCTGCACCCTGCTTATGATCCTCCCTTCCTGACTGCCTACACTACAGACGGCGGGCCTCATAAGCAGCCTTCACAACTGCATAAACCAATTCCTTGTAAAATACACACACACACACACACACACACGCACACACACACACACAATCTCCTACTGGCTCTGCTTCTCTGATTGAACCCTGACTGATGGGAAGCCTTCTCATATGAGGTAGTTATTCCCATGTGCATCTGGAGAAGCCGAAGCACGGAGAGATTAAATAACTTTTCCAGGATCACATAATCAGTAAATGACAGTTGGAATTCAAACCAGGGAGTTTAATCCCCAAGCCAAGCTGTTGACTGCTACATTATACTGACTCCTCTACAGGTTGTGAAATGTATAATTGAAAGTAGTCAGTATCAACTATAAGAAGAATGATTAATCCAGAGTAGTGGTTCTCAACCTGGGCCAAACATTAGAATCTTATGGAAAGTTGTAGACATCCCAATGCCTGGCGTGAACCCCAGACTGATTACATCAGGCTCTGTGGAGGTGAAGCCCAAGCATCAGTGTTTTTAAAGTTCCCCACAAGATTCCAGTGCACGGCCAAATTCTAGAATCACTGCTCTAGCATAGAATGGCACATCTCAGACTTTGATATGTGTGAGACTCTCCTGGGCATAGTGTTAAAATGGAGGTTCTAACAGTACACCTGGGTAGGGGTACAGCTTCTGCATCTTGTAAGAGGCTCTTCCCCGGGGATTATGATATTGTTGGTGCAGGGACCGCATTTGGGGAGCAGGGCTCTTAAGTGTGCTTCAAAGAGAAGGATATTTGAGAAGAGGAGAGAGACTAGAAAAGAGCAGGGTATTCTTGGCTGTGAATAACAGGTATGGAGCAGTCTAGATGGAGCATGTGAGAGAGGGCACTGGGGACAGACCAAGCAAGTGGAGTCACCTGTCTGATGGCTGGACCCAGGCTGGATGTGAGAGCTGGGCGCTCAGGGAGGTTCATTGGTGAAAGGTCTTAGAGCTTCCCCCCAGAAATATGAACTCAAAGGACTGCAAAGATTCCTGAATGGTTGATTTGGACAAGATGATTCTTATCCTTGCTTGTATAACAGATTATAGTAGAGTGTGGTTTCTTAACAGCGGCACTAATTGATATTTAGGGACAGATGATTCTCTGCTGTGGGGCTGTCCTGTGCATTGGAGGATGTTGAATGGCATCCTTGGCTTCTGTCCTCTTGACACCTATAGCACCCCCTAGTTGTAACGGCCAAAAATGTCTCCAGACATTGCCAAATGTGCCCTGGCTGACAAAATTGCCTCTGGTTGGTGGAGATCCACTGGAATAGACTGAAAATTAGCACAGGGCTGTTGCACTAGGTTCCAAGATCCAGTATTTTCCAATGCCCTCTAATCAAGCTACCTTCTGGTTTAGATGAATGCGTGAGAGCTGAAGGGTCCTCTCTTTTAGAGGAACTATTCCTTATTGATGCTCTTCGATGTGATTTCTCAATTTTGGACTTCCAGCCATTGGGTTCTGACTGATTTCCCTTGTGCAATTGCACAGATATCCTTCTTGAGCTCTTTAGGCTATTGAGTTTAGATAATCCAATTAGCTTTCCCTGATCTCAGAGGCATATGTGTTTTTAAGAGGGAATTCAGGGGCGCCTGGGTGACTCAGTCGGTTAAGCATCTGACTTCAGCTCAGGTCATGATCTCACAGTCTGTGAGTTCGAGCCCCGCGTGGGGCTCTGTGCTGACAGCTCAGAGCCTGGAGCCTGTTTGGATTCTGTGTCTCCCTCTCTCCCTCTGTTCCTCCCCACCTCTCAAAAATAAATAAACATTAACAAATTTTTAAAAAGGGAATTCAAACTTGACTACATTCGTTCCTTTCTACTGCAGTATTCCCTCCTTGTCTTTCCACCTTCTAGTGCCAAACTGATGTTTGTAAAGAGGCCAAGCTGATATTAGGAGTCCTTGCTTAGTTTATGTCGAGTGACCAGCAGCAGTGAAATGTGTTCCAGCTGAACCCGGGCACAATAGCCAGAGTGCGACGTGACGACTGCATTACTGAGCCCCTCCTCCTAAGAGTATTTTAACAGGTGCTTCAAAAACCGGAAGGTGCTCACTAATTGCCTGGGCATTTTGTTAAAATGCAGATGCCAATTCAGTAAGTCTGGGACAGGACCTGGGACTCTGCATTTCTAGCAAGTTCCACGGGGATGCTGATGTTACCAGTCCCTGGGACAGACCACACTTGGAGTAGTGAGGATTTAAACCGGTCTTGTGGTTGGAGATTTGGAAACTACTAAATTCAGTATTTGAATTAATCTGAGTATAAATTGTTTAATATTCACCCCACCTTACTTTCCTCAAAAACCTTGATAATTATTGTTCCAGCTTTCTACTTTAAGATATGGTATGAACCATGGAGGAACTGCAAAAACATTATGCTGAGCAAAGGAAGCTAGACACAAAAGAGAACATACAGTATGATTTTATTTACATGAAATTCTAGAACAGATGAAGCTAATCTAGAGTGACATAAATTAGATCACTGGTTTCCTGGGGCTGGCGTTGGTAGTGATGGTGGGGTTGTCTAAATTTGTTGGAGGTGATAATGGTCCTTATATTTTAGAGGTAATACTGATATATTTACAAATAAATGATGTGATTCCTGGGACCGGCTTTAAAATAATCTGCTGGGGGAAATGGGTGGAGGTGTATATAAAACAAGAGTGGTCATGTGTTGATAATTGTTGAAGCTGGATATTGGGTATGTGGCCTTCAGTGTACTGTTGTCGACTTCTGTGCGTGTGTGTATATTACCAGAACACTTTTTTTTTTAAGGCAATTTTCTGTTGAGATGTTTCCTGTCATGATGAATGCCTTTTCCGAAGGTAAGAGATGTTATTATCTCCAGTGACTGCTTTCATTCATTCAACATAGATTCATTGGGCACCTGCTATGTTCCATGCGCTGTGTTAGGCAATGGGAATACATCAATGAATGAAGCTCAAAAAAATTCCTACAGCCACATTACTTGTACTCTGGTGCAGAAGTCAGGCCATAACTGATTAAGGTAATAAATATGTACATTGTTCAGTATGTTAGACTAAGTGCTGTGGGAAAACTAGAACAGAGTAAGGGGGGGTCACAAGTGGTGGAAGGGCGAGAGGGTGAGAGAGACAGGTGAGGGCTCCTTGAGGAGTTGGGTGCTAGGGTAGGCCTTCCTGAGAAGATTTCATTTGCATCAAGTCCTGAAGGAAGTGAAGGATTTAGCCCATGCAGATAATGGGAGAGAACATTCTAAGCAAAGAATAACCAGTGAGAAGGCCTCGGGGTGGAGCAGCCAGAGACTGAAGCAAAAAGGAAGAGGCCCTTGTGACTGATTGGGGGGTGGGGAGAGGGCACAGCAAGAAAGAAGATCAGGGTGGTGATAGGTCCAGATGAGTCATTGTAATGACTGACTTTCATTCTGAAATGGCAGCCTCCTGAGAGTTTTGAGCTATGAGTGATAGGACCCTGACTACTGTCTTGAGAACAGACTCCTGGGGGCAGAGGTGGAAGAAAGAGAGGTTGGCAGGCAGGAGACTTCACTTGCTTGGTCTGTCCCCAGTGCTTTCTCTCACTTGGCTGCATGTAGATGGTTCCATATCCTATCATTCACAGCCAAGGATGCTCTCCTCTTTTCTAGTCTCTCTCCTCCTCTCATATATCCTTCAGTTTGAAGCACACTCTAGAGCCTCAGTACCCAAGTGTGGTCCCTGGACCAGCAGCCTCAGCCTCTCCCGGGAGGAGCCTAAGAGATAACCATCACTAATCCAAGTGAGAGACTATGGGAGAGTCAGACAAGATGAAAGCTCCCAAGGTAGAGAGAAGAGTTGAATTCTGGAAATAATTTGAAAGTAGGGCCGACAGGATTTCCTGACCAAATGTATGTGGACTGTGAGAGTACCAGTGAGTGAAGGATGTCCCCAAGATTGAAGCTTGAGTAAATAGGAAGATGGACTTGCCTTTGAAATGGGAAGACTGCTTTGGGTGTCCAAGTGAGGGTTTGAAGGTTGCTTGACATACCCTCCACTCTTTAGTGAATATAGCATCTAACTACCTTAAAGACTTATGTTTGTGCAATAGCCTCATAAAAACTACCAAGTGGCTTTTCCATCAAAGCAAATTTGAAGAGGTTATTGAGGAATGCATGATGTGGGAACTATAAATTTGTGGGACATTTTGTGTGATGCTAGCAGCTAATGGCAATATACTCTACATTCCTCTCTGTAGCATCCTAATTTTTCATGCCTAGAATGCACTTGGGTGATTGAGACTGTATTTGCTTCTTTTCAGGATGTGACTGGTGACTGTAGCAAGAGGAACGTTGTAGAATAATTTGTTAGTACAGAGGAAAATGGTTGAAGGGTTTATTGTAGACTAAAACCTGACATCAATCCTAATCTTATTTTCAATTGCTGTGACTCAGGAGCAATGTCGACTTGCACCTGATGCTTTGTGGGGCCAGCCCTCCTTCTCTTTCTTGTTTTTGCCTTTTATTGCCACCCCACTTTCTCTTCTCCTAAGAGTTAAGGACTAAGGTTTAAATGATAGGTAATAGAATAAATATTGGTTACTTAGCCATGATCACTGAGTTACCCAATAATACTTTCATATTTATAAGGAGTTTTGAATATAAGTACACATTCACTGAAATGGACTATCATGTGAAGGAATTTTTACACTGCCTACTGGGTCATTTTGCGCCAACAATAGAATGCCCAATTCTAAATGGACGGTATTCTTTCCTTCCCATCACTTTGTTATTCACTATCAGCATAGCATCATATTTCCTTGAATCATTTTCTCCTATTATCACAATCTCACAATAATATAAAAGTGTTGGGTATTAAAGAATTATCCAAATGCGTGGTCTTTGGAAAAATAGTCATTGATTCAGGGGTCCAGGTTTCTGAACAATTTTCTTTCAGGTCTGCCATGAGCTGAGTTCCTTGTTTCTCTTTTGCTTTTTCATCCAGTTGTAAGCAATACTATATGAAAGATGTAATAATTTGACAGAGTATCAAATTGCCTTTCAGTGAGATTTGTTATTTAACTCACCCCTCAGAAAAATACAATTCCTAGGAATCTGCTCTGTGGCTGCTGACACTTGGCATGGGAAATTATCTCTTAGAATGGAATTGGCATGGAAACGGTGGTAGCCTCTTGCTTTCCTCTCACACTCAACCGTGAGGGAGAATTCCCAGAAGGAAAATGAATGGCTGAGCCAAGAGCAAAGGTGAGGGCCAGAAGACTGGTTGGGACGTTGTTGCAGTCACCCAGGGGAGTGATGAGGCAGACTGGCACACCACTGTGCTTACCTGGGGAGCTTACGGGAGATGGGTACATTCTGGACATGTTGTAAATACGGGGCTAATGGGATTTGCTGATGGGGTGAAGATATGGTGTGGGTCAAGGGTAACTCTGAAGTTTCGGGCCCGAGTTACGGGAAGAATGAAGTCAATAGGCAGGGTGTTCTTGGAGGCCTATAGAAAGGAAACTGAGAAAGGCAGGATTTGGAAGAATGAAGTGGCATTGGGCAGGAAGAGCTGCCATTTTTTATTTTGTCTACAGTCTTTGAGCGTGATTACTAGTCTTATATACCACTGGCCACTTTCCAAAGCTTTCTAATAAATGGAAAATGCTGGGAAAGATAAGTGGTGCATGTTTATATGTCAGTATTGAGCATAGACTTCAACCCCAAAATGGAATATATTGCCCTAGTTTTCTAAACTGTGATATTTTTAACTTTAATATTTATGCTAATATATAATACTTTTTTGAAGAAAAATTGAATCAAACTTTGAAGAGCAAATTGAAGCAAACAATGCTTACATGTAGTCCAAATTCCTTGAGCCAGAACATCCAGCAAATAATGAGGCTGATTAATAAACCACTTGGAAACCCACTCTTCATTTTTAAGGCCCTACCTCCTCCTCTCCAATTTAAATCCAAATCACAATTCCATTTTGTTCAAGTTCCACCTTTTAAGTTCCATGCTTTCTTGTTTGAAGTAAATAATTTTTTTAACGTTTATTTATTTTTGAGAGAGAGAGAGAGAGAGAGAGAGAGAGAGAGAGATTGAGAGAGCATGAGCGGGGGAGGGACCGAGAGAGAGAGAGGGAGACACAGGATCCAAAGCAGGCTCCAGGCTCTGAGCTGTCAGCACAGAGCCCGACGCGGGGCTCAAACTCACGAACTGTGAGATCATGACCTGAGCCAAAGTCGGATGCTTAACCGACTGAGCCATCCAGGCGCCCCAAGAAATGTTTAAGTTACAAATTTAAAAGTCATTATATTATATTAGAATTCCAATACTTGAATCATAGTTGTAAATTTAGAGTTGATGTTCTCCAGCCAAAATTCCATAGAATTTTCTCTTTGTAGCCCTACAAGTTGTCTTTTTAACAATTACTGTTATTTTAATTCCTATGCTATTTGAGTTTTAATATATCCTGCTGTTTTGAGTCCAATTTTGAGACTATTAAGTGAAACATCTGGATATTGCAGAAGCATTGTTCATTTATTTTGAAACGGTTACATTTATCCCCTCTGTCTTTCGTTTTCAAATAGGTGGATATAAATAGTCATCATCTGGCTTAAAGCATTGTCACTTTTATGTCTCACAGTGTCTTTCTAGAAAAAGCAGACAGAACCCTCCATCATGAAAGGTAGTCTTCATAAAGTGCTGCTTTACCCACTAAACTCAGGAAACTGAAGAGAGACTTTGCCACTAAGTTTGAGGTGAAGGAAGGGTATTTGTCTCTTTCACCAAATCCTGTTGATCCTTGACCTTTTCAATTGAAGGGCAAGGGACACTGTTAAAATGTTGGCTGCAAGGAAGATAAGAGCTTGATTTGGGTTTTAAATTTAGCATTCAATTCTGTCCAACCATCATTGAGTCAAGTGGTTTTTACACAATTAGCTGAAGTCAATATCAAATTTCCTGTCTTGGTCCTCACTTTCACCCTTCTCAGGAAGCAAGTTGGAATTGACTGCGTCAGCCTTGATTTCCCAGACCCATGGGAGGTCAATACTCATCAGCCACCTTTTAGGAATATCAACAATGACCTTTGATTACTGTTCTCACTTTAATGTTAGGACTCTGCAGTCTTGACCTTGTCCCCATAAGCTCTGGAGCTTTTATAATATGATTATTTTTAAAGATACAACATAATATCGACATGTAGAGAATAAATCTATTTTTGGTGATAATGGAAGGAGCTCCTCAAATAGCAAGACTGTATTTTTTTCCTATTTCTTTCTGTGGCAAAGTTAGTTCTACCCATAATCACGTTTCCCCTTTTCCTCTTGCCACTGGCAACTCGATTTTATTTAGGTGGCAATATACATTCCCACCCCCTGGAAGATGAATCTAAACCAGTGGTCTAAACTGGTGGTCTAAATAAGTGCATGGTCATTCCATTTACCTTGGACAAATACTCCCTTTTCCACCCCCTCCTGCAAACTAGGCTGTTCTGTGACTTTTGGCCAAGCAGACAGTCTTACGGGGAAGACTGCTGAGGGATATCCAGGAGAGAGTCTACTGCCTGAAAAAAGAGAGTTTAGAAGAGCACCTCCTCAGCACTGCACTCTCCCCCTTCTTCCTGCCTTGAATGTGGTTATGTGATGCTTGGATTTGCAACATCCCTCTTGAAACTACGAGGTTACAAACTAAGGGAAAATGCTGAAGATTGTGAAATGGAAAAGTAAAAATAATCCTGAGACCTTGGTGATTTTGTTGATTGAAGGCAGCAAACCAGCAACTCCCTGCCTTCCTTTATTTTGAGATACTAAAATATATTTGTTTTTCACATTGTTAATAAATCTTTTCCTCAGTAAGAAACATTTCTTATTGGGGTTGCCTCGGTGGCTCAGTCAATTGGGCTTCTGAGGGGCGCCTGGGTGGCGCAGTCGGTTAAGCGTCCGACTTCAGCCAGGTCACGATCTCGCGGTCTGTGAGTTCGAGCCCCGCGTCAGGCTCTGGGCTGATGGCTCAGAGCCTGGAGCCTGTTTCCGATTCTGTGTCTCCCTCTCTCTCTGCCCCTCCCCCGGTCATGCTCTGTCTCTCTCTGTCCCAAAAATAAATAAACGTTGAAAAAAAAAATTTTTTTTTTAAATAAAAAAAAAAAAAATTGGGCTTCTGACTTCAGCTAAAGTCATGATCTCACGGTCTGTGAGTTCGAGCCCCATGTCAGGCTCTGTGCTGACAGCTCGGAGCCTGGAGCCTGCTTCAGATTCTGTGTCTCCCTCTCTCTCTGCCCTTCCCCCATTCACGCTCTGTCTCTCAAAAATGAATAAACGTTTAAAAAAAATTAAAAAAAAAAAAGAAACATTTCTTATTGATTCAGCTTCTGTTGTGTTCTTCAGGCAAATTACCCATATACTCCATTTTGCAGAAGCAAGTTTTGCCTACTAAAGAGAGCCCTGAATTAGTCCAGACTTGGTCTCTAGTCTTTTTTTTTTTTTTTTTTTAATGTTTATTTATTTTTGAGACAGAGAGGGACAGAGTATGAATGGGGAAGGGTGAGAGAGAGAAGGGGAGACACAGAATCTGAAACAGGCACCAGGCTCTGAGCTGTCAGCACAGAGCCCAACGTGGGGCTCAAACTCATAGACTGCGAGATCATGACCTGAGCCGAAGTGGGACACTTAACCGACTGAGCCACCCAGGCGCCCCTAGTCTTAGAACACTTATATTTGAATGCTGACTATTCATCCGATTCTGTGCTACTGTTGGGGGTATTAAGATTGATACTATGTGCTCTTAACCACAAAGGATCTTAGAAACAAGTAGGAGATATCACCTTTAAATAGATAATTTTGATACAGTGAGTCAAGTATAACAACAGAGGTATCGACTAGAAGTTATTGGAGCAAAAGCTGGCATTATGGACTCTATTTTGTAAGGCACAGAGAAAGCTTCTGAATAGAAGCTGATTTTTCTTTTTAAATAAGTTTTATTAAGGTATAATTTACAAACAAAATTCACCAATTTTAAATGTACATTTTATGTACAGTCGTGTAACAGCCATCAAATTCAAGATACAGAGTATGTACATCACTCTGAAAAGTTCCTTGCAATTAATCCTGTCCCCAAATCCTCTGATCCTGGCAAACACTGGCTTTCAGTTTGTCCCCACCATCTTGCCTTTTCTGGAATGTCAAATCAATGTGGCTAGTTCCCTCTCATTTTGAAGGTTAATTTTGCCAAATTTGAATTCTTAGTTTATAGTTTTCTTTTTGTACTTTAAATATATTATCCCACTGCTTTCTAGTCTTCATTATTTATGATAAGAAGTCAGCTTTTTGTTATTTTATTCCTACTCTAGTGAGTTGTTTTTCTCTTGCCGCTTTCAAGATTTTTCTTCTTCTGTGGCCTTTAACAGTTTGACTATGGTGTGTTTAGGTACAGATCTCTTTGTCTGTATCTGATTTGGGTTTTGTTTACCTTGTTGGGTCTCTAGATTAATGTGTATTATCAACTTTGGGAAGGTTGCAATAATTACTTCTTCAAATATTCTATTTATTTCTCTCTCTCATTTCCTTCTGGTACTCCCATTACATGTACATTGGTACACTTGATATTGTCCCACAAGTCTCTGATACTTGGCTAATTTTTTCTTCCATTTTTTTTCTCTCTTTATTCAGATTGGGTAATTCTACTGATCTGTTTTCAAGTTTATTAATGCTTTCTTCTGCCATCTCAAGTCTGCTGCTAAGACCATCTAGCAAATTTATCATTTCTGTCATTGTACTTTTCAACTCCAGAGTTTTTATTTGGTTATTCTTAATATGATTTCTATTGCTATATTGATAATTCCCCATTTTTTGAGTCATGGTCATTACATTTTTGTTTAATTCTTAAATAAACATGGTTTTTCTTAATTCACTGAGCACATTTATAATAACTGCTTTGAAATCTTCACTGAATCTAGCATCTGGACAGAGCCTCAACCCACCCACCCCCCTTTTTTAAAACTCCTTTTGTTTTCCTGTGTATGGGTTATACTTTCCTATTTCTTTGTAGGTCTCATTTTGTTGTTGTTGAAGCCCGGATTGGAAGCTAGATGTTTTAGGTAATATACTGTAGAAACTATGGGTTCCCTATTTTTTGCTCTTAGAGTTTTTGTTTTTGCTAATTTATCTTTTTTAGCTTTATTTTATTTAGTAACTTGCTTTGCTGTGATCTGTGGAATCTTTTCCTCCCCTGTTATTTCCCTTGTTTGTGGCTGCGATGTCTCTGTTGTTTTGTTTTTTCACTTCTAAGTTTTATTTTTATTTTTATTTTTTAAATGTTTATTTATTTTTGAGAGAGAGACAAAGCATGAGCAGGGAAGGGGCAGAGTGAGAGGAAGACACAGAATCTGAAGCAGGCTCCAGGCTCTGAGCTGTCAGCACAGAACCTGACCCAGGGCTCGAACCCACTAACCATTACATCATGATCTGAGCCGAAGTCAGATGCTCAATTGGCTGAGCCACCCAGGCACCCCAGTTTTATTTTTATTTTTATTTTACTTTTTTAAAACTTTTATTTTCATTCCAATGTCATTAACATGTTATATTAGTTTCAGGTGTAAAATGTAGTGACTCAACAATTCCATACATCACTCAGTGCACTCCTTAATCCCCATCACCTATTGTGTCCATCCCACCACCTACCTCCTTTGTGGTAACCATCAGTTCTCAATAGTTAAGAGTCTGTTTCTTGGCTTCTGTTACTCTTTTTTCCTTTGCTCGTTTGTTTTGGTTCTTACATTCTACATACAAGTGAAATCATATGGTATTTCTTTTTCTCTGACTGATTTATTTTGCTTAGCATTACACTCTGTAGCTCCATCCATGTTGTTGTAAATGGCAAGATTTCATTGTTTTTTTTTATGGCTGAATAATATTCCATTGTGTATATGTACCACATCTTCTTTATCCATTCATCTATTGATGGGTGCTTCCATAATTTGGCTATTGTAAATAGTGCTGCTATAAATATAGAGGTGCATGTATCTCTTTGAATTAGTGTTTCTGAATGTTTTTAGTAAATACCCAGTAACATGGTTACTGTATCATGTGGTAATTCTATTTTTAACTTTTTGAGGAACCTCCATACTGTTTTCCCCAGTGGCTGTACCAGTTTGCATTCCCACCAACAGAACAGGAGGGTGCCTTTTTCTTCACATCCTCGCCAATGCTTGTCTAAATTTTTGTATGTATGTATGTATATATTTATTTTATGCTCAGTGTGGGGCTTGAACTCACAACCCTGACATCAAGAGTTGCATGCTGTATGGACACCCTGGGCACCCCATTTATTTTTAACCTGGCTTCCTATGAGTCACTCTTTTGTCTGTATAGCTTTGCTTTCAGTCAGTGATTGGATAGAAATTGTGCTAGAACAACCTACGTCAGTAAGGATTCAACTTTCTGCTGGGGATATGTGTGTGTGTACGGAAACACTTTCAGAGTCTAGGTAGTTTTCAATCTTGTTTAATTTTTGGCCGGGTCCACTTAGGCCTTCTCTGCATGTGCAAGCAGCTTCCCGGTCATCTAGGGATGTATGGAGAGCGTAGACCCACTCAGATTGTCCCTGTGCTTGTATACAATTCTAGCCCCTCTACGCATCTTAATTTTTCGGATCTCCCCACTAAATTTCTGGCTTTCCAGCTGGACTGTCACTCACTCTCAGTGGGTTTACACCTTAGGGTAATACAGCTGTGGACTTTCCTTCTTGGTTTCCTACCATACTTGTAATTTTTACTGACAATACCACTGTTGGTCATGGGTTTTCCACCTTCTGCTCCAGATCAAGGCAGCTCCATCTAGCAATAAGTGTTTTGTTTTATACAACCAAACCCACCTGATACTACTACAGAGTATTACTGTCTCGGTTAATAATCTGGGTGAGTAGATCAGGGTGTGTGTGATCCGTTCCAGGCAAGAATGCCAAAGGCTCCCATTATTCTACTCAAAGTTTACCAGTTTCTCATGAATAAATATCTCTCAATTTTTTTTCCTTCCTTTGGCTGATTTTGAGAGCTTTGAAAATGGTTGTTCTGGGCAATTGTCCAGTTTTCTAATTGGATTTTGGGAGGAGATTTGCTGACTGCTTTACTGTGCTATCACTGAAGGTCTTGCTTTTACATTGATTAGTTTTTTTAATGTTAGATCTTACATTCCTAGAATAAACCCTACTTGGTCAAGATATGTTATACTTCTTTATATTGCTGTATTTGATTTACTAACATTTTATTAAGAATCTCCTATCTGTGTTCATAATGTTGCGGAAACTGGTCTGGATCACCCGGCAGGAGAACCAAGTGGCACTCGGAGATCTTGGAAGGAAGGAGGTCTATTTTACACCGGTGGGCTCAGAGGAGATCATTCTCTAGAGATCTGAGCCCCGAATGCAGGTGGGAAGGGTAATTTATAACGTCATCTTCCTCATTCGTGGAGGCTTTCACGCGTGGCAAACAGGGCAGGAAGAACCCAGAAGAGGAGTCTCTAAGCTGGGAACTAGAGCTTGTTTTAGTCCCGTCAGCCACCTTATGGTGCAGAACTTTACTTACTTTCCCAACAGTAGTAACTTGGCTCCTGAGGCAAGCTGGGTGGGAACAAGAATCTGGAAGGGAAGTCTTCAGGCAGGGACTGAAATTCCCTTATCTGTCCTGTTGGCCATCATAGAACAGATTTTTCCCTAACAATAAGTGATATTTGTCTCTAGGGTTTTTTTTTTTTTCTTGTACTATCTTTGTTTATTTTGGTATCAGAGTAATGTTAACCTCAAAAAGTTAGTTGGAAACATTCCCCTATCTTCTAGTTTTTGGAAAAGTTCAGGTGTAATTGTCTTATTTCTTCTCCGAGTATTAGGTAGAAGTCACCATTGAAGCTATCTGGGTCTAGAGTTTATTTGGGGGGAAGGTTTCTTTAAAAAAAGAAAAAAACAAGAGACAATCTAATTTCATGGGTATATGTGTGGGGAATCACACAGACATAAAATTCTGAATAAAATGAGGCAACATGAGGCTTATATGAGCTAAGGAGAGATGTAGTCAGAGTATACAAAGGGGAGTAGGAAATTAACTGAAAGGTGAGAGATGTTTTACAAAACAAAGTTTGCCCTGTTATGCAGATAAGTCTCTTAGGTAAAGGAGAGAGTCTGTTAATAGCTGTTGTCCTAGTACAGGTTCTCCTTTCCAATGTAAATGTAGGCAGTTGAGGGGCAAGCAGAGAGCTTTTCCTGAATCTGCTGGGTTTTGATTACTTTCAATTTGAAATAATCTTTATGCCAAAGTGGGCCATCTTAGAGAAGCCTGCACTGGGCTCCTATAGTTCCCTCCACTGAGGCTTTCTTTTTGGCAAAGGTTTTTAAACTACAAATTGCTCTTCCATTTCATCTTGAGTGAGCTTTGGTAGTTTGTGTCTTTCAAGGGATTTTTCCATTTTATCCAAGTTTTGAAATATATTGCTATAACATTGGTCATGATAATCCTGTAATATCCTTTAATGTCTGTAGGCTCTATGGTGATATCTCCTTTTTCATTCCTGATATTGTTAATATTTGTATTCCCTTATTGTCTTGATCAGTCTGGCTAACTTTTTTTCAATTTTATTTAACTTCTCAGTAATGGTTTCATTGAATTTATTTATTGTCTATTTTCTATTTAATTGATTTCCACTCTTTTTTAGTTTATTATTTCCTTTTACTTGCTTTGGGTTTCATTTGCTTTTCTCTGCCCCCCTCCCCCTCTACTGCCAGGTTTCCTTGAGTGGAAACTTACAATACTGATTTGAGATCTTTCTTCTTTTGTTAATGTATTTATTTAATGGTACAATTCTCCCTCTAATCACTGCTTTAGCTTCATCCCACAAATTTTGATATGTTGTATCTTCACTTTCAAAATTCAATTTAAAATATTTTCTGGCATCCATTGTGATTTTTTCCTTCAACCTATGAGTTATTTGGGATGGTGCTGCCTAAGTAAATATGTGAGAGATTTTCCCAGTATCTATCTTATTGATTTCTCGTGTTGTTTTGTCATAGTCAGAGAACATACTTTTTAATCAATCATCTAAAAATTACTGAGACTTGTGTCCCAGAATATGGTCTATTTTGGTGAATATTCTTACATACTTTAAAAGTATGTGTATCCTTTTGTTGTTGGATGGAAGGTTCTATAAATGACCATCCTATCAAGTTGGTTGATAATGTTTGTCAAGGCTTTTATGTCACTACTGATTTTCTGCTTACCTGTTCAACTTCCAAGACAAAAAATTTCGAAACTTGGAACTGTAATTTTTGATATGTCCATTTCAAGAAATCTTAATATTAAAGATGTGAAGCTTCTCTTCTCATTAATTACATGATTGTAAACAAACCCCTTCAGCCCATGGGACTCAGTTTCTTCATGGTTAAAATGCTAATAATTCTCTTTCTTCCCACCTCAGAGGGTTGCTGTATTCATCAAAATGGATAAATCAGGAAGGAGCATTGTAAACCATATACCACTGTGTAAATGTATTATCTCATTAATACCCACCTTCCAACATTGCATAAGCATAAACACACAAATTTAATAATATAGTAATAGAACACACACCTTTGCATTTGTAATATGATACTCCTACCAAAGTATCAAGCCTTCTTCATAGGTATGCAACATGTTAAGACACAGGGTGATGCCTGGTAGGACTTAAGCGTTTGTCTTTTGTTATTTAATATTAAACATCCATAATAGACATTCAGAATCAACCATTTTCATCATTGTTTTTAAAGCAATGTAGTTTATTTTGCTGTTGAAAAGAAGTGAAAATGTAGCCCTCAAATGAAGTCTGCCAAGAATCCCTGTAGAGGGACTGTCTGTTCTGTTTAAATGTTGTAACAGCATATTTTTGGCTTGTTGTTAGTCTAGCACAAGGGTCAGCAAACACTTCTTGTAAAGGGACAAATAGGAAATATGCTAGGCTTTACGGTCTCTCTCAACCAGTCAAGTCTGCTGCTGTAGTGCAAAAGCAACCATAGACAATATGTGGAGGAATAAGCACAGGTGTGTTCCGATACAACGTTATTTACAGAAACAGGTAGTAGGCCTGATTTGGCCTATTGGGCCATGGTTTGCCAGTCTCTGCTGTAGATAATAACATCGACTTTCCCCTCCCTCAGTTCAAACACTGCCTTTGTGTATCTCCATACATATATTTGGTAACAGAGAGGTAAGAAGATATACTGTTCAGGGAGGGTGACAGGTAGAGAGGACAGAAGGATGAAAGAGGTTAGGATGGCAACTTGGGCTGGTTTTGAAATCCCTGCAGTGAAAGCAATATAGATGCCAAGGCTAACAAAATCATTCAAGTACTTTAGGAGACCCTGAGCCCAATTGCAGAAGCTTTGGGGTGCTAACTGCCAAAGTATGGCACCGTGTTGTGGCAAAGGACTTCTCTGTCCTTCTGAATGGACTCCAATTCCACTCTGGCACTTTGGAGAGCATCCAGAGAGAGACTGTGATTTAATTTTGGTGGGGCCTGATATGTGCTGGCAGCAGGGAGACTTTTGGCAACAGGGGATGGAGACCAGGTTCACAAAAACAAGAAGGACGGGGTAGATATCGTAGTTGGATTATAGCTGGCAGACATTTATGTGGACACAGGGGAAGCATCCTCTTGAGAACTGAGAGATAGTGTGATGATAATGGTAGGAGAGAGGGCTGGGACTTCTGTCCAGCTGCTTTACGAGTGAGCGTTATTGAGCCAGGAGAAATATAAACCATAAGAGGAAAGAGCCAAGATAAGGCAAAGTGGTGCCACAGCCAGATTTGGCCAGAGAAGAGAAGATGGGCCGGGAAGACCTATATACTTTCTCTCAGGGTGCTTTGGTGGTAGCGCGGAGTAGATATTCGGGCTCCGTTTGTGGGTTTAACGGACTGGCTGGTTATCAGGAAGAGATTAACAGTACGGAGAGGGAAAAGCTTTCGCTGGCTATTTGAGCTGCAGAAGCTGATTCTTCCTCCTTGGAAACTCCCAAAGAAGAGGAAGAACATGCCCCTTGGCCTTCTCCATTGAAGCTGGTAGTTAGGGAGAAAGTGAGTTTCTGTGAGCTACTCCCAGATTCTTGTCTTACTCTTTGCTTCTTAGTTTCAAAGTTTTGATAAAACCAGATTGGCCTCACATCTTTCTACATAGTTTAGCCTTAAGACGTTACCCTAGAAAATGGAAACTCCTGCTTAACAAAAAGGACAAATTGTATTGTCCTTTTCTCAGAAATCAAAAAGGAGATCACTTACCAGAAATATATTTTCCTCCTTGTCTTCCCTCTAAATGACTGATACAATGAACAGATAATTTTAGTTTACTGCTGCTCTTGTAGGTTCGATAGCAAATGGCTTGTTGGGATAATAACACATAAAAGAAATATAAAGGCTCAGATTCTTCTGAGGACAAAAACGCCACTTGACAGATGAGTCCATTGGCCTGACAAGCTAGTGAACTTATTCTGACCTATGGAGAAAAAAAAAATCCTATGTATACATGATGACAAAACAAGATTTGGGACTCTGTCTGAGGATTTCCTTTTGGTCGAACAGACTACTTTAAAATGCCCCATCAATTCTTGTAATATTTTTATATGTGGAGGTACTCTGTTATCCAATCACAATTGTAGGACATGACAACAAATTGTGTATTTTCTTTCTTTTTTTTTTTTTAAATTCTTTTATTTTTTTAATTTTTTTGAATTTTTTTGAATCCGAAGCAGGCTCCAGGCTCCGAACTGTCAGCACAGAGGCCGATGTGGGGCTCGAACTCACGAGCCGTGAGATCATGACCTGAGCCGAAGTCAGACGCTCAACCGACTGAGCCACCCAGGTGCCCCCAAATTGCTTATTTTCTGATATAGCAGAATAAATGAGATTACAAAACAAGAAACTTCTGGGGCACCTGGCTGGCTCAGTTGGTAGAGCATGTGACTCTCGATCTCAGAGTCGTGAGTTCGAGCCCCATGTTGGGAGTAGAGTTTACTTTATTATTTTTTTGTATGAAATTTATTGTCAAATTGGTTTCTTTACAACATCCAGTGCTCACCCCAACAGGTGCCCTCCTCAATGCCCATCACCCACTTTCCCCTCCTTCCCACCCCCCATCAACCCTCAGTTTATTCTCAGTTTTTAAGAGTCTCTTATGGTTTGCCTCCTTCCCTCTCTGTAACTTTTTTCCCCTTTCCCCTCCCCCATGGTCTTCTGTTAAGTTTCTCAGGATCCACATATGAGTGAAAACATATGGTATCTGTCTTTCTCTGCCTGACTTATTTCACTTAGCATAACACTCTCCAGTTCCATCCACCGTTGCTACAAAAGGCCACGTTTCATTCTTCCTCATTGCCAAATAGTATTCCATTGTGTATATAAACCACAACTTCTTAATCCATTCATCAATTGATGGACATTTAGGCTCTTTCCATAGTTTAGCTATTGTTGAAAGTGCTGCTATAAACATTGGGGTACAAGTGCCCCTATGCATCAGCACTCTTGTATCCCTTGGGTAAATTCCTAGCAGTGCTATTGCTGGGTCATAGGGTAGATCTGTTTTTAATTTTTTGAGGAACCTCCACACTGTTTTCCAGAGTGGCTGCACCAGTTTGCATTCCTGCCAACAGTGTAAGAGGGTTCTCATTTCTCCACATCCTCTCCAGCATCTATAGAGTTTCTTTAAAAAGAGGCTTCTTCTAGATAGTAGCAAAAGAGGGAAGGGAATTAATGGAACACGAACTCTGCCCCAGATATAGGACTGGGTGCTATAGTTTTATTACTTCATATTATTTCATTTCTATCTAAAGTCATTACCACTACTCCATTTTAGAGATAGAGAAACTAGGGCACCTGGGTGGCTCGGTCATTTAAATGCCTGACTTGTGATTCTGGCCTCAGGTCATGATCTCATGGTTATGAGATTGAGCCCTGCATCAGGCTCTGTGCTGACAGCTCTCTCTCCCTATGCCCCTCCCCCCTCAAAATAAATAAATAAATAAACTTAAAAAAAAAAAAACACTAATGCTAAAGGTTAAGAAACTGACACTTACAGGGGGCCCATGGTCAAGTTGGACTTAATATCTGTATCTGCCTCCAAAGCCAGTTGCCCTTGTAGTGCTGTACTTTTGTCTAGCCTGTGGCTCACAGTCTTTATTGGGCTTACATATTTCAGAGGGAGCTGGGAATATGCAGATTCCTGAACCCTGGCCCCAGAGATCCTAATTCTGTTGCTTTTTAGGGTGTACAGTCAGAAATTCCCATTTTCTAAGCATGCCCTATGATGGTAATGCTGACTGTCTGAACACAGTACTTGGAGGAGTGTTGGTTTGGACCTGAGGTCGTCCATGCTGGCTGCACACTGATCATGTAGGAAGTTGACAAAGTACCAGTGCTTGCCATCTTACCCCAGATTCTCTGGAGTGGGGCCCAGGCATTAGTATGTAAAAATGAAGTCCTGCCCCCTCTGGGTCATGGTCATTTTGACAGACGGTGAGGGTTGTGAATCTCTGGTCTAGCTGTTTCTAGAGTAATTTCATGATCACTGATAGTCCTTCCTCCTCCGTAAGGTATTAGGCCGTGATGGTTAATTTTGTGTCAACTTGACTAGGCTAAGGGATACTCACTCAGGTAGCTAATGAAACATTATTTTGAATTGCGTCTGTGGGGGTGTTTCTGGAAGAGATCTGCGTTGAAACCGGTATACTGAGTAAAGAAGATCTGCCTTCCTCAATGAGGGTGAGCATCATCCAATCCACTGGAGGCCTAAATGGAACAAAAAGGTGCAGCAAGGGTTTGAAACCAAGAAGAGTTCCTAAAGATCACTGTGCCTCAGCATCCCCATCTGTAAAATGGGGATAATAGATATAAGAGGGCTGCTGTGAGGATTAAATGAGTTTATCATATGTAATTCTTTTATAAATACTTCACCCACAGGAAGTATACAATAGGAACCTCAGTAGAGGTTCAATACAACTTTCTGAACTCCCAGAAGAGGCAGCAAATTCTGACACAGAGATTGAGAAAGCTTCATGGAAATGGTGGCAGTTAAGTTGGACCTAGAGTGATAAATTTTAACAAGTGAAGAAGGGAAGTGGATGGGGAGGCAGGGTATTCAGGCTGTGCAAAGGCATGGAGGCATGAAATTTTGTGCCACATTGAAGTAATGGCAAATTGCCCACCTTGTGTGTGGAAAAAGGGAAAGCAGAAGGTGAAATTAGGAAGGCAGGTGAAGAAAGACTGTGCAGTGTGCCTTGCATGCCATACTAAGGAGGCCAGATTTTATTTTATAAAAACAAATAAAGAGGGGGACCTGGGTGGCTCAGTCAGTTAAGCATCTGACTCCTGATTTCAGCTCAGGTCATGATGTCACAACTGTGAGGTGGAGCCTGGTGGCATCAGGCTCTATGCACTATCAGCACGGGGCCTGCTTGGGCTTCTCTCTCCCTCTCTCTCTGCTTCTCCCCTGCTCACAGATGCACTCGCTCTCTCTCCCTCCCTCTCAAAATAAATAAATATTTTTAAAAAATAAGGAGCGAACAAAGGATTTTGACATCACATCTAAGTTTTGAAAAGATAAGTATGGTGATATTGTGGAAGATGAATTAAAGTGAGGGTCCAACAATCAGAAAGGGAAAAGGGAGATGATGTAATTGTGAACTAAGGCTGAAAGTCTGGAAGTAAAGGAGAGAGGGATGTTGATAAATCTTGGGGGTGAATCACATGTGGGGAGATGGGGGTCAGGCATGCATCTTCCAAGAAGCCTTCCTTAACCTCTCCAGATAGCACTGACTGCTCCTGTTTTGTGTTTCTCTTTCTCTCTCCTTCCTTCTTTCCTTCCTTCCTTCCTTCCTTCCTTCCTTCCTTCCTTCCTTCCTTCCTTCCTTCCTTCCTTCTTTTTTAAAGATTTTATTTTTAAGTAATCTCTACACCCAATGTGGGGTTTGAACCCACAATCCCAAGATCAAGAGTCGCACGCTCCACCAACTGAGCCAGCCAGGTACCCCTATTTTTTTTTATTTGTGTATAGTTGACGCACAATATTACATTAGTTTCAGGTATACGACTTAGCGATTTGATAGGTTTATACATCATTCTATGTTTACCACAAGTGTAGCTACCATCTGTCTGGAAATATTGCTATTAAAATATCAGCTATATTTCTTATACTGTAACTTTTATTCCCATGATTTATTCATTCCATAACTGGAAGGCTGTAGTATCTCCCACTCCCCTTCATCTGTTTTGTCCAACCTCCCCTCCTACCCACCAGTGACCATCAGTTTGTTTTCTGTGTTTATAGGTCAGATTCTGCTTTGTTTATTCATTTTTTTCTGATTCTACTTATGAGTGGAATCATATGGTATTTGTCTTTCTCAGGCTGACTTATTTTACTTAGCGTAATACCCTCTAGGTCCTTTCATGTCATCTCAAATGGCGTGTTCTCATCCTTTTTTATGGCTGTGTAACATTCCATTATGTTTATATGTATATACGTAAATATATGTGTATATACATACACATACCCCACATCTTTCTTATTCATTCATCTATTAATATTTATTTATTTTTGAGAGAGAGAGAGAGAGACAGAGTGTGAGCAGGGGAGGGGCAAAGAGAGAGGGAGACACAGAATCCAAAGCAGGCTCCAGGCTCTGAGCTGTCAACACAGAGCCTGATGTGGGACTCAAACCCACGAACTGTGAGATCATGACCTCAGCCCAAGTTGGACGCTTCACCAACTGAGCCACCCAGGCACCCCTTTATCCATTCATCTATTTATGGACATTTAGGTTGCTTTCATATGTTAGCTATTGTAAATAATGGTGCAATAAACATAGGGATGCATATATCTTTTTGAATTAGCATTTTTATTTTGGAGAGGTAAATACTCAATAGTGTAATTATTGGATAATATGGTATTTCTGTTTTTATTTTTTTGAGGAACCTGCATACTGTTTTCCACCATGGCTGTACCAATTTATATTCCCACCAACAGTGTACAAGGGTTCCTTTTTCTCCACATCCTTGCCAACAATTTTTATTTCTTGTCTTTTCTATTTTAGCTATTCTAACAGGTGTAAGGTGATAGCTCATTGTGGTTTTACCTGATGTGCATTTACCTGATGATTAGTGAGACTGAGCATCTTTTTGTGTGTCTGTTGGCCATCTGTATGTCTTCTTTAGAAAATGTCTATTTAGGTCCCCTGCCCACTTTTTAATCAGAATTTTTTTTTTTTTTTTGGTGTTGGGTGGTATAAATTCTTTATATATTTTGGAAATTAACCCCTTATCACGAATATCATTTGAAAATATCTTCTACCATTTAGTAGGTTGTCTTTTTGTCTTGTTTATTGTTTCCTTTGCTGTGCAAACACTTTTTATTTTGATGTAGTCTCAATAGTTTATTTTTGCTTTTATTTCCCTTGCCTTAGCAGACATATCTAGAAAGATGTTGCTATAGTCAATGTCAGAGAAATTACTGCCTGTGTTCTCTTCTAGGATTTTTGTGGTTTCAGATCGTACATTTAGGTCATTAATCCGTTTTGAGTTTGTTTTTTGAGTATAGTGTTAGATGCTCTCCAGTTTCATTCTTTTATATGTAGTTGTCCAGTTTTCCCAGCACCATTTATTGAAGAGACTGTCTTTTCCCCATTGTATACTCTTGACTTCTTTGTTATAGATTAATTGACCATATAAGCGTGGGTTTATTTCTTGGCTCTCTGTTCTGTTCTGTTGAACTATGTGCATATTTTTTGCCAGTACCATACTGTTTTGATGATTACAGCTTTGTAGTATATCTGGAATTGTGATACCTCCAGCTTAGTTCTTTTTTCTGAAGATTGCTTTGGCTATTTGGGGTCTTCCGTGGTTCCATACAAATTTTAGTATTATTTGTTCCAGTTCTGTGAAAAATGCTATTTGGTATTTTGATAGGGACTGCGTTGAATCTGTAGATTGCTTTGGGTAGTATGGACATTTTAACAATATAAATTCTTCCAATCCATGAGCGTGGAATATCTTTGCATATGTTTGTGTCATCTTCCATTTCTTTCATCAATGTATTATAGTTTTCAGAGTATAGGTCTTTCACATTTTTGGTTTTTATTCCTAGGTATGTTATTCTTTTTGGTGCTATTGTAAATGGGATTGTTTTCTTTCTTTCTTTCTTTTTTAAGTTTATTCATTTATTTATTTTTAGTAATCTCTACACCCATTGTGGGGCTTGAATTCATGACCCCAAAATCAAGAGGTGCATGTTCCTCCAACTGAGCCAGCTAGGTACCCCTGGGATTGTTTTCTTAATTTCTCTTTCTGCTACTTTGTTATTAGTTTATCGAAATGCTACCTATTTATGAGTATTAAATTTGTATCCTGTATCTTTACTGAATTCATTTATTACTTCTAGTAGTTTCTTGGTGGAGTCTAGGATTTTCTATGTATAGTATCACATCATCTGCATATAGTGACAGTTTAACTTCTTCATTACCAATATAGATGCCTTTTATTTCGTTTTCTTGCCTGATTGCTGTGGGTAAGACTTCCAGTACTCTGTTGAATAAAGTTGGCAAGAGTGGATGTCCTTGTCTTATTCCTAATCTTAGAGAGAAAACTCTCCATTTTTCACCATTGAGTATGATGGTAGTTATGGGTCTTTCATATATGGCCTTTATTAGGTTGAGGTATGTTTCCTCTCACTCTACTTTGTTGAGAGTTTTTATCATGAATGCATGTTGAATTTTGTCAGAGGCTTTTTATGCATCTATTGAGATGATCATGTGATTTTTATCCTTTGTTTTGTTGATATGATGTATCATGTTGATTGATTTGTGAATCTTGAACATTTTTTGTATCTCTGGAATAAATCCCACCTGATCATGGTGAATGATCTTTCTAATGTATTGTGTATGTGGTTTGGTGATATTCTGCTAAGGAATTTGCATCTGTGTTCATCAGGGATATTGGTCTATAGTTTCTTTTTTTGTGGTGTCTGTCTGGTTTTGGTATCAGGATGCTGTTGGCCTCGTAGAATGTGGCTTTCCTTTTCTATTTTTTGGTATAGTTTAATTTTTTTTTTTTAATGTTTATTTATTTTTGAGACAGAGAGAGACAGAGCATGAACGGGGGAGGGTCAGAGAGAGGGAGACACAGAATCTGAAACAGGCTCCAGGCTCTGAGCTGTCAGCACAGAGCCCGACGCGGGGCTTGAACTCACGGACTGTGAGATCATGACCTGAGCCGAAGTCGGCCGCTTAACCGACTGAGCCACCCAGGTGCCCCTATTTTTTGGTATAGTTTAAACAGAATAGGTATTAACTTTTCTTTATATGTTTGGTAGAATTCACCTGTGAATCTATTTGGTTTTGGACTTTTATATTTTGGTACTTTTTTGATTACCAGTTCAGTTTTGTTAGTTGTAATCAGTCTGTTCAAATTTTCTATTTCTTTCTAATGCACTTTTAGAAGATTGTATGTTTCTAGGAATTTATCCAATTCGTCTAGGTTGTCTAATTTTTTGGTATATAATTTTTCATAATATTCTCTTATACTTTGTATTTCTGTGATGTCAGTTATTATTTCCTCTCATTTCTAAAAATATTTATTAGGATCTTTTTTCTTTTTTTTCTTGCTAAGTCTTGTTAAGGGCTTTCATCTTTTCAACCAAGGTTTCATTAATTTTTATTTTTTTTTTAGTATCAATGTCATTTATTTCTGCTCTGATATTTATTATTTACTTTCTTCTATTCATCTTGGATTTGTTTGTTCTTTCTCTGGTTCATTTAGGTGTGTAAGATTAGATTGTTTAATTGAGCTTTTTCTTGTATTTTGAGGTAAGCCTGTATCACTATATACTTCCCTCTAAGTAATGCTTTTGCTGTGTCCCAAAGATTTTGGACTGTTATGTGTTATGTTTCCATTTTCATTTCTCTCCATGTATTTTTTTTTTTTTTTAATTTCTTCTTTGATTGCTTCATTGGCCCGTTGGTTGTTTAGTGTCATGTTGTTTAGTCTCCATGTATTTGTGTTTTTTCCAGTTTTTTCTTGTGATTTATTTGTAGTTTCATACAATTATGTTCAGAAAAGATGCATATGATTTCTATCTTCTTAAATTTATTGAGGCTTGTTTTGTGGCCTAATATGTGATTTCTTCTGGAGAATGTTCCACGTGCACTTGAAAAGAATGTGTATTCTGTTGTTTTTGGATGAAATATTCCATATATATCTGTTATGTCCATCTGGTCCAATGTGTCATTCAAAGACATGATTTCCTTATTGATTTTCTGTCTAGATGATCTATCCATTGATGTAAGTGGGGTGTTAAAGTTCCCTAAGTATTATTGTCTTACCATCAATTTCTCTCTTTATGTCTGTTAATATTTGTTTTATTTTTTAGGTTCTCTAGTGTTGGGTGCATAAATACTTACAATTGTAAATTGTACAATATTTACAATTTACCATGTCCTCCTGTTGGATTGATCCCTTTTTCATTATGTAATGCCCCTTTTGTTTTCCCTTGTTACAGTCTTTGTTTTAAAATCTATTTTGTCTGATATAAACATTGTCATCTTGACTTTTTTTTTTTTTTTTTGCTTCCATTTGCATGGTGAAAGTTTTTCTTTCTCTTCACTTTTTAGTCTTTATGTGCCTTTAGGTCTGAGGTGGGTCTCCTGTAGGCAGCATATAGGTGAGTCTTGTTTTTAATCCATTCTGCTACCCTGTGTCTTTTGATTGGAGCATTTAGGCCATTTACATTTAAATAAGTATTGAGGGTTGCCTTGGTGGCTTAGTCGGTTAAGCATCTGACTTCAGGTCAGGTCATAATCTCATGGTTCATGAGATCGAGCCCCACATCAGGCTCTGCACTGACAGCACACAGTCTGCTTGGGATCCTCTCTCTCTCTGCCCCTCTCCAGCTTGCACTCTCTCTCTCTCTCAAATAAATAGACATTAAAAAAAATTATTGGTAAGTATGTACTTATCGTCATTTTGTTATGTGTTTTCTGGTTGTTTTTATAATTCTTTGTTCTTCTTTTCTTACTCTCTTTCTTTGTGATTGATGAGTTTCTATAGTGTTGTATTTGACTTTCTTTCTCTTTCTTTTTTGTGAATCTATTGTCGATTTTGGATTTGTGGTTACCATGTGGTTCGTATACAACATCCTAAGTAAATAGCAGTCTATATTAAATTGATGGTCATTTAAGTTCAAACACATTCTAAAAAAATAAATAAAAATAAGGACAGAAAAAATACAAGGAAAAAACATTTCTTTCTTTCTGTTTTTTTCTTCTTTTCCCTTTTTACTTTCTCCTCCACATTTTACGTATATGTTGTCATATTTTACATCTTTCCATTCACAGTTTTTTTATGTCTAATTATGGACATTTCTTTTCCACTTAAGAAGTCCCTTTAATGTTTCTTGTAAGGCTGGTTTAGTGGTTTATTTGAGAAACTATTCTCTCTCTTTGGTTGTTCAGAAACTGTTCAGTCGGCTCTCAGCTCTTCTGCAGGAGGAATTGTTTTTTTATATAGGTGTACTTTGGTGTATTCTGTGGAGGAAGTGGTTTTAGAGTCTTCCTATATTGTCATGTTGGACCAAAACCCCCATCCTTACATTCTTTTTAAAATTTTTTTAATGTTTATTTACTTTTGAGACAGAGTGTCAGAGGACCAAAGCAGGCTCTGCACTGACAGAAGAGAGCCCAATGTGGGGCTTGAACTCCCAAACCATGAGATCGTGAGCTGAGCCAAAGTTGGACACGTAACTGCCTAAGCTACCCAGGTGTCTCCACTCATCCTTACATTCTAACTTTAATTGGCAGCTGCTGTCAGCCACCAGTGCTACCCTGTGCTAATCGGATTCTCTCTGCAATAGGCTGTGAGTTCCACGTAGAGAGGACCAGGAAGTGAAAGCACTGTCCTGTGCCTTCTTGTGGAACGTCCCACATTCTCTTTCTTGCTATATAACACACACCCTCCCACTAAAATACCAGATACCTGTGTTCCCAGCCTCCCTTGCCGCTAAGGCATGGACCTGGGCAAGTGATTCAGTCCTGGCCAGTGTGAACTGAGGGAACCATTGGAGCTGAGTCTGGGCAAAAACTTTCTTCTTTAACAGAGGAGAAAGTTTAACAGAGGAGAAAAACAGAATGCTTTAAGACATTATTCTGTGAAAATGTTACAGAACTCTGGCCACCATACTGTCACAACGAGGCAAATCTGAATAGACCAAAGAAGCTGACTACCATGATATTGTTGAGGTCCTGGATCAAACATGGTACTGCCCTTCTTCTCTCACCTCCTACCACTTTTTAAATCCCCTTTCAATTGGTGTTGTCTTACATATGTCCCCTTAGATGCCAACTCTCCCCCAGTTGAGGATCGCTGTTCCAGGCAAATGTTTTAGTTCTATGGCAAAATCTCAAGAGCAAATAATCGAGACTACACAAATATCTGTTATGAATTACTGGTGAGTCCTTGAGAATCTATCAGTCTAATAGATTGGTTGGTGGGGAGGAGAGCCCCCATGGATGGTGGGAGGCTGTGCACAAGGGTCAGGTGGGCTGGGTGAGATCATGGGTGCTATGGAGGGAGGATTGGTCTGGCTGGAATGTTTCACAGAATTCTTAGGGAGTTAGAGTCAATAGTGGGCTCCATAAAATCATGCTTGACAGTTACCATTGCAGGGATCGATCCAACGACAATTCCTTCCTACTTCAAGAGCTGCATTTGGGGACGACTGTTCAGAGAAAATGCTACCCTCGTCAGGAATTTCACCATGAAAACTAGTTCATGTTTCTAATTCAAGGCTAGTCATTGAAGCCACATCACTCTAGTCAATTCTCTAGGTTTTAAAGCCTGAACAGAGAGGGCATCTTTTCAGACAGGCCTTCCCTCCTCCTTGCTTCTCTTCAGAGATTATCTGTTCATACATGGTACACAGCTCAGGATCCTTGATGTCTTTGCATACTTTCTGCAGGATACATATTAAACTCTTCTGGAATGAGTGCTGAATGACTGAAGGACAATGTGGCAATGAAGAATAAGGAAATGGATATTTATTAGTGAGTAAATCTCTTTTTAGGCCTATAATTCCTGAATTAAAAACAATACAGCTGGCATCATTTTATGAAACATTACACAAACACACCAAACTCTCCTCCTTCCCACCATCTATATTCCTATAATTTCCAAAGCCACCCCCCTCTTTTTGTTTCTAATAAAAACAGAGTATTTTTCTTCTGGACCATTGAGATTCTGTATGACTGAGACCAGCCGGAAAATAAGGGAGAGAAAAAAGCGAAGCATGTTTTCAGCTTTTGCAGTAGCTATGGGCTTCAATCACAATTGATGATTAATGCTAACATCTTTATTTAAATGCCAGTGTTGTTATGACAAGTAAACACCAGTCAGCTGCATAGTGGCCTATTAAATAAATGCAATGAACCTTTCTTCTTGCCTGAAGGTTGGCTCCAACAGCCTCCCTTCTTCCTTTCCCATCTCCACTCTCTCCAGTCCCCAAACAATTAATCACGGTATCTTCTGTACGGTAATTAGTCCTGTAAGATGAGCTCTGATTTGAAATAATGATTTATGGAACAAAGGAAAATGGCTCTTTTGATAAAGCTGATACATATTAAGCTTTAAATTCCCTTCAGGATGGATTTCTTCAGTTCCTAAGAAGAATGTAGGAAGAGAGGAAAATAACATTTGCTGAAAACCTACTGTGTGGTAGGATTTTCTCTCATTTACCTTTCACAGCAACCCTGAGAAGCAGCATTATTCCTATTTGGCAAACACAATAGAACTCAATGAGTTGAAATTAGGTTCCAGGGACAAAGTGCTATAGCTATGACACCCATCTCTTCCTCTGGGACAGCAGCTCATTCTGTAAGGTTTAGGAGCAGAGTCAGCCCTGGACAAATGGAGAAAAGAATGTTTTGCTGTTGGTGCCCCCCAAACTACCTTTCTCCATGTGTTGATCTGGACCTGTCGGGGCATTTGAAAAGTCAGGGTAATACTAACTCACTGCTTTAACAAACATCCCGTGATTTAAGTGGCATGATGTAGTAGATGGTTTAATTGTCCCCTATTGTTTGTTTAGTCTCCTACTTTGTAAGAAGACTGTCATGCTCATCCATCACCATGTAACTTGTAATGCCCCTCTGTAGGGGTGTTTTAGGTTGCTAGAGCCGCCACAACAAAATGCCACAGATTGAGTGGCTTAAACAACAGACATTTATTTGTTTCACAGTTCTGGAGGTTAGATGTCCAAGATCAAGGTGCTGGCAAGTTTAGGTTCCCCTGAGGCCTCTCTCCTTGGTTTGCAAGTGGCCACCTTCTCACTGTGTCCTCATATGACCTACTCCTGGTGTCTCTGCCTGGTATAAGGGCACCCGTCTTACCAGATTAGGACCCCGCCTTTATGGCTTCATTTATCCTTAATTACCTCTTTAAAGGCCATAATAAAGGTCAAATAAAGTCACATCAATGGTTACGGCTTCAACCTATGAGTTTTGCGGGACGAGGGGTGAGTAGAGTTCCCACCCTGGTAACTGAGGCTTGGCCACATGAGCAGCTTTGGCCAATGGAATGCAAGCAAATGTAATGGCTGCCACATCTGAGCAGAAGGTTGAAGAGCCTTGTGTGGCAGCTCTGCTGTTGGCTCATTTTCTCCCAAATGGGAGTGGCTCCTTCAGCCTGGATTCTGAAATAAATAAAATGTAAGGAGCACCGCTATAGCCAAAAAGCAGTTATCGTGTAATATGAAGTATAAATAAACATCTGTTGTCGTAAGCTACTGAGACTTTGGGAGCAGTTACCACAGCATAACCTAACAAAGACTGGCTGATGCATGTAACAACATAAAAATGTATTTCTTGGGGTGCCTGGGTGGCTGTTGGTTAAGTGTCCAACTCTTGATTTCAGTTCAGGTCATGATCTCACAGTCTGTGAGATCGAGCCCCACATTGGGCTCTGTGCTAACATTGCAGAGCCTGCTTGGGATTTTCTCTCTGTCTCTCTGCCCCTCCCCCATAGGCAAGCACGTGCAACTGAACACACTCTCTCAAAATAAACAAATAAACTTAAAAAAATGTATTTCTTGTTCAGTTATAGTCTAATGCAGGTTGGTTATCTCTCCTTTATGTTTCTCTTTCCAAATAGTGTCTCAGGAATCTGAGCTCCTTGCATCATAGAGTTCTGTGATCTTGTCCTCATTTCTAGCCATACAGATGGAGGCAAGAGAAAGCCAATGGTTTCTTGGGAAAATTTAGTGGACAGACCTAGAAATGGAATATATCACTCTTGTCTTCTTTTTTGTTGACGAGAATTAATCTCATGGTCCAAACTTAAATGTAAGGAAAGCTTAGAAATACAGTTTTCCAGGGGCGCCTGGGTGGCTCAGTCGGTTAAGCGGCCGACTTCGGCTCAGGTCACGATCTCGTGGTCCGTGAGTTCAAGCCCCGCGTCGGGCTCTGTGCTGACTGCTCAGAGCCTGGAGCCTGTTTCAGATTCTGTGTCTCCCTCTCTCTCTGACCCTCCCCCGTTCATGCTCTGTCTCTCTCTGTCTCAAAAATAAACGTTAAAAAAAATAAAAAAAATAAAAAAAAAAAAAGAAATACAGTTTTCCAGAATGCCCAAAAAAGGGAATATTGGTGAGCATTTTGTCACCATCTGCTTAAGCATCTATCCTCAATGTCTACTTCCTGAGAAGGGTCCTCTCTCCTAGCTGTTAGTAATACCCCCAGGGTATTAACTGACAGTAGCATAAAGTGTTAGATACATATTTGTGTTAAAAAAGGACTTTTAAAGATTAGAAAGCCTTGTGAACCCCAAAGGAATAAAATGCCAGTAACCTACCTGAGAGATGGGGATAGAACCTATGTGCATACATTCATAAGCTAAGCTTGACCCAGCTAGTTCAGTAAGTATCTATTAAGCCCTTAGCTAGGCCCACGTAAGACCCTGGACAATGTGCTGTGGAAAGTGAGGAGTGGCTAATTTTGCCTGTGAGGTATTAAGAAGATTGTATGGAAGAGGTGACATCTGAACTGGCCCCAAAGACTTTTTCTTCTGCCAAGGCATGTAGCCAATGGCATTCTAGTCAGAAGGGCACTGGCACGTTATTACTCTCATGTAGAAACGCAAATGAACACAGTGTGTCATGGGAAGTCCAAGTGGCAAAGAGTGTCCAGATCACAGCATGCCCTGGGCCAGGGACAATGGGGAGAAAGAAATGACATGGAGAAGTGGCGTATAGTCAATTAAATGGTGGCCCCCCCCCCCCAAGAGATATTTCCACCTGGAACATGTGGATCTGACCTTATTTGGAAAAGGGGTCTTTGCAGACGTGAATAGATGAAGGATTTTGAAATGAGATGATATTGGATTACCGAGGTGGGTCCTACATCCAGTAATAAGTGTCCTTATAAGAAGCAGGGGCATGGGGGGAGGGTGGAAAAGTCAATAAATACAAACGAAGAGGAGAACACAGACACACAGAAAAGGCCATGTGAAGACAGAGGCAGAGATTGGAGTGATGTAGCCACAAACTGAGGGATACCTGGAGATATCAGAAACTGGAAGAAGCAAGGAAGGATTCTCCCCTAGAAGGTTTCTCCCTTTACTTCAGACTCCTGGCCTCTGAAACTGAGAGAATACATTTCTGTTGTTTCAAGCCATAAAGTTTATGGTAATTTGTTATGACCACTACAAGAAACTAATACATGAGGATATGAAGAGTCTGTTCTATCTTGCTGAGGAGTGTGTAGCAGGGGGATGGGTGGAGGAGGCAATATTGATGATCTTGAAGATGGAAGTGATACAGTCTGATTTGTACGTCAGAAAGAAAGGCAACTCTGGTGGTTCTCTAGGGTATCGGGTGGTTATTATCGGTCTGGTTGTGTTTAGGGAGATGGATGGTGATGAGCTATGGGTGAGCCCTGCAGTGCAGTGGAGCTGAACCGGAAACATCTACCTCTAGAGACACTGGCTGTGCCTTGGCCATGACATTGCATGGCCTCTTCCCACCGAGTGAGTTGCCCCGGCGCCCTCTCAGGGGATATTTAATGGGCTGCCTTTGTCTAGCTCCCAGAATGACCAGTTCATGACTGGAGGGAGGGGAATGAATTCTTTTTAGTGCCTCTTTTCTGGAAAAAGGCAGGACCTTTGCAATCATCTGGCTGTACGTTGCCTCTTCTGGAAAACTGACCTCAGAAATATTCCAAGTGCAGTGTGTGTGTGGGAGTGTCCCATGGGTGAGCCCTCAAATTCCACTGAGACTTGTTTAGTTATGACTGTATAATAAGCTGTCCCTAAACATAGGGACTTAAAACAGCAGCGCTTTCATTCTGTCTCAGTTCTTTGGGTTGACTGGGCTCCGGTATGCAGCTCTTCTGTGGGCCTTCCTTGGGAATTCTCATGGTTGTCGTCAGATAATGCCGAGCCTAGAGTCTTCAGGAGGCTGAGCTGGAACACTGGACTGGGATTGCCAATTAGTTTCAGTACCTCTCCTCTCCAACTGCCTTCTCCAAGCAGTCTCTCCAGAAGAGGAGAGGGGCTTCATACATAGTGGTTTTGGGGTTCCAAGAGGGAGGAAATGGTAACTGGCAGTGCTCTGAAAAGCCAGGTCTGAAACTGGGAAAGCCTGGCTTCTGCTGCATTCTGTTGGTTAAAGTAGTCACAGTAAAGCAGACTCAAGGAAGGAGAAATAACCTCCATTTAAAAAAAATTTTTTTTAATGTTTATTTATTTTTGAGACAGAGACAGAATGTGAGTGGGTTAGGGGCAGAGAGAGAGACACACACACACAGAATCCAAAGCAGGCTCCAGGCTCTGAACTGTCAGCACAGAGCCTGACACAGGGCTCGAACTCACAAGCTATGAGATCATGACCTGAGCCGAAGTTGGACACTCAACCGACTGAGCCACCCAGGCGCCCCATAACCTCCATTTTTTGATGGGAGAAGACAAAGAATGGGCAGCCATCTTGAAGTCCATCTCAAAGCGATTTGCAAAAAGTTGTACTTATATCATTCTCCTTCAGCAGAACAGATGGGAGTGGAAGAGGCACGATGTAGGTATTCAATGAATATTTGATGACTAGACTGAATACATGAATACACACACGCAAAGTCAGCATGTTTCAGAATGTCTACGTTACTTTAAAAAGAGAATTTGATAATAACATGGGCATGGTACTGACATTGCCCAGAGGTATTGTTTGAGGGTTAGATTAGGAAAAAGAGAAAAGCTTCTTGTCTGGTTAAGAGTATAAAGTCAGCATAGAGTGGTGTTATTTTTTTTTAATTTTTTAATGTTTATGTATTTTTGAGAGAGAGAGAGACAGAGACAGACAGAGCATGAGTCGGGGAGCGGCAGGGAGAGGAGACACAGAATCTAAAGCAGGTTCTAGGCTCTGAGCTGTCAGCACGGAGCTCGATGTGAGTTCCAACTCACGAACCACGAGATCATGACCTGAGCCGAAGTTGGACATTCAACTGACTGAGCCACCCAGGTGCCCCTAGAGTGGTGTTATTAATCAATTGTGTTGTTAATTACAGGAGGTGTGTGTGTGTGTGTGTGTGTGTGTGTGTGTGTGTGTGTATTTACATACCACAATGCTAAGGCCCAGGAAGACACTGTTGCTTGTCCCTTACCATTTAGTCAAGATACTCATTATAAAGAAATACTAATGACATTTAGTTTCTTTTTATGAATTCTAATCTAGCAGATAAAACTGCTACAGCATGAATTAAGAAAGATGAGCTATTCACTTAAAAACTTCAAAAAATTAAAAAGCTTTTAAATCAATATATATGCATTTCATCTTGACTGAACAATTCTGCATTCATAAATCATATTTCCTTTGCTTACCTGTTTCTAATCTTTACCTGTTTCTCTTTCCTATGACACGAATCCTGAAAGTCATACATTTTCTAACCTAAAATACTATGATTGCTTTACTATTATAAATTAAATACTACAGTTGTTTTTTTTTTTTTCTTTAATTTTTTAAGAGAGAGAGCAGGGTGCCTGGATGGCTCAGTCAGTTAAGTGTCCAACTTCTGCTTAGGTCACGATCTCGTGGTTTGTGGGTTCGAGTCCCGCATTGGGCTCTGTGCTGATACGATGTGGAGTCTGCTTGGGATTCTCTCTCTCCCTGTCTCTGTCCCACTCTCTCTCTCTGTCTGTCTCTCTCAAAATGAATAAATAAACTTAAAAAAAAGAGAGATAGAGAGAGACAGAGCATGAGCAGGGAAGGGGCAGAGAGAAAAGGAGACACAGAGAATTGGAAGCAGCTCTAGGCTCTGAGCTGTCAGTACAGAGCCTGACACGGGGCTTGAACTCATAGACCATGAGATCATGACCTGAGCCAAAGTCGGTCTTTTCACTGACTGAGCCACCCAGGCACCCCTAAATGGTACTGGTTATATTAATGATTCAGGCATCACACAAAAAAGTATACAAAATGCTGAGGGGAAAGTATCAATCAATAAGTTTTTTGGAAAATGTTATTCAAAGTAAGAGATCAGTCAGCTGTCCAAATGGCCGTGTCATTTTAATGGAGGAATCCCCAGCTGTATAATGTGCAATGAAATTCTTCAACATTCACTTCTTTGAGTTGGGCATCTCAAATCATGGACTAAGGTATTAAACACCCAGAGCAAATAGTGTTCTGTGTGAACAAAGGGAGGTCTTCAATGGCACCGAAGGATAAAATAAGAAACATTCCAAATTGCTTTGAACCCAAGAAGCATGTTCCTCGGTGTCTTTGCCTGGCCTACTCTTTCTCCAAATCCTCCTTTGCCTGGAAGTCACGTATTTGGCAGGACTTGCCCCTCGCTCCATTCAGAGGCCTGCTCACATTCCACCTCACTCACCAGGGTCACCTTTCCTGGCCACCCTTGCTAAAGTAGCATCCCCATTATCCTAAGTCTCGTTCATGGCATACACATGGAGTTGTTCGTTACTTTATAATCTGTCTCTCCCCTGAGAACAGAGACAGTGCTTTCTTCCCTGCCACCTTATGGTGCCTGGCACATAGCAGCTGTGCACCAAATACCTGTGGATTATTCATAAGATCAGGCCCCCAAATATCAGCTTAATATAATGCACACGAGTCGAGGGCTCACACGCTCCAGAAACAGGTACTCTTTTCCATGATAGGGAAAGATAAACACTGCCGATAGACGTGCCAGCCCCAGAGTCTAACGCGGAGACATCTGCACCAATTGTGGAAAAGGCTGCTGGTTCCAGATTGGCCTTGTTATTCATGGATCATAAAAAAGAATGGTTTCTTCCTCTTGGGAGATGGCTCATCATCAGCACTGATCATTTTGTACTCACCATACCCTTGTAATGCTCTTCATGAAGACGGGCTTCCTATCTTCCATGGTACTCCCCACCTGCTTCCACTGGCTGCCCTCCTTTTTGGTATTTAAGCTATGAACTATCTCAGCAACCTCAAATGATTCTTTGGAAATATCTTTCATTTGGATCAGTGAAAGTTTTCCAGATGCAAGGGATTGCAATAACTAGGAAAAAGCAGAAAATTCAAACGTTTTATTTTATTGTTGCAAAATGATTTTCAATCCTTCCTGCGCCCAAAGTGGTGCCCAGGAATTCCAAAGGATTAAAAATGGCACCATCTCGGGGCGCCTGGGTGGCTCAGTCAGTTGACAGTCCCGACTCTTAAACTCGGCTCAGGTCATGAACTTATGGTTTGTCCCATCGAGCCCCATGTCAGGCTCTGCACTGATAGTGTGGAGCCTGCTTACGATTCTCTCTCTGCCCCTCCCCTGTTCACCTGCTCCCTCCCCCCACCCCTCAAAATAAATAAACTTAAAAAAAAATGTCACTGTTCTCAGTGCCTGCACCATAAATTCTATTTCAGGAACCGGTTGTACCCACCCACTCTCAACCAGGGAAAATAAATAAATCCATTTGTAGGAGTGAAACTGAGTTTCCAAAATACTTGGTGACGTTATTGAGGTTAGCTTTGTTTCTTTAGGGACGATCAATATCTCTCAAGAATAAATGTACATCAAATTGTATTATTTCAGTGGCAGGGCTTCTAATTATGATTCCGTTGATAAATCTGGTGCTAAATGCATGCAATAACCTTGCCTCTTCATTTATGTTTGCCTCTGTGCTAATTTTCTTTTTAAATTAAACTCTTCAGAAGAGAGCTTAAGGTGTGGAATTTTTATTTCAGTTAAGTAGTCCTGGGTCATTCATGGCCTATACCCAGCTTTCCTGGTCCAGTGCTAGTCATACTTAAAGGGTGGATGAGTTTATCAAGGTGGTTTGATAATGGCAGGCAACAAGTTTACTAGCTGATAATCTCAATTTCAGAGAATTTCAAGCAAGGGGTGTGGACTTAGTTTACTGTGCTGGCTAGATGGGGGTGGGGGGGACCACTTATTGGCTTACTGCATTGGGTGCAAGGACTTGATGTTGTTAAGGTTTTGTCTGCTTGCTTACCTTACTTGGGTCTCTGGAACTTTTAAACTAGGAAAGTGTGGCTGAGTTCTCATATAAGCAAGGTTCTGCCAAACCGCACGGCAGTTGGTCTACATAGAAACAGGGAGTTTGGGGCTGGAAGGAACATCCTCACCCCTATTTCTCCAAGCACAACACCGATACAGAAGTTACTGAGAAATGGGGAGCATCTCTCTGGCTGCTTGAGCTTCTAGTTACAGTGGCTTCTAGACTATGGCCCCTCCCGGGGAAGTCTCCATGGTAAGGGTGGTTTGTCTGAAGTTCCTAAGAGAGAAGACCCTCATTATAAATGTAAAGGGAGCATTTGGGGGAACATTTTCTGTCCCTACATGAAGACAAAAGCTTCTTTTCTAAAATGATACCTTATTTCTGATTATAAGCTCTTTGAAGTTATGGACAATGTCTGTCTCTCCCACTGCTGTATCCCTAACCTGGGACAGGGTCTGATACCTGGCAGAATGTCAATAAATATTTATAGATTGAATGATGAAGGGATGAATGATATCCTTGAGGTTAATAGCAATTTACCACCCAAGTTCATTTTTGTTGTTGTTGTTGAGCTTAATTTGTTTGTAGATGAAGAAGAACCTACGCCATATGATGTGAACAAAACACGGGCAAGACAGATTACATGCAGTTGGTGTTTTCTCCTGAATGTTGAAGGTCAAGTTCATATATACCAATTTGTCAGTAAACTTTTGGCCTTTTGTGATACTGGATTTCTAGCAGTCCAATAAACTCTTGGTGAATTTTTTACAGTATTGTTGGGAGGTTTTAAGAGGTGATTATTATGAGAAATGCCATCTGTTTACCTGTAAGCCAGTCTGGTATTTGCTGGTAAGTGCGTTCCCCACGGCCCTCAGCACTTAGTGAAATAGAGAAGCACTCTGCCCTTCCTCCCCCACAGTTAGCCATATGCCACTTTGTATCTATAGGTAATTCTTCCACATCACTCCCTCTTGGGAAAGAAAAACAGCTCCCATATATGAAGGCCCATTCCAAAATGAGAAGCATGTACAATGTTTAATTTAAGGAATACTTCAGCCTCAAGTATTTAAAAGCTTAAAGGGAGCAGTACCTTTGTTGGTACAAATCCAGTGTTCAAAGTTTGAAAAAATCCAGTAGGTTTCAAACAAGCTTCTGGATTTATCCCCTACTTTGAAAGACTTAGGGAAGGGAGGTGAAGGCCCGGAAGTTATTTTTAGCACTATTGAAATCGTGGAGGGACACATTTATTGCTCTGCAAGGTGAGAAGGTTTTTCTGCTACGCTGAAAACAGGTGTGTTTCTTCCTTCCTAAGGCGATGCTAGCTTCTGATCCAGTGTGTGTAATAGAAGCCCTTGTTAATAATCATCAGTCCTCAACCGTCAGTGGTGACCAGGAAGGACACGCAGTGGAGGGGTGAAGAAAACACATCACCCAGATGCATATGAATGCTAAAGCTTTGCGATGGACAAAGGCTAAACATTATTGCCAATTGGCTTCTGATTTTGATGCATATAAAATAGCAGGTAAAGGCCTTTCTACTGATCCCTCTCAGTAAACCTATCTTCGAAAGAGTTGTGCTTTCATGCGAATTTATGCTAGATTTTGCATTTTATTTTTTTCTTAGCAATTTTATTTTTAAGTAATCTCTACATGCAATGTGGGGCTTGAACTCAAAACCCCGAGATCAAGAGTCACACTCTCCACTGACTGATCCAGCCAGGCACCCCAGAGATTTTGCATTTTAATAGGAAGTTTGCTTCAAACTCTGACCCTGTGGAAGTTTTCTGAGCAATTATGTTGATTAGTAATTTAATTGTAAGATGCATTTTAAAATCTATCATTACTGTGGGGGCACCTGGCTAGCTCAGTCAGTAGAGCATGCACCTCTTGATCTTGGGGTTGTAAATTTGAGCCCCACGTTGGGTGCAGAGATGACTTAAAAATAAAATCTTAATGGGGCACCTGGGTGGCTCAGTGTGTTGAGCGGCTGACTTGGGCTCAGGTCATGATCTTGTGGTTGGTGGGCTCCAGCTGCCACCCCCACCCCCCACCCCCTGCCCGCCAGGCCTCTGTGCTGACAGCTCAGAGTCTGGAGCCTGCTTCAAATTCTGTGTCTTCCTCTCTCTCTGCCCCTCCCCTGCTCCTGCTCTATCTCTCTCTGTCTCTCAAAACTGGATAAATGTTAAAAAATTTTTTTAAAATCTTAAAGATAAATAAAACCTATCATGACTTAAAGAAAAGTATTTAATTTAAAAAGTGTCAAAAATTAGGCACAGAGGAAGTACACATAACATTCTGGCTATGGTAGAATTAAGGGAGAAATAGTAACCTGCCACCTCATGTCAACCGAAATGAGTCAGTAGAAGTTTCACTGAAACGAATATAACACTGTACGTTAACTATACTGGAATTATATTTATTTTTTGGAATTAATTTTTTTTAAAGAGAGAAAGTGGAAGTTTCCCCAAACATAGTGACATTTATTATAAATTTAGGACCAGATATTATGTCTGACAAAGGGGTGTTAGGGATTAGGTTGTCTTCTATAATATTGGTCTCTTATTTTTCGAATAAGTAAAAGGAAAGCACATGGGATCATTGTTTTTTTTACTGTGGTGAAACACATATAAAATTCACCATTTTAACCATTTTAAAGCGTACAATTCAGAGACATTTAGCGTATTCACAGGGTGGTGCAACCATCAGCACTAGCTAGTTCCCTAACATTTTCATCACCCCAAAAAAAAACCCTGTACCCATTAAATAGTCACTTCCTATTGCCACCTCCTCCCAGCCCCTGCAACCAAATATCAGACTTAGGCAATCAGTAAAATATGCTTTCTATCTCTTTGTATTTACCTATTCAAAATATTTTATATAAATGGGATCAATTTGTTTTAAAGATTTTATTTTTAAGTAATCTCTACGCCCAAGGTGGGGCTCAAACTCACAACCCCAAGATCAAGTGTTGCATGCTCCACTGACTGAGCCAGATAGGCGCCCCTGGGATCCATTTTTTAACAGGGGAAAATCCAAGCCAGCAATAGCCATTATTTGCTAAGTGGGATATAAGCAAATGGTTGGATTTTACAATCTGGAAACCTTCCTTCTGCCAGCTGGCTACACCAGAGCTGAAGGACAAGCTGGAGAATCTTGATAATTGAGCAGAAAGCAATGCTGGAATACCTAGGCACTGTAGATCAAAGTTTAGATTTCAGGTGAATTCCTAGGTCTCCAAACCAGAAAATTTGGGCAGCATTCCATAGTAGAATCTCAAATTGCTACAGTGACCTAAGTCTGGTGTGAAATCACTAAACTGTGAGAACTCAACTTTCTCCAACTCTCCTACCCTTCCTTCCTTCTTTTCTTTTTCCTCCTCTTCCTCCTCCTCCCCCTTTCCCTCCTCTTCATCCTCTTCCTCCTCCTTCTCCTCTCCTTCTTTCTCCTTTCCCTTCCCTGTTCCCCTTCCTGTCCTCCTCATTCTCTTCCTCCTTCTCCTCCTTCTTCTCCTTCCCTCTCCTTCTCCTTATTCTTGTCCTCCTTCTTCTCCTTCTTCTTTTTTAAGTAAGCTCTATGCCCAGCATGGGGCTCAAACTAACAACCCCACAATCTCCACCAACTAAGCCGGCCAGGCACCCCCTGTTTTAAAACAAACTTTATTGAGGATGTAGTATGGTCAACACTCTGGAAACAATAGTGTACAAAGCAGGCATTATCTCTACATTCACAGAATGCACACTCATGTAAAGACAGACAATAAAATAAGTAGCTACACTGTGCTGTAGGTGTTGAAGGAAGAGAACACCATATTATGTGTGAGAATATGGAAGCGGGAAGCTCCTTTAGACCAAATATTCAGGAGTGGCCTCTCTGAGAATGTCATGTTCAAGCTAGGAGCTGAAGGCTGCGAAGAAGGCAGCCATGTGAAAAGTAGGATACAAGATTCCAGGTAGAAGAAACACCACGTATAGTGGCATTGCAGCAAGAAGGTGCATGGCACATTCTATCAAGAAAAGATCGGAAACCTAGTGAGTGAGGTGAGGCTGGAGAACTACCCGAGGGCCCAGTCATGCAGAACTTTATAGTCTGTGGGACAGAATTTTTTATAAAAGCAATGGCCAGTCATCAGTATCAAGGAGGAGATTGACTTGAACCAATGTTTTTCACTTGCTGCTCTGAGGAGATGGGATTAAGGGGACAAGAGTAGACTAAGGGAGACCAGTTAGAAGGGTAACGAAAAGGTCCAGGTGAAAGACAGTGGTGGCCGGACATAGTGGAGCTACATCTATTCATATCATGGTCACTTATGGAATCCTTTGGCTGTGCTAGGCAGAATGGACTGAGCATGGGTGTTCGCATTGGGATATTTTGTCCACGTAACATCCCCCTAGGGGAGTTGGGGACATAGAAAATGCAAACCAGGAGCCAAGTTGGTAATTGGTTGCGGTTTAATAAACATTTATTGAATACTTCTCTGTGCCAAGCAGATGGCACCGTTTTTCTTCAGAATTTTAAAGGCATTGCTCCCATGTTTATCTTCTTGGTCCCAGTAGTGCCATTGAGAAGGCCCAGATCCCTTGCTTTGATCTGGTTTTCCTCTCCAGAAGCTGGAGGGATGTTCTTTGTTCTGCTCTTTCACGATGACAGGTTTTAGCCTGGGTCTCTGATCATCCCTTGCGCTGGAAACTCACTGGGCCAATTCTGTGGCAACATTCATGCTTTTCAGTGCCTGAAATTTAAAAAATAATTGTATCGATGATTTGGTGTCTCCCATTTTCTTTTTACTTTCTCCATATCTTATTGTATCCAGATATTGAACCATTAGACTGGTCCTTTGTCTTTTTTTTTTTTTTTTCTACTTTTGGAACATTTACTTAATTTTATCTTCTAACCCATCCATTGAGCTATTTATTTTTAATGCCTATGAACCTCCTTTTATATATTTAATCTCTGGATGTTGCTTTTATACAGGATCTGAGAACCTGGAAATCTAATTGCTTCTTAAACATACTTTTAACCAACCTACTCCTTTTTTTTTATAACTCCATCTTCTCCCCAACTCCCTGAGGTACTTGACACTCCCGGTTACTGAGTCTTTGGAGTAATCTAGGCAGGGGTCAGCAAACTTTTTCTCTAACGGGCCAGGTAGTTAATATTTTAGGCTTTGTGGACCCAGCAGCTGCTTGACTATCAAATCACATCTCCTCTCAACTGCCCAGCTCTGCTGCCGTGTCAGGAACGGAGCCGTAGACAACACCTACATGAATGGGCGTGCAACCTTCATTTACTCACCCCTGGTGCGTGATAAGAATTGGGCTGCATAGTGGCTTTCCCCGCTGCTGCGTCAGGGTTTCTGCTTCTCGTGGTCGGCTAACTCAGCAGCTCCCCATCCGTCCACTTTCCAGCTTCCCAAATTTTGTCGCTGTTTCCCCTCTAATCCTTATTTTGAGATTGTATGTTTTTAATCCTTTTACAGTCCTTTCACTGGAGTTTCAGGAGCAAAAGTAAGTAAATACCTTGTGTCTTCTGGCATCTTGACCTGGGCGCTGCAGTTAAGCATGAGGTGTTAATAAAGGGTAGCATAATAAAGGGGCAGCATGAGGTGTTTACATGACTTAGTTCTGTAATTTGACCCAACCACTGTAGGCCGTGTAAATGATTTTACTTGTCTCACCCTTTTGGGGGGCCCCACTAATTCGGGTTCTTCAATCTTTGTTTCTCTTTCCGGCGACACGAATTTTACTTTTATTTTAGCCTTTGTCAAGAAATCTATTTCCAGCTGTCGGCGGGATTTTAGCATTTGTAATTTCATGTGAAAGTAATACAACATACATTTGAGGCTGCAGAGGCAACACGAGTGTAACTTGCACGGTAGGTCCGAAAAACAGCTCTCCCGAGGTGAGGCCGGCACCGGCCAAATGTGCTGAGGTATCCTGGAGACTGCTGCTTCCATGATCACCCACCACAAGCAGAACCGAGGCCCACAGGAGCCGTTGCTAAGCCTCCCATCCTAGAACCTTGAGCCATGGGAGCAAATCGAACAGGAAGCCACTCTCTGAACCAATACCTCCCGATAAGCTGTGTCTTCAAACCATGGCTAAGTTCCAGAATGCCTTCCCTTCCTCTCCTAGAGCAAAACACCAAGTTCTCAGTGTGCTATTGGCTGAGGAAAGAGGGCTGCAAAATAAACCCACTGTTTCTTCCGACTAGAGAATGCTGTTCCATGTTGGAGGAAACGCTCTAGCAGCAGTGGCTTTCTAACATGATTACACAATGGTGTCACCTGGGGAGTTTTAGAAATCCTAATGCCCAGGCCTCACTCTAGATTATTTACATCAGACTCTGGGGGGAGGGGGTGCTGGGCATTAGCATTTTCAAGCTCCTGTGTGAGGTCCTTGTACAGTTTGGGTATCACCCTTTATCAGAGATAGGGTTTGCAAATGCTTTCTCCCATTCTGTGAGTTGTCTTTTCATTTTGTTGATGGTTTCCTTTGCTGTGCAGAAACTTGTTTGTTTGACATCACCCTGCTTGTCTGTTTTCCTTTTGTTGCCTGTGTCTTTGGTGTCATATCCAAGAAATCATTTCTAAATCTAATGTCATGAAGTTTCTCCCTATGTTTTCTTCTAGGAGTTTTATAGTTTCAGGTCTTACATTTAAGCCTTTAACTCTTTTTGAGTGGATTTTTGTATATGGTATAAGAGAAGGGTCCAATTTCATTCTTTTGCATGTGTATATTCAGTTTTCCCAGCATCATTTGTTGAAGAGACTATCCTTTCCCCATTGTGTATTTCTGGCTCCCGTGTGAAAAATCAGTCGACTGTGTATATGCATGGGTTTATTTCTGGACTCTCTATTCTATTCCATTGGCTTATATTTGTGCCTTCACCGTGCTGGTGGCCAAAGGATTTGAATAGACATTTCTACAAAGAGGACATACAAGTGGTTACCAAAGCTATGGTATATGAAATGGTGCTCAACATCAGGGAAATGCAAATCAAAACTATAATGAGACATCACCTCGCACCTGTTAAAAAAGAAAAGATAACAAATGTTGGAGATGATGTAGAGAAAGCAGAACCCATGTACACTGTTGGTGGGAATGTAAAATGCTGCAGCCACTGAGGAGAACAGTATGGAGTTTCCTTAAAAAATTAAAAATCGAACTCCTATATGATTCAGCAATCCCACTTCTGGGTATACATCTAAAAGAATTGTAATCAGGATCCCAAAGAGATATGTGCACTCCCATGTTAATTGTAGCATTATTCATGATAAATAACCAAGATGTGGAAACAAGCTAAATATCCATCGATGAATGAATGCATAAGGAAGATGTGGTATATACATATATAATGGGATCTTATTCAGCCCTAAAAAAGAAGGAAACCCAGGGTCTGTCTCAGTCAGTTAAACATCTGCCTCTTTTTTTTTCTCAAGTTTTTAATGTTTATTTATATTTGAGACAGAGCAAGCATGTGTGAGCAGGTTAGGACACAGAATCTGAAGCAGACTCCAGGCTCTGAGCTGTCAGCACAGAGCCCGACGTGGGGCTTGAACCCACAAACCGTGAGATCATGACCTGAGCTGAAGTTGGACGCTTAACCAATTGAGCCACCCAGGCACCCCAGCATCCAACTCTTGATTTTGGCTAAGGTCATGATCTCAAGCTTCATGAGATCAAGCCCTACATTGGGCTCTGCACTGATGGCACGGAGCCTGCTCGGTATTCTCTCTTTCCCTCTCTCTCTGCCCCTCCCCTGCTCACGTGCACAAGAGCTCTCTCTCTCAAAATAAATGAACTTTTTTTTTTTTTTTTTTTTTTTTTTTTTTTTTTTACAGAATAGGGGCGCCTGGGTGGCTCAGTCAGTTAAGCGTCCGACTTTGGCTCAAGTCATGATCTCACGGTTTGTGAGTTTGAGCCCCACATCGAGCTCTATGGTTACAGCTCAGAGCCTAGAGCCTGCTTCAGATTCTGTGTCTCCCTCTCTCTCTGCCCCTCCTTTCTCTCTCTCTCTCTCTCAAAAATAGACGTTAAAAAAATTAAAAATAAATAACAAATAAAAAATAAATAAAAAAAAGAATAAAACCCTGCCATGCACAACAACATAGATGAGCCTGGAGGACATTATGCTAAGTGAAATCAGCTAGACACAGAAGGGCAGATATGACATGATTCCACTTACACGAGGATTCTCAAATAGTTAAACCCATAGAAGCAGAGAGTAGAATGGTGGTGGCCAAGGGTCAGGGGGAGGGGGAGATGGGGAGTTGTTCAGTGGGTATAAAATTTCAGTTTTGCAAGGTGAATACGTTCTAGAGATCTGCTGTGCAACATGGCACCTATAGACAACAACACTGTGCTGTACATTTAAAAACATTTGTGAAGAGGGCAGATCTCATGTTAAGTGTTCTTACCACAATAAGACAAAGTCATCAAAAATTAAAGAAAAAAATTAAAATTAAAAAACTATTCCCTGGGTGATTTTAGTGCATAGCCAGGTTGAGACCTCCTGTCTTAAAGCACACCCTTTTTAGGGAATCTTTCTGCCGGAGTCTGTCTTCCCCACACGGCTGCCATTTTTCCCATAATCCCAAGCATTCCCTTAGAGCAGTGGTTCTCAAACTGTGGCCACCAGGCCAGCAGCTTCAGCTTCACCAGGAAACTTGTTAGATATGGAGAATCTTAGGCCCCGTCCGCCCAACTGAATCAGAAACTGTAATGGGGCCCAGCTCTGGGAGTTTGAACAAGCCCTCCAGGTGATTCAGATACAGAGGCATTTGAGAACCACCACAAGCTATTTAAAAGTGCAACTGCCCCAGGGTGGGGGTGGGGGAGCACCGTGTTTGCTTATCAGCTTCCTTTCCTTGGTGGTAAATTGACACCAGGATGTGACACAGGACAAAGGAGTGTTTTGACTTGGGAGAGGAAGTGAGGAAACTGTGGAACATAATTTTGGTTTTAGAACATAAGATTTTTTTTTAAAGTGTAAGAATATGAGAATTATGTCATATCTTTAATTAATAATGAATAATAACTCAAATTTAGGCACTATTTTATGTACTTTCCACAAACTGTCTCGCATTATCCTCGCAGCAACCCTATGAGAGAAGTGTTGTCCTTTTTATATTTTTACCACTAAGGAAACTGAGGCACCGAGAGGTTAAGTGACTTGTCTAAGGTTACACACAGGAAGTAAGTAGCAGAGCTGGGAGTCCCTCTCCAGGGTTCAAGGTCATGGTTACACTGCTTCCACATTTAGTTTTTAAGTGGATGATGTCTTTATGAAAAAGAATCAAATTATAATAAAATGAATATAAAACTGAGCAAAAGTACACATCCTTGAGCACAGCACAACTCCCTAATTTTTTATCTTAATTTTGAAATGCCCAAAGCTTGAAAAGCAGACAGTTGTGAAGTTTGGTCCCCACACTCATTTGCCTGTAAGACCTGAACTGATCAGATATAAGGTCATGCATAATCTCTTCTTACTCTTCGTAGAAATATTCACATTCTTGGTGCACAGTTACTGAGTTTTACTCCTCCTTGCTGTGGCACACTCTGCTGGGTTATATAATATGTAGCTGTGGAAATTTAACGTGCTGTGTACCAAATATTTCCAGCTCTCCACTTCTGGGCACATTGTAGGGTTGTACCTCCCCTCCCCTTTGAAGTTAGGTAAGACCATGTGACTTGATTTGGCCAATGAACTGTGACCAGGTGGAATACCTGTCACTTCTGAGCTGAAGTTTTAGGAGGCAGTTTGCCATCAGCTTTAGCTGTCTTTCCCTCAGGAATTCTGACTAGCAGTGCTGCTTTCTTTCTTTCTTTCTTTTTTTTAAATGTTTTATTTATTTTTGAGAGAGAGACAGAGACAGAGCGCAAACAGGGGAGGGGCAGAGAGAGAGACACACACACACACAATCCGAAACAGGCTCCAAGCTGTGAGCTGTCAGCACAGAGCCCAACGTGGGGCAGAAGTGGGAGAAGTGGGACGCTTAACCGACTGAGCCACCCAGGCGCCCCTGACTAGCAGTGCTTGTGATACTGTTTCCTGTGACCGCCTGAGCCCTGGAGGGGATGCAGAGCAGAGCCCCTCCCACCTGCATTTTGGAGATCTTTGTTACTAGAGCATACTCTAGCCTATTCTGACAGATACAATGATGTAAGTACCGCCTTACCTTTCTAAAATCTGAAAGATTCCGAATTCTGAAACAGGTCCAGTACTAAGGATTTCAGATAAGAGATTGTGGATCTTTATTTGACTATATGAAATTAGCATTTTTTTTTTCCCTGAGCAAATCCAAACTGTGTCGTTGTCTTGAGCATAGCCATTTCCTGAAAAGAGTAAACTAGCAGCTGAGCAATGTTCTCTGGACTGAGCTCTTGAAGTCAGGGACGGTCTCATTTATCTTTGTAGCCTCACTGCCTGATGTGGAGTGAACACTTGGTAAATAGGGGCTGAGACAGTTGGTGCCACACAGACACTTCCTGGAGCTCGAGGCTCCCGGGGAAAGAGCAAAAAGGGAATACATGAGGTGAAGGCAGGCGGCGCCTGGGTGGCTCCGTTGGTTAAGCGTCCCACCCTTGGTTTTGGCTCATGTCATGATCTCACGGTTTGTGAGATCAAGCCCCACATGGGGCTCTGCGCTGATGGTGCGGGGCCTGCTTGGGATTCTCTCTCTCCTCTCTCTCTGCCCCTCCCCCGCTTATGCTGTGTGTGTGTCTCTCTCTCTCTCTCTCTGTCCAATTAAGTAAAAAAATTTAAAAAAAGGTGGAGGCCGAAGTTCTCTATTTGATCTACTTTACAGTTTGGCCTTGTCCAAAGAATGAACTGAAAGCAGAGCAAATCCCGTTTGACAGGACAATACAGGGGCTGGAAGTAAGTGCTCCTGTGTTGATAGCAAGATTAACTGAAGTAATTAGAACAAGTAAGGCTCTTAGCATAGAACTGGTTTATAGTTAACTCGTGGTAATTCTAGCCATTGATATTAATAAAGCAAAATAGGTAGCAATCCTTATGAAACTCTGTGTGAGAAGCTAGCACTATGGTTTCTGAAGTGTGCTTTACTGTGTTCCTTGGACTCGGAAGCACCTTTTAATGTCCCCATGGTGGCCAGTCTCGGAGCCCTGGGGAGGCCAAGGGTGCGTGGGGCTGGAACCATCAGTGTCTGCTCCAACCTCAGCAGCTGTTCTTTACAGCCGTCATGGGTTAGTTTCCACATAGGACTGTTTGCTTGAAGAAAGGATCCTATGGATGAAAATGACTTTGAAAGCCATTAGAATAATACATTTTATTTTTATTTTTTTACTTTTTAGAGACAGAGCACAAGCAGTGGGGAGAGGAACAGAGGGGAGAGAAAGAGAGAGAGAGAGAGAGAGAGAGAGAGAGAGAGAGAGAATCTTAAGCAGACTCCATGCTGAGCGTGGAGACAGAGGCAGGGCTCGATCCCACAACCTTGGGATCATGACCCAAGCCGAAATCTAGAGTTGGACGCTCAACTGACTGAACCACCCAGGCACCCCTAGAATAATACATTTTAGAGAGATTTTCAGCAGCAAGTGTTGAAAACCAAGGTTTTTTGATAAATTTCATTTTAGAATAAATGAATTAGGTATTCATAGTATGGTACTCTGGCTAATTAAGGCTGTAATGCAACATGTTGACATAACATTAAAAAAAATATTTAATGCTCTAGCAATCATAAGCATATGGATCCTCACATTTTCCCTGCCTCCTCAAAACCCAATGAATAGATTTGGAAATTTGTAGGTTAATCACATGAGAGTTCTGCTGTGTTAGAATTTTATGAGATGTTACTTGAAGCTCCTAAAATGTCCTCCTTGGCTCGTGAATTAGTGGCTCTGAAGGGCACACTATTAGTATTCTGATTTAAGGTAAAATCAGAGACTTTGAGAAAAGGCCATTGCGTGGATTCCATTTTCGAGGGCCCATTTATGTGATAAATGGGATGTCACTGAGTGACATTAGCTCAGTCTGGCTTATGAATTGTGTAGGGTGTTGGGGGTGGGTTATTTGTATAGTTCATGAGACTCTCCCCTCATGAGCTGACTGACCCATGAAGTCTCACAAAAGATGCTTTTCCCAGTCACCCTTCCTCACTGTTGGTGCCTCAAGGATTCCTTTTTCGGGAGCCCATGTAGGGAAACAAAAAAGAGACTTGGAACTTTCAGAGAGTATTTGTTCAGAAGTGGAAGAGGAAGGAGGGCTGCTCACAACACTTAACCCGTTAGAGACTTTCAGAAGGTGGCAGGTTTCCAAAAACAAATCTGATTGCTTGGAAATTTTGTCTTGAGAGAACCCTGCTAAAGTGTGTATGTGCGTGTCGGTGAGGAGTAGCTAGAAGCGGAATGGAATCTTCCTCTTTTCCTCTTGTCACCTATCCGGAATGTCCCTGATTTCCAGGATTCTCAAGTGAGACCAATATTATTAGAAGTCTCCTTGAGGTCAAGTGCAGGCTCAGCGAGGGCTGCTGTTAGCCCAGGACCATGATGGCCCTGAACAACATTATCAGAGGGTGTGGAAAAGTGCAACCTGGGCCCAAACTGGCTAAAATGGACTTTTGAACAAGCACTCAGTTCCATGCAGGAAGAAAATCAGTGACACAAATTTTCGCATCTCATGTGATGTAAGTCTCTTCGGTGGTCGTTATTTTTAATATTTTTAAAGATTTTATTTTTTTAAGTACCCTCTACACCCCATGTGGGGCTCGAACCTACAACCCTGAGATCATGAGTCACACGCTCCACCGACTCAGCCAGCCAGGCACCCCATTTCGTGGTAGTTATTAATATGCCCATTTAATAGTCAAAGAAACAGACTTTGTGAGTCTAAATGAGAAAACTTGAGTTTAAGCTAAAAATGTCTGATGCCAGATTCTGCCATTTTTCTCTCACTCATGGGAAAACCCTTCCTAGAATAGAACTGAAAATATTTCCTGTTAATTGTATTAATTTTGTTAGTGTTGTGTACAGAGCCTGATAACACCAAAATCAGGAATCCTCAGAGTGCAGAACTAATAAAATCAAGCAGACTTTTCATGCTTGATTGGTTTGGATGAACTGTCTTGACTATTATATCTACTGTGAGTTTTGTTCACTCTCCCGCTCCAGGATTGACTGCTGAGTGGGTTTTTAAGAGGCTTCTGTGTGGTGCTTACTGGAGAAGAGATAGGAGGTAACTTTTAAGACATAGGTATAGCTACCAGTTAGGCTGTTTCTAAAAGGCTGGCAACCAGTTGCTTAAAGGGAAATCACACTCACACTGGCCCAGAGGTCCAAGTAGGGTGGGCTGTGGGTGGGCATACTTGCCTAGGAGTTGCCTGATGGCTTCCATAACATCACGTTCAACTTTTAGACTTCCAGAAGGTGCTAAGTTGTTTTTGTTTTTTTCGGTGTGTTAATCATTAAAGGCAATTTTATTTCTTTTTTTTGTAAAATATTTTTTAATGTTTATTCTTGAGAGAGACAGAGACAGAGCACGAGCGGAGGTGGGGCAGAAAGAGAGGGAGACAAAGAATCTGAAGCAGGATCCAGGCTCCGAGTGGTCAGCACAGGGCCCGACGTGGGGCTCGAACCCACGAACCACCAGATCATGACCGGAGCTGAAGTTGGATGCTTAACCAGCTGAGCCACCCAGGTGCCCCTGCAATTTTATTTCTTTTTAAAAATTAATGTATAATTTATATACCATAAAATTCACCATCTTTAAAGTGTCCAATTCAGTGGTGCTTAGTATGTTCAGAAGATTGGGTCTAAGCTGCCTAGCCTCCTGTGTGTGGTGGATGAATTGGCTCTGCGTTCATGAGTATTCTAGTCACTGGTCAGTGATTTGAGTGGACCCAGGGCCCATGGGAGCTATTTCCCGCTTTAAGGGAATAATAGGATGCGGGTTTCTTCCCAGGCGAGCTAAACTTGGTGCTTTATTTCGTGAGGCTGCAAAATCGACACTTCTTGGAACATCAGAATAGGAGCATTAAATCACAGCTGGAAGGAAGGGAGGAGGAAGTAGGAGGGAAGTCCTGTTTATCAGGGTAACCTCCCCCTTAAGTTTATCTGAGATGCTGCAGTTTGCATCCCAGGAGAGCAAAACCTAATCTGCCTCTCCAGATCCCGGTTGGAGTCTTTGAAAGGCATGGGAATTGGCAGCTGTCCAGCCAATGTCTCCCTTGTCCTCCCATCACACGAGGTGGATGCTTGAGACCGAAGTGCTCAAAGCTCAAAAGAGTGCGTTTGAGGGACCCTGAGTTTTTGCATTTTCTCCTGTCCTGGAGTCTCTAGGAGGGTCAAAGCTAACCCTAGGGACATATTTGCAGCCATCACCCTATGCACATCCTATAGCATCCTCCTGGAGACCAGTACCTCCCTTGGGGATGGCTGCCCTGGCCAGGGCAAAGGCCATCACCCTTTCACTGATGGTGGAATAATGAATAGACCAAGGTGGGGTCCGTCAACACCATCAGCATCACCCTGAAGCTGGTTCAAAAAGCAAACTTTCAGGGGTGCCTGGGTGGCTCAGTCAGTTGAGCATCCAACTCTTGATTTTGGCTCAGGTCATGATCTCCTTGTTCGTGAGCTTGAGCCCCGCGTCAGGCTCTGTGCTGGTGGTACAGAGCCTGCTTGGGATGCTCTCTCTCTCTCTCTCTCTCTCTCTCTCTCTCTGCTCCTCACCTCCCCCTCCCCCGTCTCAAAATAAATAAATAAACCTTAAAAAAACCCAAAATTTCAGGCTCCACCAAAATCAGAAACTGAGGGTGATGCCCAGCAGTTGTGTTTTCACAGGCCTCCAGGAGATTCTTTTGCACGTTAGCATTTGAAATGTGCTGAGATGATCCCTGATGAGGTGGGGCTCAGAGTGCTAGACATAATGAGGTGGCCCTGAAATTCAGCGCAGAATCAACAAAAAGAAATCAGATGACCAACTCCAAACCTCTGAAGGTTGTATACACATGGCCACAACTATGCATGCATTGTTCCATTTTCATATAGGCCACAAATGAATGAGACTTCCTCTCTCCTATCTGTATCTGTTTTCTCATTTGGTAATATCCTTCTTCCTTCAAGAAGCTCTTTATTGTTGACTTCATTGCAAGGAGATAAAATTTTAAAAAGAAAAAAATAGTGGGGAGGGAGTGAAAAGAAGGGATTTTTTTTTTTTTTTAATCCTGAGATACTTAGGAGTCTATGATTCCTAACCGTGGTTCTACTTAAAACTTTTACCTAGATTTCCATTGTCAAATAAAACCCAAATCTGGATTTCAGTAAGGCGAGACCTTATTCAAAAGGATTATTGCAACAAGGGGAGGGAACTTTGCAGTGGGGGGGGGGGGGGGCGGGAGGAGTCTGACCATAAGGTCTGCAAGTATCTCAAAGGCCAGGCAGAAAGGAATTTTTTTTAAGTTTTCATTTATTTAAAAATTTTTTAAATGTTTTACTTGTTTTTGAGGGAGAAAGACAGAATACAAGCAGGGGAGGGGCAGAGAGAGAGTCAGACACAGAGTCCCAAGCAGCTTCCAGACTCTGAGCTGTCAGCACAGAGCCCGACTCGGGGCCCAAACTCACGAACCGCAGGATCATGACCTGAGCCAAAGTCAGACGCTTAACCGACTGAGCCATCCAGGTGCTCCTAAAGTTTTTATTTAAAATTCTAGTTAACATACAGTGTAGTATCGGTTTCAGGAGTAGAAATTCAGTGATTCATTACTTACGTACAACACCCAGTGCTCATCACAACAAGTGCCCTCCTGTCACCCATCTAGGCCATCCCCTGCCCACCTCCCCTCCAGCAACCCTCAGTTTGTTCTCTGTAGTTAAGATTCTCTTATGGTTTGCCTCCTTCCCTCTCTCTCTCTCTCTCTCTTTCTTTCTCTTTCTCTTTTCCCCCTTCCTTAAGATTCATCTGTTTTGTTTCTTAAATTCTACATATGGGTGAAATCCTATGGTATTTGTCTTTCTCTGGGGAATTTTCTTTTATAAGGAGGGGTAAATAAGGCTAGAAAGAAGCAGAATGCGCTAGAGGGACGAGCAGGTGATAGCAAGAACAGTTGAGCAGGAAATGTCTTTCCTTGGGGTCAGCTGATTCTCATGAGTGGTCAGTAAAGAAGGGTTGGCTGTTGGGCATTTGGGTGCTGTTAGCAGGTGAAGCCGTCCTGTCTTATGGGCCGTTTTGCTTTCCGTGGTCTCAGTCACCTGCTGTCAACTGCGGTCTGGGAGCAGAGGCTTCACCTCCTGACTTCTCGTCAGAAGGTCCGCGGTAGCCTAACACTACGTCACAAGCCTACATTACTCACCTCACTGCGTCTCGCACGTGGGTCGTATCATGTCACCTCATCGCAGGAAGGGTGAGTACGGAACAATGAGATTTTGAGAGAGACCCCGTTTACGTGAACTTTTATGACAGTATGGTGTTATACTTGTTCTATTTTATAATTAGTTACTCTTGTTCATGTCTTACTATATCATAAGGATGTGTGTGTAGGACAAAACAGTCTATATAAGGTTTGGTACCACCCCCGGTTGCAGGCACCCCTGGGAGGTCTTGGAACCTCTTTCCCGTGGATAAGAGGGGACGACCGTGTTTTGTCCAGGCTGGTCAGTGGGTATAAGCAGTCCAGCTAATCATTTACGGCCATGAACAGGAATGTGGAGGGTCTGTATCTGGTGTTGAGCTGGAGGAATTCACAAGTCTTTTTGAAGTCCTATGGGAAAGATAGTTTTCTGTGGAAAGGAAGCCTTTTCCCCAGAATACAAAAAGAATGGAGAGATTTCTTTTTTTTTTTTTTAATGTTTATTTTTCAGACAGAGATTGCTTCTTGGCCTTTTGGCTAAGATCAAGTGTAGTATTTTTGAGACAGAGAAAGAGTGTGAGTGGGGGAGGGGCAGAGAGAGAGAGGGAGACACAGAATCTGAAGCAGGCTCTGGGCTCTGAGCTGTCAGCACAGAGCTGGATGCGGGGCTTGAACCCATGAACCATGAGACCATGACCTGAGTTGAAGTCCGTCGCTTAACTGACTGAGCCACCCAGACGCCCCAGAACGCAGAATTTTCTTGACCATTGTTATTTTCCAGGTCCCCAGGGCTCAGGTAAGGTTTAACGTTGTCACCTGTATCATTGAAACATTTTCAAACACAAACCTCTTAGCATTTCTCCAATAAAGCAATTCTCTTTAAAATAAAATACATTTGTTGACTTCATTTTGGTTCACCTGTGTGTTTTGTAATTAAAGAGAATTGGCTTTCTTGGGTAAATGCTAAACGTTTTTTAGGAGAGGAAACAGTAACCAAAGTTAGCAATAGACACATGCAAATATATAGCACAGATTTTTTAAAAGTACTTTGAGGATAGAGTTGACTGAACTATTTAAAGGTGGCTGCAGGACTTTCAACTGAAAAAGATACTTTTTTCCCCACGTCAGTAAACTGGTATACACAATGTATGACTTTGGTGAACAAAGAACGTCAATCATTACAATAATAAGAGAACAAGAGAATGTTCACAAGTTGTCCTATTAGCACCTCTAAAAATGATCATCATGGCTGAAGTGCTTTTTTTCATGCGGAAAGCTTAATAATTACAGCAAAACAATTAAAAGCAGGAGACTCTTTAAGTCGAGGTGAGGGTGGAAAAAAGGTTAATTTTTTAACCCAACATTTCTCAGTGCTGTGGTCCACTGTGACCCTCAGCTGACTGCAACGTCTATAAAATAATGCAAATCCTTTCTAAATATCATCCTGGGGTCTTGCCGTCAGTGTTCTACAGTTTGCGCCGCTGTTCTGTATCATTCTATCATTATAAAATCATAAATGGATTGTAGGAACTGCTGCTTTCTCACTGAGGATTTGTTCTTGACCTTGTTAGTGTCCTTGGGGGTATTTTAGCAGCGTAGGAAAGTCCTATCACCAGGGATTAGTCGAAAACTCCTTCAGAACAACCATACTGACAGCAATGGCAGGAAAACCATTTATTAGGAATCAGCCAGACACTGTCTTAGGCAGTGATAAAGTGAATTCTTAAACTGGGACCACAAAACAGGAGGCCACCCCAGCCCACATAGCAAATGTAAACCTAGGTCAGCCTGCACTTACAGGAAGCACCCCATTGTCAGGGAAACCTAATACCAATCGCGATCTTCGAGCTCTGCTTTAGCGAGCTTCCCTTACCCTAGAAAATAGAAGTTTATACATCTTACTTCATTTAATCCTCACAACTTATTAAGTGGATAGTGTTTGACTCCACAGATGGCAAAATTGAATTTCCAGATTAGTCTCAGTCTTTTCACTATGCTACAGGAAATTTCTAAAATGTATGACAAAGAAAGGGGTCATACATTTAAAAAAAAAAAGTGTTTTAGGGACCCCTGGGTGGCTCAGTTGGTTCAGCCTCCGACTTCGGCTCAGGTCATGATCTCACAGCTTGGGAGTTCGAGCCCCACGTCGGGCTCTCTGCTGACAGCTCGGAGCCTGGAGCCTGCTTTGGATTCTGTGTCTCCCTCTCTCTCTGCCCCTAACCCACTCACATTCTGTCTGTGTCTCTCTCAAAAATAAATAAACATTACAAAAAATTTTTTTAAGTGTTTTATTTATTTTTGAGAGAGAGAGTGTGTGTGTGTGTGCACATGAGCAGGGAGGGGACGAGAGAGAGGGAGACAGAGGATCCAAAAGGGCTCTATACTGATAGCAGAGAGCCCGATGCAGGGCTCAAACTCATGAACCGTGAGGTCAGTAGTGAGCCACCCAGGTGCCCCAAGAGGTTCCCTTTTGAGCCCAGATTTCTGAAGGATGACCACGGGGGCTATGGAGGGAGTGGGAAGAGGTAGGCCTGCTCTTTCCAGCTCCTTTCAGCTGTGGGCCTTGGTGACTTTACATTTTAGGCTCCTCTTTGCCAAGTTGCAGACACCTGTAGGCAGTATGTTAATGGTTATGGGGTTCAGGATACACTACCCCCACATCTGGCACCTCAGCCTTTGAATATGTGAGGCTGAAGGGATCTGAGGAAAGGCAGGCATGCGAAGGGCTGTCTTATCTTCCCTTGAAACCGGTCAGAGAACCATGTAAGAGGTGCCCTCCTCCGGCCTGGAGGAAAGGGGGCATCCTTGTCTGGAAAGGTAGAGAGGTACTAAGACCCTGAAAGAATGGGCCTAGCTAGGTTTCCCCTGGATTACTAGCTTTAGCTTGTACCCTTCTGTCCTATCACATTTTTCCATTACTTTCAATTCTTTTTTTAAAAAAGTTTTTTGAAATGTTTATTTATTTATTTTGAGAGAGAGAGCACGCATGTGACCTGGAAAGGGGCTGATAGAGAGAGAGAGAGGGAAAGGGGCCGAGAGAGAGAGAGAGAGAGAGAGAGAGAATCCCAAGCGAGCTTGGTGCTGTCAGCACAGAGCTCGACGTGGGGCTCGAACTCAGCGAACCCTGAGATCATGACCTGAACAGAAATCAAGAGTCCAGTGCTTAACCGACTGAGCTGCTCAGACGCCCCTCCATGACTCTCAATTCTTAAACCAAGTATGAGAGCACTCAGGTGTAACTGTTTCTCCAGGTCTTCATTTCATTATGGAGGCTCCCATATCATATAAAACTTATATTACTTAATTTTGGATGCTTTTCTTTTGATAATCTGCCTTTTGTTATAGGGGCCTCAGCTGAGAACCTAGAAAGAAGGGTAGAGGAAACAGATATTTTCTCTCCGTGATGGCTCACACCCTCTGGAGTTCTCACTGCCTGCCTCATGCTTGATCATGTGTGTGACCTCAGAGCCAGAGCCTCCCCTCACCCCAGTCCCTGGCCTCCCCCTACCTGGAACTCGTTAGCCAGTTCCACTCAGTGTCCTTGTTGGCATGCCATTTTCGTCACTGGGACCGGAGGCCACTCTGTTGTCTATTTCTTGCTTTCCACAAAGTGGGATTAGAATACATTCAATTAAAGATGTATGTGAGGTTTGGAGGGGTGAGGACTACTTTAGAGAACATGAGCTACTCAAGCAGGATGTAGAGCCACTCCCTTAGAAAACACTGAATATAGAGACAAGAGGGGCTCACTTTCCTGTTAGTGCATAGATTAACCCTTGGTGGGATTCACTGGTGCTATGGTCCCGTGATAACTCTATGCACTTTTTAAAAGACCCTCTAGTATAACCTAGTTCTTCCTTCCATGTAGAAAATTCTTTGAAACTTTCTTTTATATCAGTTTTAAATAGCATCTTTGTTCTCTCTTTTTCATTTTTGGCCTTTCAGAAAATAAACTTAGAGTGTTTCAAGAGCATTAGAATTTTTTTTTTCCATGTTAAAGTTAGAAAACTGAGACAGAATTGTCACTGAATAGAAGCAGACAGGCTACTAACATATGTTCCAGAATTCGGCCCTCAGGTTTGGAGTTTCAAAAATGGGAATCGTGTGGTACTCAGAGTCAGTCAGCCTTCAATGTAGCCTAACCATACTCCTAGGAGGCTGGTTTATCATCTGTGTCAGAATTTGTTTACCCTGAAAAATCTAGTTTGCGGGAAGACTAGAGTATCTATTGTATCTGATACTGCATTTTCCCCCTTACAGAAAAGCTGTGGGTTTTGGTAAACTGGAGGAATAAATAAGGAAAAGCTGGATGAACTCACTGGCTGGCCCCCTTTCCTTCTAGATTCCTTGAATATTAACTTCCGTGATAAAACGTGTTAAGGGAGAATTTGTAACAATAGGTAAACTCATGACTCTCATACAAATATAAAATGAACACATAAAATATTTTATGTAGCTCATTAATTAAATGAGGGCCCCAGGAAGATGCTATAGCCAGTTCAAAGTAAAATTTGTATGAAGTAAAATGTTGAAATGAATTTACAAATGGACACAAAACTGGTTTTTCCTAAGGGATATGGTGTAGGGAGTCGATTGAACTGCCACCAGAAAATTTATTTGCATGTCTTGGGCAAGAATTATTTTACATTGCTATTACCTGCAATTTGTGGAGTTGTAAAATACCTCAAAGAAAATGAAATGCTAGAATCAGCCCAGAAGATTGTGCTCTACACAATGCGTAGTTTTCTTTTGGAGATACCCAATAATCTTTTTTGCTTATTCCAGGTGTTTTTTTTTTAATAAACTTGTCTGATCTCTTCTTCTGGTGGACAGTCATAATCTGGAAGGTCAGTTGTAGAACTGCTTTCTCCTGGCCTTGAGACCCCTTTCTTCCCTCCCTTCTACCGTCACTGGCACTGAGACTCCTTAGCAACATGCCCCTAAGGAAGTAGCTTTTATGATTTAAAGCATTCCTCAATTGGTCTTCTGTGCAGTTAAAGTTCAGCACTTAGTACATTTGATTCCCAAACCTGGTTGATCAGGATCATCTTGGATTTTCAGAAATACAGACACCCAGGTTCATCTCTGGATTTTCTGATCCGGGTTCTTCAGCATTGGAGCTTTGGGACATGCAAGTCTTTAACAAAAGCTCACGTTAGGAGTCTGTGGATATACTCTGGGATAGAGATGAAGGGACCTGAAAGGAGGAAACGCGGGCCTTGCTGGAAATCGGGGTTGGGTTAGAGGAATATTTGAGGTGAAAATGGCAAAACTTAGTGACAACTAAATATTGTAGTGGATGGTGGGGGAGGAGCAGGAGTTTTCATGAGTTCAGGGTGACTTCCAGTCACTGAGCAACTTGTTGGATGGTGGTAAGGCTCATTATCATCTTTAGAATGTTTAAATCATTGAGACACTCCTATTAGTATAGCTTTTCCCTCCACCACCAGTCTGGGATTAATTCCAGCAGTTACCATTACTTTAGAAAGTTGCATTTTGTGAGAAAATATGATTCTCTATATTGCATATGCTATTTTATACCAAAAAGCAATATGAAAATAAAAGACATGTTTGGTAGTTTTAGACCCCATTAAATTTAATTAAATGGGCATTAAAAAAAATCATGCAAAAAGGGGCACCTGGCTGGCTCAGGTGGTGGAGCATGAGACTCTTGACGTTGGGGTTGTGAGTTCAGGACTCATGTTGGGCATAGAGCTTACCTTAAAAAAAAAGATTATGGGGGCACCTGGGTGGCTCATTCGGTTTCTGCTCAAGTCATGATCTAAAGGTTCCTGAGTTCGAGCCCCACATCAGACTCCTTGCTGACAGTGTGGACCCTGCTTGGGATTCTCTGTCTCTACCCCTCTCTGCGCCTCCGGTGCTCGCGCTCGCTCTCTCTCTCTCAAAATAAATAAATAAACTTAAAACATTATTTAAAAAAATCATGTAAAAAAAATCAAAATGTAGTTTATGTCCCAAAAATAATCTTAAGGGAAAACCCAAACTAGTATTGCAGGTTGTGTTTGTGGTATTGTGATGTTGGGGAGGAAAAAGTTTTCCTTGACCCTCTTAGGGTCCTTGGCTGGGTCTGAAAATTAAACTGACAGATGAACAGGAGAGAAGCATAACCACATGTATTGAATATAAGCTTTACATGATTCCAGAACCCTCATAAAGAAGTGAAGACCCAAAGAAACTTGGTCCTAAGAACTAAATGAGGGGGGCGGGGGAAGAGGAGTTAGCAAGACCTCTCCATTCACATTCTCCTCGCTTTGTCTTGAGAGCTATGGACACGGCTTTGCTCCTGGAGTAGGGAGGCCCCCTCTCTCTTGAGGTTTTATGAGCTGTTTTAGGGCAGCATGGGATGGGGGCAGGGCCAAGAGTGACCTCCTTGCATCTGCTGTCTCCTCAAACTCCTTCGGCTTCAGTATGCCAAGATGCCATATTTTGCAGCATTGTGTTCGGATCCCATCAGTGATTTATAATAAAAAATATACATTTGATCTTCGTCCCATTCCTGGCCCAGAACTCCTGAAGTCCTAGTTGTTTCCTAAGTGATAGAGTGACAATGCCTTTTTTTTTATTCATAGCAAGTCCCTTTCAAACACTCCTGAGTTTGCTAATGAAGTAACTTTTGAAAAGCCCCAGGTGTCCTAAGGATGGGGGCTGGTTGCCAGGGGAACCCATCTAGATTTGAGAGCTGGAACTTTCAGCGTCCCCTCCCCTCACCTCCGGGGAGGAGAAGAGGGCTGGAGGTTGAATTAATCACGAACAGCCATTGATTTCACCAGTCATGCTGTGTAATGAAGTGTCCATGAAACCCCCAAAGTCCAGGGTTCCGAGAGCATCCATGTTGGTGAACAAGAAGCGTCCGTATGTAAGAAGGGTGACCTACCCCAAACTCCATGAAGACCGAAGCTCCTGTGCTTGGAAACTTCTGGAGCTACCCCTATGTATCTCTTCATCTGGTTGTTGGTGTGTTCTTTGAATATCTTCTGTGATAGGTCAGTGATCTAGTAAAATGGAGTTCTGTTCAATGAGCTGCTCTTGCAAATTAATTGAACTCAAGGAGGGAGTCCTGGAGACCTCCAATCAATCAAAAGCATGGGTTGTAAGCTGTTGTTGGTGTCTGCAGGGTGGAGGGCCTGTGTGTGTGTGTGTGTGTGTGTGTGTGTCTGTGATGGGGTGGTGGGGGGGCATGGCAGAACTGAGGCCCTTAACCCGTGGGATCTGATGCTACCTCCAGGTAGATAGTGTCAGAATTGAATTGAATTATGGGACACTGAGCTGGTGTCACAGAATTTGTTCGTGTGTGGGAAACCCACACACCTGGTGTCAGAAGTGAAGCTGTGTCGTTGCAGAGTAGTGAGTCAAGGAGACACAGGAGTGTGTTTTCCTTTATAGTATTTCTTGAAGCACTTTCCATAAGTGAAGCAGACCAGCTTTGTTCTCAACACAACTACTTTCTATAAAGGACATGAAAGGCCTTAAGTAACATATGCTCTACATCATAGGGGAAAAAAATCACCTCCGCTAACAGTAATCCTTGATGCCTCAGACAGTTCTGTTGGAGGTTCAAGCGTCTCCAATGATGGCGCATCATTCACCAAATTCAGGAAACCCTAATCCATCAGTGTTGAAAAGGAACAACATGCACAGAAAATAGCAGGTGTGTTAGCCTTTCAGCAGATGGGGCGTGCATCCCAGAGCGGATCCGCTGTAGTACATACCCTGCGGTACTGGTTATTGCAGTGTTGGGGAATAATATATCGATATGCAGCTGCTTCCTTGTGGAGCGTTTAGGACTTCCTGTGATTCCCCTTTCTTTTCCTTCCTCCAGTTTTCCTTCCCAGCTGCTAGGTGTGTGTGGGCGTTGCCAGGGACCATTTGGATTTTAAAGGCTGAAAAGGAAGTCAAGTTCTTTTTTCCCAGGGGTTGACCAGTTACCAGCGCTTCCTTCTTTTGGGTGTCCTTGCGTTCTGTCATTGGCAAGGCCACACATGGCCACCACAGAGAACCTGAGAAGCAGTCTGCAACTGAAATGCACTGATCCATATCAAGGACTTGTTAAAGACGGTTGCCAGTGATCTGTTTTGTGGCACAATTTTCCAGGGACTCTTATGGCTTTAAGCGTGGTTACAAATGTTGATGTCCACACAGGTACTTGAGGATGTAAATGTCCTACCATACAAAGATGGATGTGCCCTGTCTTTTTTGCAGATTTCTTTTGCCTTTATTCTGTAGTGTAATCCTGTGATTTACTCTTTAAAAATTTTTTTTTAATGTTTATTTATTTTTGAGAGGGCAAGACAGCGTGAGCGGGGGAGGGGCAGAGAGCGAGACACACACACACACAGAATCCAATGCAGGCTCCAGGCTCTGAACTGTCAGCACAGAGCCTGATGTGGGGCTCGAAGCCGCAGACTGCAAGATGATGACCTGAGCCGAAGTCGGACGCTTAAGTGACTGAGCCACCCAGGCGCCCCAACAGATTACTCTTGATGAAGCTCTGCCTTGTACATGCCATCCGCTTGGCACATCTTGATCGTAGCACTCATCACAGAGTATTGGAGCATGTTAAATTCATGTGCATATGTATCTGCTACCTCTATGGAGGTACCTCCCGTTCTATTCATTTTTATATCCTCGCTGTCTACACTGGTGCTCAGTACTGTTTGAGTTAAATTTAATTTATTCCCTATTGCCTGAAAGGATGAAGTCCAAACTCTTTAGCCCAATAATCAAATCCTTATTTAACTTCTCACCTTACTGTCCTTTGATTACCTACTTATAACCAGTATGTAGAACAAGAAGGACTTAAGGGGTGGAATCCAAAAGCAACTTTCGTTTCGCTTCCTTTCTCCCTTTAAGTCTGTTCTGTAAGGTTTTGTTTTACTCTTGTGCGGCAACTCTCGGGTAATACAGATTCCCATGGCCGCTTCAGTTTCACAAGACCATCTCAATCCAGTGATTCAGCTGTCTGGTGCCGCCAGACTTCGCGCCTGAGCTTAAACCTACTGCAGCCAGAGGATGCGTTTGACTTGACGTTTACTCTCTTTGCTCCTCCAAAGCTTCTCCTCCCCTCTCAGGTTGTTAACCATGGTTTCTGATTCTTCCAGAGTGGAAAGAGAGGCAGAAGAGGGGTAGGCAAGAAAACTGTGGGGGGGTGGGGGGGGAGGGGACAGGGGGGAGGGAAGGAACTTATTTATTCAGAGTGTAACACCGTCTGCTTTGTAAGACTTGAAAAAGAACAAAAAGGGATAAATACACAGCTAATACTAAAGATGTTTCAGAGACCTAGGCAGAACTTCCCTCGTAACCCTTTCACAAGTATAAAAAAGAAAAGTCAAGAGAGTGGGGGCGAGGGGAGGGGCAGCGGTTAACCACCTATCGTCACCGTCACCGTATTACTCTTCCACTTTTCCACCGGCTGGGTACTGACAGCATGTGACCCATGAGAAGCCCTAGTATGCAGATGAGGACGTGACAGTGAGTTTGGAGTGACCCTCAGCTCCGGAGGCCGTAGAAGCACCAAACAGAAACTCGTAGAGAAGCTGAACGAAGCTAAAGCATTTTAAAACCTATTAAATGGGTATCACTTCTTATCTTGGAATGCTCTCAAGTATCATGTCACTAGAGACCCTCGTTGGCTGGAAAGAGCAAGGCAGTTATAACCTGGGGACATGAACGACCCTGACGCACCCCGGGTCGACAGGAAGACCAGAAGTGGCTTGCTATAGGCCGTTATGGCACAGAGAACTGCAGTGGCAATGTGGATGTAAGACCGAAAAAAGATGACAGCGAGAGAGCATGGTGCCCCCTCAGCCTATCTTCCGGTCTCCACAGCCATCTGCCTCCCCAGCTCCCACCTAAGGATTGTTGGGGCTGCAGGAATAAGATTTTTTTTCCCAACTTCCTTCCTCCTGGTGACTCCTCATGTCACCCTGAGGGCCGTGGTGACTATTTGTCTGGAGTAGGAATTCCTGTGATCTTCTTTTCTCTATCCTCTCTCCTGTACAAAATGCAGTATTAAAATGGCCTCTACTGAATGTACTGTCATTTCCAAACGTATTTACATGGTGAGATAAAAACATTCTCTTTAAATATTGAAAAAGGGGGGGTGGTGCCTGGGTAGCTCAGTCGGTTGAGCGTCTGACTTTGGCTCGGGTCATGATCTTGCTGTCCATCAGTTCAAGCCCCACGTCAGGCTCTGTGCTGACAGCTGGGAGCCTGGAGCTGGTTTCAGATTCTGTGTCTCCCTCTCTCTGCCCCTCCCGGACTCATGCTCTGTCTCTCTCTCTGTCTCTGTCTCTCTGTCAAAGATAAATAAACATGAAAAAAATAAATAAAAATAAATATAAAAAAAAGTCCAAATTGATGAATAGAATAAATTCAAAAGAAAGAATTTTTTCTGCTGAAAAGGAGAACATTCACTTTGCACAGATGACGGTTCAGCCTACAGCAAGGTACTTCTGGTCTTCCCGTAGACCCGGGGTGCATCGGGGTCGTTCATGTACCTGAGTTATAATTGTCTTCCTCTTTGTGGGCTTTTCGACACATCTGTGTGTTTCCCCAGTAAGTCCTGTAATTGTTCCGGGTTGCACCTAAAACTCTCTGGGGTGGGATTGGGGGTCTGTTGGGTAACATCTGAGGTTACCGAATATGCACGCCCGTACCTCTTACGAAGTTGATTGGTCTTTGTCTGCTATTCTAAATACCAGGAAATGTCAGCTAGGAGGGAGGGCTCTGCCCGTGCTGAAAGGATACAATGATAATTTTGTATGTCATATCCACTGAATAGCTTTCAGTGATTCCAGAAAGTTCTTACGTGCCTGGTACTGCCAGACAGGTCTAGCCTTGGTGTCCTCACTAGGCAGGGATATAAAGTTGATTTGTTTTTGTTTTTGTATCTTGAGCATTTTCATCTGTTCTTGTTACTCATTTGTGAGCCCTGACAAATCTGGAAGTATCTCCAGTTTCCCTCTGCCAAGTCTGTTTGCCCCTCCCGGTGGTCCTCTTCTATAGGATTAAAGTGACGCTGTGCCTTCTCACCTTCATTCAACAGCTGACATCTAGTCCTTGGGAAGCACTTCTGCATTATCCTTCCCGACTGACACTGGGAGCTCAGATCCACCCCAGGGTTGCCCTTCACCTTTCGCCCTTCAGATTTTTCAAGTGGGAGTTAGATACTCAAGCTGGAGGGCACGCTTCTTAACTCCCCTGAGGGTTCCTTTTGGAGCTCTTTCCCCCAGGTGTCCCTCCACATTCCACTCCTGATTTGTCTGTCCCGTCGGGAGGAAGAAAGCACACCAGCAGCGTGAACAGAGTATCGCTCTGAAACACTTAACGTTAGTCGTTGACTGCTGAAGAGCTACAAGGTGGGCCCTGGGAGGTAGCCATTGCTAAAAACTACTGCCATCTCTATGGCTGACGGATCCGAGGGACCAGGTCGCAGGTAGGAGAATTTAGAATCTGAGAGGAAGAGCCTCCAAGAGCTGGCGTCTCTGTGACCCGTGCTTCTGGGAAGGGCACTGTTCAGCCACAGGAACAAACTTCTGCTGCAGTGAAGAGGCATTACTGAGCTCCCACTAGGGAAGTGCACGCCAATGGCTGACCTTCAGCAGAACGCGCGTGTCTCCTGTTCCAGGCTTCCAGCCTCCCTCTAGTGCCCCTCTTGAAAGAGCCTATCGGGGAGAGGCTGGCAAAGCAGAAGCTGACACGGACATCCGGCATCACAGAGCAGAGTATGGAAGAGTGGGTTTTCAGCCAGATGACGATGACTTTCTTGGCACAGCAACTCTTGGGGTGGAGCCGGACTCCGGGCACGTCAATAGCACACAGTCTCTTCAACGATCCTTGAAGCCCCTCTCAATGAGGCTTGGGGTACCCCGCTGTTCCCCCTGGAGGGTCCCGGGCTCTCGGCAGAGTTCCTGCCCCTTCCCCGCTTCCCCGATAGTCTGTGCCGGGGGGGGGGGGGGGGGGGGGGGGGGGGGGGGGGGGGGGGGGGGGGGGGGGAGTGAGGGTTAAGGGCCACGTAGCTGGTTTTTGGATATCTCTTTAAAATTTTTCTGTTACGGTTGGGGTGCCTGGGTGGCTCAGTCGGTTAAGTGTCTGACTCTTGATTTTGGCTCAGATCATGATCTCACAGTTTGTGAGATCGAGCCCTGCAGAGGGCTCTGTGCTGCTAGTTCCTGAGACTACTTGGGATTATCTACCTCCTCTCTGCCCCTCCCCCCACTCGTGCGTGCACATGCTCTCTCTCAATAGACGTTTAGAAAAAATTCTCTTATGGTCAAGCACTTTCCTTTAAAATATGATCTCTACTGTTTCTCTTTACCCCGTTTTATAGCTTTAACTAACTCCAGCTGCCTCTGTTTCCTCTCTTCTCTCCCTCCTACGAGCCCCTCCCACCACCACCACTAAGCAAAATTTGTGCCTGTGTTCTTTCTTGCCTTATCTTCCTTATTTTTTATTTATCTCATTTCTTTCAATGCCTGTACTAGGGTAGGTGAGATAAGAGAAAGGATAGAATTATTCGGGCATGAATCAGAGATCTTAATAATTTCTAAGATACAAATTGTGAGGCACAGACAGGGCTGGAACCGCTCAGTTATTGCATGTCTTCTTGTGTAGGATACAGTCTGTTAGAGACTTAACATGTGAGGCTCCAAAGCATGTATGCTGCTATATTGATTATACAGTAGGGCCACAAAACATTTATACTTAGTTACATGGCTTAGATAACCTTTCCAATGCCCTATAAATCAGTAGATTCCAGGCCTGTTTGCCGTAAACCATCCTAGACCGATCAGGTATGTCTTGCTGAAAGAATTTTATAAATAAGGAATCTTGCACCAGCCATCAGTTTGCCAGGAGGTCTGTTGTTAGCATCATTTCACAAGGATTTATTCAAGTAAACTTTCTTTTAAGAAAGATGACGGATTGTAGGCCTGCCACCATTTCCTTTCCAATGACCATTTCCTTTGCAGCCAGTGAGATGGAACTGACGAGAATTAATACTAAATATGTTGACTGCAGACGAGCGGAACAGAAAGAACAGAGATGCATGGACAAGCTCATTTATGTTCCATCTGAGACGTGTTTTCCTTAAGAAGGTAGGGAGAGTCCAGGCCGCAATTGGTAAGCCTCAGGCAAGGAACTGGAGCAAAGCCAGTAACTCTCCACCCCCCCCCCCCCCCCCCCCCCCCCCCCGCCCCAGTCCCCGCCATGTGTATTTATTGTGAGAGAGAGAGAGCATGGTAGCAAGCTTGAGCATGGGAGGGGCGGAGAGAGGGAGGGAGAGAAGCTGGCTCTGCGCTGTCAGCATGGAGCCTGATGTGGGCTTGATCTCACATGACCTGAGCTGAAATCAAGAGCCTGACCCTCAACCTACTGAGCCACCCAGGCACCCCAAAACTGGTAACTCTTAACTGAATTAAGCAGATAGATTGCAAAGGAGGTTTGGGGGTGGGGGATGATAGGAGGCAGAGCCAGCTTTAAGTTTCCAGACTGCAGAGAGGGAAAAAGTCGCTAGGGATCCTAAAGCCCAAATAAACTGCACTGATGTGCTCCCAAGTTTTTCCAAGTTTGTTAGGTGCGCGACAGGAGATCTCCTAGGAGGTGTTCCCCAAATTTGGCTGGTCATAAGATTCACCTAGGAGATGGGGAAGCTTTTAAAAACTGCAAAATCCCAGCTCCCACATCAGACCTACTTGGATCAGAATCCGGGGGTGGGGCTGGAATTCAGTATTTTTAAGATGCTCCTGAAGAATGTTCTAATGATCTTTGTGGTTGGGAGACCACTTCCCTGTACTACAGATCAAACACAGTGGGCCTTCCCATGTTGCCCTGTCTGGGAACTAAAACACCCAGTCAGTAAGATTCCAGGCCCTTTGGGAAAGTGAGCCTTTCCCTCAGGGTACCAATATCCTGTGAAACGTGTGGTTCCTACCATCTGGCATTAGGCCGTTACTACTGCAGATAGTTATTTTTCTGTTTATAATTACACTTGTGTTAATTTTCTATTGCTGCCGTGACAAATTACTGCAAACTTAGTGATTTAAAGAATGCACATTTATCGTCTTGGAGGTCAGAAATTGGAAATGGTTCTTATGAGGCTAAAATCAAAGTGTTGGTAGGGCTTCATTCCATTCTGGAGGCTTGAGGAGAGAATTTATCTTCCCATCCTTTCCAGCTTCTAATGGGCAACCCATATTCACTGGCTGGGTCTGCCTCCTGCCATCTGTGGAGCCAGCAACAGCAGGCTGGGTCCTCCCTGCACTACCATTTCTTTGGTTTTTCTCTGCCTCCCTCTTCTACTTTTAGGGATGACAACTACAGGAGTCCCTCCCCCCCCCCCCCCCCCCCCCCCCCCCCCCCCCTTACCAGCCCTGTCGCTTTCCACGGTTTCTGTTACTTGTAGCCCATCACAGTCTGCAAGCAGATGGTCCTTCTCCTGATGCATCATCAGAAGGTCACCAGTAAGGGCGCCTGGGTGGTTCAGTTGGTTAAGCGTCCGACTTTGGCTCAGGTCATGATCTTATAGTTCGTGGGTTTGAGCCTGCATCGGGCTCTGTGCTGACAGCTCAGAGCCTGGAGCCCGCTTCAGATTCTGTGTCTCCTTCTCTCTCTGCCCCTCCCCCGCGTGCACGCGCTCTCTCTCTCTCTCCCCTTCAAAAATAAACATTGAAAAAAAAAAGGTCGCCAGTAGCCTAACTCTTAGGCACAATGCCTACATCATTTACCTCCCTTCATCTTATCACATAGGCACCTTATGTCACGAGAAGGTCGAATATAGTACAATAAGATATTTTAAGAGACCACATTCGTGTAACTTTTGTTACACGTATATTGTAATTTTAGTTTATTATTAGTTGTTAATCTCTTACTGTGCCTAATTTATACACTAAACTATCATGGCTATGTATGTACAGGAAAGCCATGACATATACAGATCTTCCTGGACTTATGACAGGGTTATATCCCGATAAATCCATTGTTTGTTGAAGATCTCGAAAGCTGAAATGCATTTAGCACGCCTAACCTGCCAGACATCATAGCTTAGGCTGCAGTTGGGCAAAGTCCTCTCACACAAAGCCTCTTTTATAATAGTGTTGACTATCTCATGTAATTTATTGAATACTGTACTGAAAGTGCCAAACAGATGGTTGTCTGGGTACAGAATGGTTGTCAGTGTATCGGTTGTTGACCCTCGTGATCGCGTGGCTGGCGGGGAACCGCGGCTGGTGCCGCTGCCTGGTATCACAGGAGAGGATCTTCTTGCATATTGTTAGCCCGGGAAAAGATCCAAATTCAAAATTCCAACTACCGTTTCTACCAAATGAGTATTGCTTTCGCACCAGCGTAGTTGAAAAATCATAAAATTGTAAAGCTGGGAACCATCTGTACAGGGTTTTTGGCACTACAGTGGTTTCCGGCATCCACCAGGGGTCTTAGAAGGCGTCTCTCAGGGATGAGGGGGGGCTACTGTACTGTGATTGCATTGGGCTCACCTGGAAAACCCAGGCCACTCTACCATTGTAAAGTAAGCTGATTACTGCCCTGCAACCTTAAGTCCCTTTGCCATCTAATGGAACACAGTCACAGGTTCTAGGATTAGGGTGTGCACATCTTCCGGGCCGGGGGGGGGGGGCGGGGGGAGGGGGGTGCTATTCTGCCTCCTTCATATCCTGTTTTCCAAATTAGATTCCTAGGAGGACAGGACCACATGCTATCTTAACTAGAAGGGTGTTGTGCCAGAGTAATCATTCAATAATTGATGGTTGAATGGTTGGATGAATTTGAGCTAAATGCTGAATAAAAGTGCCTCCATTTCCAAGTTGTAGTTTTCTGCAGAGGATTCCTTCACGTTACTGAGCTTATACACCAGAATAATTTCATGAAGTACATTGTAATCGGGAATAGAACTCATCAATACGCTAGAACTTATCTCAGTGTCCAAAAAGGTATTACTTCTGCCTGTTTAGATCAATACACGTGCTCCCAAAGCTGTTGTCACTTCTCCAGGATCACCCGCTTCTCCCATTGTTTGCGTAAATGTTTTGCTCCCTGAAGAGTCCCTGGAGTGTCTGGCAGCATGAGTCCAGCAAAATCATCTTCCTGTTTAGTCATGTTTTTGGGAACAGAAATCAGCATTCATTTGTCAGTAGTACATGGTTCCCGTAGGTTGCTTTCCATTCTCTCGGCATCTTAAATTTAAAAAGAAAAAGAAAAACAATACACGAATACAAAGGAAAATGGTGTTGCCCGTTCTCACCCCAATATGGAACTTGAATAGTGTCTTGATTTGATTGTTATTTAGAAGCAACCTTCTTATGTTCCCAATCAAAAAGTTCTTTCCTTTCTAAAAAGGAGGAAATAATAGCTTTTGGATATCTCTCACAATATTGTCACACTTCCTGAACTCCATATTTTAAAATTCAATGAGTCAATAAGGGAGCATTTTGTAAGCACCGTGCTTTATAAAACACATCTAAGACACAAACCTCACCTGAAAGAGGCTGAAAATCTAGTGGAAATCTATGCAAACCTGGAAGGAAAGAAGCCTTTATACAAAGAGTAGATTTAATTGAACCTTTTCTATGCCACGGAAACATTTGCATCTAATGATCATAATGTTATTTTAGCTGTAATAGCCTCAATTTGCTGTGCAACGAGTTGAAAAGATAGCATGGATATGTAACAATCCTCTATGATTTTTGAAATATTTTAACCAAGACTTAATTTTCTTACCAATTTTAATATTTTTCCAAAGTGAAATCAATAAGGAAAACCAACTCGGTTGAATTTCACCTTCTCCTGTTTAACCTTTCCCGTAATGCCAAGCGACAATTCCTTTGATTCACACAGACTCTCACTTCGATCCAAAATCCTCCTGAATACTTCATCTCTTAAATCTCCAGTTTCACTTATATTTAAGTGCCCAACTTGTATGAATGCGGCTGATTTTTTTCAAGTAGGCTCGATTAAACTTTCCGAGTGGCCACGCTTATCTGGATTACACTAGAAGATTCTCTTCTAATGATCCTCATTTCAGCCCCTACTTCCCCAGCCATCAGCAACTAGGTGGCTTGGGTGTGAGTTTTAACTGCTTATCTGAGTTTCTTTTATGCTTTTCGTGGCAAGAGGTAACAGCAATGAAAAATATGAACAATAAAATGAAAAAAGAGTATTATTGCCGTCCTGGCGTTGCAGCCTCAAAAACTTTAGATGTAAAGATACCTTAGGGGCGCCTGGGTGGCTCATTCAGTTAAGCATCTGACTCTTGATTTCGGCTCAGGTCATGATCTCACAGTGTTGTGGGTTTGAGCCCAAATTGGGCTCTGTGTGGATGCCTTGGAGCCTGCTTGGGATTCTCCCTCTCCCCTCCCCTGCTAGTGCTCTGTCTCTCTCAAAATAAGTAAATAAACTTAAAAAAAAAGAGAGAGATATCTTGTCCATGTCGGGGGCTTCTCCCCATTTCATTGCCTCAGAAAGAAGAGACACTGCCTCTCCCTGTTGTTACTACTGAAAACGTGCGAAGTAATGAACTGTTTTGCCCGGACAGCGCTGTTCTATGATGGTGGGTTGTGAGACCCTGACAGATGCGTTTTTGTTAAGTTGAACTTAAGAGTCCCAATTTACTGCCTCAATTAGAACTGTGCCTTCCAAGTTCCTGCTTGACTTGTATGTGCAAGATGCATTCAAAGCAATAAGCTTTTGAAATTGTACATTCTCAATGCCTTGAGCGCTCACCCTAGGCCCTGATCATTTGCATTTTTGCAATGAACACCTGTTGTAAGTGACTCGGGCCTGCAGGGGCAGCGCACCAGCTTCCTTCAGCTTAGACGGGGACTGTCAGAGCCTGGGATACACTGAGAAGTGGAGGACTCCTCACCAAGTGTGGTAGCAGCTGGAGCAGGTTTGTTCCTTGCGGGTGCTCCTCTCACTGACCTGGTTTCTTCCGAGGAGAAACGGAAGGTCTGTAGGTATCTTCACTGAGGGACACGGCCAACTTCTAGAGTTGTGTATGCCCTTTTTCTTGTGACCGCACGGGTCCACCAGTTCTTCCCATTCCATCTTCCTCTTGCTCTTCCATTCCCTTTTCGAGTGACCAGCTGGGGACCCCTGCACCCCCAACCCCCCTTGTTTGAGCCTTGGTTCTCGTTCACGAGAAAGGCTTTTATGTTTTGGGCCAGGCGCTGTGCTAATACCCTCAACAGCCCAATGAGGTGCTGTTATTGTGTAGTTGTTACAGGGAAGTATTTTTAAAAGGTGGCAGATGGTCCCAAAGAAGACAAGACAAGCGTGAGTTTGCTGGCAGGGGGGAGGATGCCTCTGTTGTCTCATGAGGAAATTTAGGACTGTGGAAAACGGTTTTTCCCTGAAGGTTCTGATGATTCCCTAAGTCACTTGCTAGTTTTGAACTCATTGTGTTTTGGTCAAAAATGCCTGTCATTTATCTCTTACCACAGTAATTGAAGCAGAGAAATCTCTCCCAACCGAAAGTCTCCCAGAAGCTGGATCACGTTTTAGGGCAGTTTGTGGCCTCCGGGTCGTAAAGATACTTATAACAGGATGCTAGGGAGGGAAGACTGTGTGTGAGACCATTTCAGGCAAGGCTATTATTAAAGCAAAGCTTACAACCAGGCAGGCCATGGTTGGGTATGAATTGGGGCCTGAACAGTCTGGATAATTGGATCTTCTCTCTAGTTGTATTGTGCCAGTGGAGACTAGACCAAAAACAGAGGCTATTTCTCATCAACGTTTCCTCTCTGCCACAGGACTGCTAAGAGGGACCTCTTGTCAGCTCTCTCTGTGGCAGAGTGCCTTAAAAGTCTTCTTGGGTGACACCTCTAGAACGGCCTCAATCTGTTTGCTGAAACCAGGCCGAGTTGCTGAACTTCCTCATCAATACTGATGACTTCAACTGTGGAGGCACATTACCAAGAACATTACTGATGGGGCAATGTCATCCCAGGGCGGGGAATCACCCGTGGATTTCCATGGGTTTAGACCTTCGATCTGAAAATAGGGAGCCTTTCATCAATGGCTTGAAGAATGGAATAAAAGAATCATAGGTATTAAGATTCCAAATGGCCTTAAAGCAACTGTAGGGGGTTGTCCTGCAGCTTGGAATTAGGTCCAAGTTTAAAGCTGCCTGGGGGTGCCTGGCTGGCTCAGTTGGAAGAGAATGCAACTCTTGATCTCAGTCTCCGGGGTGAGTTCGAGCCCCACATTGGGTGTGGAGATTACTTAAACAAATAACCTGAAAAAAAAATTGCCTTGATGGCATTGGTCATCAAGATCACATAGGAGCCCAAGGCCACCTTAATGTAAACCCACTGATGAATTTAAGTGCAAAATGTTGCAGTCTGTGAAAAGCTGGCTGGAGGAGGGAAGATGGCGGCGTAGGAGGATGCTGGGTTCACCGCGCGTCCTGCTGATCACTTAGATTCCACCTACACCTGCCTAAATAACCCAGAAAACCGCCAGAGGATTAGCAGAACGGAGTCGCCGGAGCCAAGCGCAGACGAGAGGCCCACGGAAGAGGGTAGGAAGGGCGGCGAGGCGGTGCGCGCTCCACGGACTGGCGGGAGGGAGCCGGGGCGGAGGGGCGGCTCGCCGGCCAAGCAGAGCCCCCGAGTCTGGCGGGCAAAAGCGGAGGGGCCTGACGGACTGTGTTCCGACAGCAAGCGCGACTTAGTGTCTGGGAGGTCATAAGTTAACAGCTCTGCTCGGAAAGCGGGAAGGCTGGAGGACAAAGGGAGGGAGAGCTGCTGAGCCCCCGGACGACAGAGCTCAGTTTGGTGGGGAACAAAGGCGCTCGCCAGCGCCATCTCCCCCGCCCATCCCCCAGCCAAAATCCCAAAGAGAACCAGTTCCTGCCAGGGAACTTCCTCGCTCCGCGCAAACACCCAACTCTGTGCTTCTGCGGAGGAGCCAAACCTCCGGCAGCGGATCTGACTCCCTCCCGCTGCCACAGGGTCCCTCCTGAAGGGGGATCACCTAAGGAGAAGCTAGCTAAGCCTGCCCCTCCTGCCCCCATGCACCTTGCCTACCCACCCCAGCTAATACGCCAGATCCCCAGCATCACAAGCCTGGCAGTGTGCAAGTAGCCCAGACGGGCCACGCCACCCCACAGTGAATCCCGCCCCTAGGAGAGGGGAAGAGAAGGCACACACCAGTCTGACTGTGGCCCCAGCGGGCAGACATCAGGTCTGACTGCGACTCCGCCCACCAACTCCAGTTATACACCACAGCACAGGGGAAGTGCCCTGCAGGTCCTCACCACGCCAGGGACTATCCAAAATGACCAAGCGGAAGAATTCCCCTCAGAAGAATCTCCAGGAAATAACAACAGCTAATGAGCTGATCAAAAAGGATTTAAATAATATAACAGAAAGTGAATTTAGAATAATAGTCATAAAATTAATCGCTGGGCTTGAAAACAGTATAGAGGACAGCAGAGAATCTCTTGCTACAGAGATCAAGGGACTAAGGAACAGTCACGAGGAGCTGAAAAACGCTTTAAATGAAATGCAAAACAAAATGGAAACCACCACGGCTCGGATTGAAGAGGCAGAGGAGAGAATAGGTGAACTAGAAGATAAAGTTATGGAAAAAGAGGAAGCTGAGAAAAAGAGAGATAAAAAAATCCAGGAGTATGAGGGGAAAATTAGAGAACTAAGTGATACACTAAAAAGAAATAATATATGCATAATTGGTATCCCAGAGGAGGAAGAGAGAGGGAAAGGTGCTGAAGGGGTACTTGAAGAAATAATAGCTGAGAACTTCCCTGAACTGGGGAAGGAAAAAGGCATTGAAATCCAAGAGGCACAGAGAACTCCCTTCAGACGTAACTTGAATCGATCTTCTGCACGACATATCATAGTGAAACTGGCAAAATACAAGGATAAAGAGAAAATTCTGAAAGCAGCAAGGGGTAAACGTGCCCTCACATATAAAGGGAGACCTATAAGACTCGTGACTGATCTCTCTTTTGAAACTTGGCAGGCCAGAAAGAATTGGCACGAGATTTTCAGTGTGCTAGACAGAAAAAATATGCAGCCGAGAATCCTTTATCCAGCAAGTCTGTCATTTAGAATAGAAGGAGAGATAAAGGTCTTCCCAAACAAACAAAAACTGAAGGAATTTGTCACCACTAAACCAGCCCTACAAGAGATCCTAAGGGGGACCCTGTGAGACAAAGTACCAGAGACAACACTACAAGCATAAAACATACAGACATCACAATGACTCTAAACCCGTATCTTTCTATAATAACACTGAATGTAAATGGATTAAATGCGCCAACCAAAAGACATAGGGTATCAGAATGGATAAAAAAACAAGACCCATCTATTTGCTGTCTACAAGAGACTCATTTTAGACCTGAGGACACCTTTAGATTGAGAGTGAGGGGATGGAGAACTATTTATCATGCTACTGGAAGCCAAAAGAAAGCTGGAGTAGCCATACTTATATCAGACAAACTAGACTTTAAATTAAAGGCTGTAACAAGAGATGAAGAAGGACATTATATAATAGTTACAGGGTCTATCCATCAGGAAGAGCTAACAATTATAAATGTCTATGCGCCGAATACCGGAGCCCCCAAATATATAAAACAACTACTCATAAACATAAGCAACCTTATTGATAAGAATGTGGTAATTGCAGGGGACTTTAACACCCCACTAACAGAAATGGATAGATCATCTAGACACACGGTCAGTAAAGAAACAAGGGCCCTGAATGAGACATTGGATCAGATGGACTTGACAGATATATTTAGAACTCTGCATCCCAAAGCAACAGAATATACTTTCTTCTCGAGTGCACATGGAACATTCTCCAAGATAGATCATATACTGGGTCACAAAACAGCCCTTCATAAGTTTACCAGAATTGAAATTATACCATGCATACTTTCAGACCACAATGCTATGAAGCTTGAAATCAACCACAGAAAAAAGTCTGGAAAACCTCCAAAAGCATGGAGGTTAAAGAACACCCTACTAACGAATGAGTGGGTCAACCAGGCAATTAGAGAAGAAATTAAAAAATATATGGAAACAAACGAAAATGAAAATACAACAATCCAAACGCTTTGGGACGCAGCGAAGGCAGTCCTGAGAGGAAAATACATTGCAATCCAGGCCTATCTCAAGAAACAAGAAAAATCCCAAATACAAAATCTAACAGCACACCTAAAGGAAATAGAAGCAGAAGAGCAAAGACACCCCAAACCCAGCAGAAGAAGAGAAATAATAAAGATCAGAGCAGAAATAAACAATATAGAGTCTAAAAAAACTAGAGCAGATCAACAAAACCAAGAGTTGGTTTTTTTTTTTTGTTTTTGTTTATTTATTTTTGGGACAGAGAGAGACAGAGCATGAACGGGGGAGGGGCAGAGAGAGAGGGAGACACAGAATCAGAAACAGGCTCCAGGCTCTGAGCCATCAGCCCAGAGCCTGACGCGGGGCTCGAACTCACGGGCCGCGAGATCGTGACCTGGCTGAAGTCGGATGCTTAACCGACTGCGCCACCCAGGCGCCCCAAGAGTTGGTTTTTTGAAAAAATAAACAAAATTGACAAACCTCTAGCCAGGCTTCTCAAAAAGAAAAGGGAGATGACCCAAATAGATAAAATCATGAATGAAAATGGAATTATTACAACCAATCCCTCAGAGATACAAACAATTATCAGGGAATACTATGAAAAATTATATGCCAACAAATTGGACAACCTGGAAGAAATGGACAAATTCCTGAACACCCACACTCTTCCAAAACTCAATCAGGAGGAAATAGAAAGCTTGAACAGACCCATAACCAGCAAAGAAATTGAATCGGTTATCAAAAATCTCCCAACAAATAAGAGTCCAGGACCAGATGGCTTCCCAGGGGAGTTCTACCAGACGTTTAAAGCAGAGATAATACCTATCCTTCTCAAGCTATTCCAAGAAATAGAAAGGGAAGGAAAACTTCCAGACTCATTCTATGAAGCCAGTATTACTTTGATTCCTAAACCAGACAGAGACCCAGTAAAAAAAGAGAACTACAGGCCAATATCCCTGATGAATATGGATGCAAAAATTCTCAATAAGATACTAGCAAATCGAATTCAATGGCATATAAAAAGAATTATTCACCATGATCAAGTGGGATTCATTCCTGGGATGCAGGGCTGGTTCAACATTCGCAAATCAATCAACGTGATACATAACATTAACAAACAAAAAAAGAGAAGAACCATCACATTAACAAAAAAAAAAGAGATCAACCAAGAAGATTGATCCTGTCAATGGATGCAGAAAAGGCCTTTGACAAAATCCAGCACCCTTTCTTAATAAAAACCCTTGAGAAAGTCGGGATAGAAGGAACATACTTAAAGATCATAAAAGCCATTTATGAAAAGCCCACAGCTAACATCATCCTCAACGGGGAAAAACTGAGAGCTTTTTCCCTGAGATCAGGAACACGACAGGGATGCCCACTCTCACCGCTGTTGTTTAACATAGTGCTGGAAGTTCTAGCGTCAGCAATCAGACAACAAAAGGAAATCAAAGGCATCAAAATTGGCAAAGATGAAATCAAGCTTTCGCTTTTTGCAGATGACATGATATTATACATGGAAAATCCGATAGACTCCACCAAAAGTCTGCTAGAAATGATACATGAATTCAGCAAAGTTGCAGGATACAAAATCAATGTACAGAAATCAGTTGCATTCTTATACACTAACAATGAAGCAACAGAAAGACAAATAAAGAAACTGATCCCATTCACAATTGCACCAAGAAGCATAAAATACCTAGGAATAAATCTAACCAAAGATGTAAAGGATCTGTATGCTGGAAACTATAGAAAGCTTATGAAGGTAATTGAAGAAGATTTAAAGAAATGGAAAGACATTCCCTGCTCATGGATTGGAAGAATAAATATTGTCAAAATGTCAATACTACCCAAAGCTATCTACACATTCAATGCAATCCCAATCAAAATTGCACCAGCATTCTTCTCGAAACTAGAACAAGCAATCCTAAAATTCATATGGAACCACAAAAGGCCCCGAATAGCCAAAGGAATTTTGAAGAAGAAGACCAAAGCAGTCACAATCCCAGACTTTAGCCTCTACTACAAAGCTGTCATCATCAAGACAGCATGGTATTGGCACAAAAACAGACACATAGACCAATGGAATAGAATAGAAACCCCAGAACTAGACCCACAAACCTATGGCCAACTCATCTTTGACAAAGCAGGAAAGAACATCCAATGGAAAAAAGACAGCCTCTTTAACAAATGGTGCTGGGAGAACTGGACAGCAACATGCAGAAGGTTGAAACTAGACCACTTTCTCACACCATTCACAAAAATAAACTCACAATGGATAAAGGACCTGAATGTGAGACAGGAAACCATCAAAACCCTAGAGGAGAAAGCAGGAAAAGACCTCTCTGACCTCAGCCGTAGCAATCTCTTACTCGACACATCCCCAAAGGCAAGGGAATTAAAAGCAAAAGTGAATTACTGGGACCTTATGAAGATAAAAAGCTTCTGCACAGCAAAGGAAACAACCAACAAAACTAAAAGGCAACCAACGGAATGGGAAAAGATATTTGCAAATGACATATCGGACAAAGGGCTAGTATCCAAAATCTATAAAGAGCTCACCAAACTCCACACCCGAAAAACAAAGAACCCAGTGAAGAAATGGGCAGAAAACATGAATAGACACTTCTCTAAAGAAGACATCCAGATGGCCAACAGGCACATGAAAAGTTCAGCGTCACTCCTTATCAGGGAAATACAAATCAAAACCACACTCAAGTATCACCTCACGCCAGTCAGAGTGGCCAAAATGAACAAATCAGGAGACTCTAGATGCTGGAGAGGATGTGGAGAAACGGGAACCCTCTTGCACTGTTGGTGGGAATGCAAATTGGTGCAGCCGCTCTGGAAAGCAGTGTGGAGGTTCCTCAGAAAATTAAAAATAGACCTACCCTATGACCCAGCAATAGCACTGCTAGGAATTTATCCAAGGGATACAGGAGTACTGATGCATAGGGGCACTTGTACCCCAATGTTCATAGCAGCACTCTCAACAATAGCCAAATTATGGAAAGAGCCTAAATGTCCATCAATTGATGAGTGGATAAAGAAATTGTGGTTTATATACACAATGGAATACTACATGGCAATGAGAAAGAATGAAATATGGCCTTTTGTAGCAACGTGGATGGCACTGGAGAGTGTGATGCTAAGTGAAATAAGCCATACAGAGAAAGACAGATACCATATGGTTTCACTCTTAGGTGGATCCTGAGAAACTTAACAGGAACCCATGGGGGAGGGGGAGGAAAAAAAGAAAAAAAAAAAAAAGAAAAAAAAAAGAGGTTAGAGTGGGAGAGAGCCAAAGCATAAGAGACTCTTAAAAACTGAGAACAAACTGAGGGTTGATGGGGGGTGGGAGGGAGGAGAGGGTGGGTGATGGGTATTGAGGAGGGCACCTTTTGGGATGAGCACTGGTTGTTGTATGGAAACCAATTTGACAATAAATTTCATATAATAAAAATAAATAAATAAATAAATAAATAAATAAATAAATAAATAAATAGAAAAGCTGGCTAAATTTGAGATTCGGGAGATGCAGAAAGCCTGGAATCTACATGATTTAACAAAACAATGACTTTGCTGTTGAAAAATTTGTAACAAACATAGCAATTCATTCCTACATCTCTCAAGGTATTTAGTTTCATAGATTAAAAGGGTCTATTCTGCTGCTCCCCGCCTTTATTCCTGCCTCTCTACTCTCACAAATCCTCATTGGACTATCCAAAGCACAGGTAGTCTTGTTATGAATTACAGTAATAAACCATTGCTAGTACATTCCTCCCCTACCCTCAGATCCAGTAGTTGTGGTATTTGGGGGATTGCTAGGATCCTGTAGCAAAACCAGGGACAGGTATCATTTGCTGCATTTGGGAACGCTTTACTAATTTTGTGATGCCTCTTGGCACCAAGAGATTAGGCAATTTGAGTCTCTTGCCCAGTTCAAAGAAAGACATTTTTCCAAAGATGTATATTATTAAGGTGCCCTTTCAACTCTGTAACCCTCTGTGCAACCGTCTTGATCACTCTTTTGTGTCTCCATTGCCCACACCTTATGGTCTGTGGTCTGGGTAAATGCTTCATCTCACTGACTCTATCTAGAAAACAGAAGAGAAGGGCTTGGTCCCAGCACTAAACGACTGTGCCCAATCACAAAAATTAAGAATGCTGTAAGCCAATGAGCTGGATCACCACTCTTCATAGATAGGAGCTACCCCAAGAACCATCAGGGGAACAGAAAGAGTAGGTGTTTAAGCCAAGTCAGGAATAAAATTTCTGCTGACTGCAAGTCTCTGCCACTTTGGCTGGGTGAAATGATTTTTCCCGGAAGGTTTCAGTGATTGCCTAAAGCACTTGCTAGTTTTGCTAATGTGGTTTGACCTCACTGGGGCTCTCATCACAAATGCCTGTCATTTATCTCATGCTACACATAGCTGAGGCAGAGAATTTATTCCCAGCACCAAGAATCTCCTAGAAATTGGATAATCACCCTTTTGGTTCAATCCAATTTCATTTGATTGTCCCCTGGTTTAAGCCTCCTCTACGAATAAATATAACATTGATCTGGTGGTCGGTTTGTGTAATTGGCAATTGTTCTTCCCCTCTTCCAGATCATTTGTTTGTCTCACACGGTTTACAATGGCTGGATTTGTCAGAGGTATTCCCATTGGGCCTTCTAGATTTCTGCAGGCCATGATCTGATCCCCGGGGTTTCTTTATTTCCTCCCTTCTGCAATCTGTGAGTCACTGTATGTGTCTTAGCCATGGGCCAGCCTGCCATCCTTATTCCAAAATCGGAATGTGAGTTGCTGCCTTGCTTGCACCAGATTTTGTTAGGAGCAGGGAGACCTGTTTGCTTTCACTTGAAGCGAAGAGTTTTGAGTGTGACATTCCATAGTACACATTAGCTATGGCCTTGACATTTCTTATATTTGATGGGTATTTGCTTATTTGCAGAGTATGACTCAGGAATGATTGCAGTATTGTAACTGTATTACTTATGTAGAGATGTGTGTGTGTGTGTCTATGTAATTTAACACTGTAAATATCAGCATAGGGTGTGAGCTGTTCCGTGGCTTTCATTTTGATGAATACATAAGTGAACGAATGAATGAATGATGTTGCACTGTTAGATTTTTCTCCTTAGTATGTAGCTAGTAACTTCACATTTCCATTGTCTTCCCAACAGTCGTCCCATCCTCTCTGATGGCAAAAAACAGTAATGCATTTGGTGCAGGCTTTGGGGCCATTCCAGCTCTAGGGACCATTGTTGACTGGTCTTAGGCCTATTGCCCCAGCGTTAGATACCAAAGAGGCACACTGGTTTAGGTACCACTGAGAGAAAGAGTGCGGAAAAACCTTGACAGAACTATACATCAACATGTAACAAAACATGTAACATGTACATCAAGGTGTATTTTACTTCAGAGCTCTTACAGCATGCAGAATATGCATCTTACAATGCGGGCAGTATGGTGAGTTGGTTCAGAGTGAAGCTCAGAACTTTTGTTTGATAGTTTGGGGAAGAGACACCCCCCCTTCTCAAGTACAAGCGAGGAAGTAGTGTTCTAGCCACCAACATCCTATGACTCTGAGGAGGGCTGCCCCAGATGTGGCCAGTTGAAAAGAAACTGGGTTCTAGGAGCTCCTGGGTGGCTCAGGTGGTTAAGCATCTGACTTTGGCTCAGGTCACAATCTCACAGTCCGTGGGTTCCAGCCCCGCATCAGACTCTGTGCTGACAGCTCAGAGCCTGGAGCCTGCTTTGGATTCTGTGTCTCCGTCTCTCTCTGCTCTTCCCCTGCTCACGCTCTGTTTCTCTTTCTCAAAAATGAATACACATTAAAAAAGAAAAAGAAAGAAAGAAAGAAAGAAAGAAAGAAAGAAGGAAGGAAACTGGGTTCCTGACACTGTCCTGTCTTGGCAGTGAGTTCTGCAGTTATGTGTATTAGGACATTTTCTTTATTATTGAAGCCAGTTCCAGTTGGTTTGTTTTTTAATTTGGAACCTAAAGCATCCTGTGTCAAGTATGACTTTTAATAAAGGATACTGAGCTCAAGAGGACAGACCATACACTGGGCAGCAATTAGAATCATAAAGAAAGAAACCCAAAGTGTAACAGTGTAGGATGTGAAAGAAAGAATGCCCTGTACATGGAGCAAAATATCCCTTCTGTGTCCTCACTTTTGCCTCGATTCTCTGATCACACCTGGCTCCTGCTCTTGAGTCCACTTGCAGGCCTTTTCATTAGAATTCCAGAGGAGTTTTCCAGGGAAAGTACATAAAAAAATAAATGGGAATTATCCAGTTTGGGAGAAAAAAAACACCCAAAACAAAAGAAGTAACAGAGAAGCAGGATAGCAAGTGGTTGAAAGCTTAGGGCTAGCGTTAGGTCCTGATTTCAAATCATGACTCTGTTGCTCACTCCTGAGCCACCTCACTGGCTCCTCCTTGTCTTCTCTCATCTGCCAAATGGGTCCAACCCTTGGCACTGTTAAGAGAATTAAGCAAGGTTGATGCATGTAAAGATGTTAATGAATGCCTTACAGATGCTAATTTTTAATACTGGCAAAACTTAGAAATCATTTTCAATTATATACAGTATCCAAAAGAGATTGTAATCCAGTGGCCTTAGCCTCATGAGTATGTAAGAATAAATAAAGACAACTCTTCAGCCAGTAATAGCTGCTAGGCCTCAAGATAGATAATAGACCAGTAAGGTTTTTCATTGTCTAGATTCAGTAAAGTCCTCTCTGGAGTTGTCACAGCACAATCTTTGGAACAGAAGGCTTGACTTTGCCTCCCTCTCCCATGGGCTCATGTCTTTGGGGTTCTTCCGTTCTTTCAGGTGCAGACTTCAGTAGCTTTATTTTTGCCTGGTTGTCCAGTAACCTCCACTTCAGTGCCTCTTTTCTTTTGTTTTTTGTTCTTTTTTAATGTTTGTTTATTTTGAGGGAGAGAGCGACAGAGTGTGAGCGGGGGAGGGGCAGAGAGAGAGGGAGACACAGAATCTGAAGCAGGCTCCGGGCTCCGAGCTGTCAGCACAGAGCCTGAGGAGGGGTTCGAATTCACAAACCACCAGATCCGAGGTTGGATGCTTAACGGACTGAGCCACCCAAGGACCTCTCAGTGCCCCCTTTCTAATTCATACTTACTCTATCCATTTCCTCCCTTTGTTGAAAGAAACAACTTCTGTGTTCCCATCCATTGCTATGAATAAAGAAATCATTGTTCAAAAACATTGGGTTTTGTGTAAATGTATTTTAAGATGTGATGTTTCAAAGAAAAGGATTGTGGTCTGAATCACAGACTAGAGCTGTCTAATTTTGTGGGTATTGCTTAAGAAGGAGGTCAGGTTTGGGGCGCCTGGGTGGCTCAGTTGGTTATGTGTCCAACTTCTGCTCAGGGTCACGATCTTGCGGTTCGTGGGTTCTGGCCCCACGTCGGGCTCTGTGCTGACATCTTGGAGGCTGGAGCCTGCTTCAGATTATGTGTCTCCCTTCCTCTCTGCCCCTCCCCTGCTCACTCTCTGTCTCTCAAAAATGAATAAACATTAAAAAAAAAAAACACTAAGGTATCTTAATAGTAGATACTAAAAAAAAAAAAAAAAAAAAAAAAGCCAGTTTTAAGTCCGTCTCCAGGTATGGGTGTATCTAGAGCTTTGCTGCTGAAAGTGTTGACCTTGATGTAGCCAGGACATCACATGGGAGCCTGTTAGAAATACAAAATCCCAGCACCCCTCCCCCACCTGCGAACCAGAATCCCTACATTCACAGGTACTTCAAATGACCTTGACACTGGAGGAACTCTGCTCTCAGAAGCAGAGTGGATGAGGGTAGAGAACGGACTGTGAGGCTCATCTTCTGATGGGAAGAAGGCCTTTGTGTGACTTTATGCTAAGTGTTCATTCTTTGTTTCTATCTTTTGTATTATTCTCCTTTGTCATGAAGAGAGAAAGCTACTCATTTATTAAGAAAGAAACTACATCAGAGACCAGCCATGATAAGGGATGCCCTATAGCACTAGGGAATATGCAATCAAACATGGCCTCTGCCAGAGAAAGCTCAAAGGCTGTAAGGGTGGCAGTTAATGAATTCCACTCAAGTCTTCAGGAGAATCAGGATTAGATCCAGCAGCAGTTGGCAATGCTAAAAGATTCCTCTGTACCCTCAGATGAAAGGGGCTCGGGGGAAACAGACCCTGGTCACAGCTCAAGGGGGTGAGCACAAAGAGTCAGGTCCTGGGAGGGGCTGCGAGCTGGGAGTCAGGCTTCAACTAGAGATCTGGACTGAGTGGTTTCCACTGGACTCTGGTCAGCCCAGAGTTGAAGAGTTGGCAGAGAGAAAAGGTCAAAGTCAAGAGAGAGGGTTATGCAAGTGGCATAGGAAAGAGCAAAGAAAAAGATTGAAAGTCCAAAGCAATAATCAGAAACCAGAAGTGCCCTGGGAGTTGAAGAGGTAGGCAGAAAGGAAAATAGGAGATCTGGGACATCAGCCCTTTGGACACTTTGCTATTGGTGAGTGCTGGACATTGAGATTTGCCAGGAATCTAAGGTTATTACGAAATGGGGGCTCCTAGCTGGAGCGAGGAGAGAGGGTCATGGAGGGAGACAGGTAGTGACCAGGAGCTGTTGACCCAGGCAGACTTCTGTGCTGTGAGCGGCTGGGCAGGAAGGATGAAGTCCACGAGGTTGAAGATGCTCAAGTGAGAAAGGTTCATGGAGGAGCCCTGGTTTCTCCACTATGCCAGGCCAAGGAGCAAAGAGTTCCTGAAGGATTGTTGGGGGCAGGAAAACAACGGAAGGGCAGCCCAGGTCAAAGAGGCGAGAGGAGTGAGGCAAACAAGGCCGTTGACTGGCATGCCGAGATCTGCCTGTTAGCTCTCTGTGCTCTTTCGTAGAGCCTGATGGGCACAGATGACCCTGAGCATAAATCACAGCACAGAGGAGGGCAGAGGCTTGCGAAGAATGCAAGGTACCTCAAACCAGTAATGTTTGTACTTCGGTTCAGTATTTCAGTTGCTAAAGTCTTAATCCAAGGAAAAGGATATCATTTTGAATATAGGACCAAGCATGCCATCAAGAAAATGTGCAGGCGTTGCAATCAGACACATGGGGGCTTTGGAAAATTATCTTTGGGCTTTCATTTCTGTATCTATAAAATTGAGAAAATGCTACCTTCTCTGTAGGGCTCCTGGAAAGGTTTAACACATGTGGAACACCTAACAAGGTAACACCAAACGCATAGCAGGGGGCTTGATGCAGCTGGGGAAGTGTGGGAAGGAGAAAGCATTCATGCTTGTCTGCCTGAGCCTTCTACCTGCTTTTGCTCATTATGGACGTTCCACTGTTCTTTTTGTATTTGAGGGCTACTAATTTTTTGTTTTTGTTTTGCATTTACTGCACGAAGAAGATGATAGTTCTATTTCTGGTAGGTACTGAAAGAGGACAAAAGTACTTCTTAGTTTAAAATAGAATTGACCGAGGGAGAGTTGAACTCTACCTAGAAGCTACACACAGCACAGCCCTAGGATAGACAGCTGCCATCTACTGCCTGCCTCCCTCCTGGTGGGCAGAGAACCTCAAGGAAAATAAGAGTCTTATAAGCGCTAACCCTGAAAGTCTAGGTCTGTAAAGGGAGGGCCAACATCTCAGCTTGTATCAAGCCAAAAGCTGCTATTTACTTGGTGAATTATGGAAAGGCCAGCTGCTTTCGAAGCTAGTGGGTGGGTATAGTTAGGTCACTACCCTTTCCAGAAAGGACGTTGGCATTTTTTTTTTTTAATTTTTTTTTTTCAATGTTTATTTATTTTTGGGACAGAGAGAGACAGAGCATGAACGGGGGAGGGGCAGAGAGAGAGGGAGACACAGAATCGGAAACAGGCTCCAGGCTCTGAGCCATCAGCCCAGAGCCTGACGCGGGGCTCGAACTCACGGAACGCGAGATCGTGACCTGGCTGAAGTCGGACGCCCAACCGACTGCGCCACCCAGGCGCCCCAAGGACGTTGGCATTTTAACCAGGATCTTCAGAGAAAAATGCCACCATTCAAAGCAGTGACTCTTACACTAAGAAGTTTTGATGCTGTGGCAGATCCACTGGAGAAAAGTTGAGAGACAAGGAGACTTTAGGATATTTCTGTCCTTGGTGCTCCCAAACATTCTCTTTCTGGGTGAGCCTCTCTTCTTCCAAATTGATCCTAAACTTCCCTGATGTCAACGTGGGGAATGGTTTCTTAAGCTGCTTCCTGGCCTTAGAGTATCTGAATAATGTATAGCTTATCTCACACACGCGCGCGCACACACACACACACACACACACACATTAAAGATAGATTCTCCATGAAAAAGTCAGCCAAAGAAGAAGGGCCTACTGGCCTTTTGATAGTGAAGACCACAGAGGATAAAAGTATTGCCTCTAAAAGATACTGTTTCTTTAAAGAAAAATCATGTAGCTCTGATGTGCTGGTGCTGTCTTTTCAAAACAAAACAAAACCCTTTAAAACACAAACACTGTTGATTACACACCATTCTCAGGTAAGCTGTGGCCTTGATCAATACATTGATTTTTGTTTAAAAGGAGAGGAAAACCTCCTTTTTGGCAAGGGCGTCAATCTGGTTGACCCTTTAAATGTGTTAATTACAATTGTCAAAGCAATTGGGAAGACATAGCTTTTAAATATTAGATCAATTGATCAATTATAATGTGATTCCTCCGCTCACACACTCTGTTTTGTACCAAACAAGCCCTTGGCTGTTCAGAGAACAGAATTCATGCCAAACAAATTACCAGTGACTAGCCAATTTAAGAGATTAACCTTGCTTAAAAAGAGCCCCTGAATGGCTGTGATTCAGCGGTCTTCATTAGACTCAGTTCTTTCCTCCTTATTTGCCGTGACTCATCAGCTTTGATGGGACCAATTCTGTGATCATTTTCACTTTGTTTTGTCCTTTCTTGTAAATTGCATCAGATTTTTAAATTTTAATTTTCCATCACACAGGACCATATTTATGGTAGAAGGGCTTTTTCTTGTAAAACAAACGTATAAATTCTGGTTCACGGAAACATTGGAAATCGTACTACCTAGCAGGTGGTGTTTTTCTCATGTATAATGAGTAAAAAAATCTTAAGGCATTTAGATTGATAGATTTTGCTGCTGCTTCCTATTTAAAAAGTAGCTAAGCAGTGGAAAATAAATGGAGCGAATGGCTGCATTTCTGTAAATTTGCTTTTCAGAATTACTCCAGCATGGTCCTGGGTCTCAGAAATGGAGTCTGTGTCCCAAGTGGAGTCCAGGGCATTGGCCAGCCCATGTGTTTTTATTCTCGGGTATTCTGATGGATACTCAGAACGATCTGATGTCATGGTGGCTTCACAGTGGTCCTTCCTCCTAAAAAAGCAAAAACAAAAACGAAAACACCTTTCCAAGGCTGACATCCCCTGTGATTCAAAAGGGATTGGTTATCTTTTTCAAAAGACTACAGTGTGTTACATGGTGTTAAGTAGAGGTGTGAGACTTACATCTAAGAATCCTGCAGCATATCTACTTTAGCAAGATTGACATATATGGGGCATTTTGCCTGTTTAAAAAAAAAGACAAAACAAAATACATTTGGAATTGGAAACCAATTCAAAGAATATATGCTACCCATCTTTGAGGGGAAGAAAAAGAAACCCTTCTAGTAATTACTGCATGAGAAATCTAAACTGAATCACTGTATTAATGAAATGGTTATTATGAGCACTATAATTCAGTACTGGTAGGAAAATTGGAATCTTAATGAATAGAATGTGTTTGTAGAGAATAAATTGTGCCCCACAAATACAAAAATTTATTTTGAAGCAATTATAAAATTAGGGGACAAAACAAAAGAACATCTTTAAGATTTTAAATTTTTTCCAGCTTCATTGAGATATAATTGACAAAAGTTGTATGTATTTAAGGTGTACAAAATGTTTTGATATGTGTACATTTTGAAACTATTACAACAATCAAGCCAATTAGTATATGCATCATCTCACATACTTGTGTGTGTGTGTGTGTGTGTGTGTGTGTGTGGTAAGGACACTTGAAATTTGCTACTAGAGAAGATCTTAAGGGGCATCTGGGTTGCTCTTTGGGTTGGGCTTCTGACTCTTGATTTAGGCTCAAGTCATGATCTCACAGTTGGTGAGTTCGAGGCCCACGTTGGGCTCTGCACTGACAGTGAGGAGCCTACTTGGGATTCTCTCTCTCTCTCAAATGTACAGTACAGTGTTGTTACCTATAGTCAGCTTGCTGTATATCGGATCTCCAGAACTTATTCATCCCGCCTAACTGAAACTTTATACCCTTGGTCTAACATCTCCCCATTTCTCCCAGCCCCTGGTAGTTACCATTCTACTCTCTGCTTTTATGAGTTCAACCTTTTAAGACTCTACATATAAGCGAGATCATGCAGTATTTGCCTTTCTGTGTCTGGTTTATTTCACTTAGCATACTGTCCCCCACATTCATCCATGTTGTCACAAGTGGCAGGATTTCTTTCTTTTTTGAGGCTGAGTAATATTCACTGTGTGTGTGTGTGTGTGTGTGTGTGTGCGCGCGCGCACGTGTATGGTACATGTCCTTTATCCATTCATCCATTGATAAACACTTAGGCTGTTTCCATATTTTGGCATCTTAAAGATCTGAATTCACATCCAAGTGAGTGGTTTTTGTTGAAATCTGGCATATATGTAACTGTAGTATTCCTGGTCTTCTCTCCGTACCACCACTCTCCACTCTAACAACTTACCCTGGGATACATCCCTCTTTATTCCCATACTACCTTGTTCTTTGTAGCACTAAGCACTTTTGTAATTACTACTATCTCCAAAAATTAATTATGGTGAACTATATCAACACCAGGAAGTGGGATTCACTGGGGGCCATCTTAGAGTCTGTCTGCTACAGGATCTAATCCTTAGTAGCATTTTATTTATTTATTTTTGAAAGCTTTTTTTATTTATTTTGAGACAGAAAGTGTGAGTGGGGGAGGGGCAGAGAGAGAGGGAGAGAGAATCCCAAGCAGGCCAGCACTGTTGGCTCAGAGCCCGACACAGGGCTCCCTCTCATGAAATGTGAGATCATGACCTGAGCCAAAATCAAGAGTCGGATGCTTAACTGACTGAACCACCCAGACACTGCCTTAATAACATTTTAAAATAAGGTCCGATGTTTCAGACATAAACACTCTGAAGTTAGGATTCCATAAACTAATTATCATGTAAAACAAGGAGCCAGCCTTTTACTGTTGCCTGTAAAGATTCCATGCCTTTGAATCTATTTTATCTTTTTCTGGAAGCAGACTTATATGATAAGATGCCTCAATAAAAGACATGTAGGTGCACACTAGAGCAGAGTTTCTAACTTTGTACCTCTATTCCAACAACAGACAGGGATTTAAATTTAGACCCTAATTGTAGTTGAATAGACTTTTAAAGTCAAGTTTAAGGATAGTGATTGCTTCTAAAACTCCCACCCATCTTACATCCACTTGAATCTGAAGTGTTTCTTCTGTGCTTTGAACAGTAAGAAAAATGATTTCCTTTAAATTTTAGTCATTTGCCTTAGTCCCCTGAAAACATTTCATAATTTGCTCCTCCAAACCAAAGAGCAGACAACCCTGTCTTTGACATTGATAAAGCATGTGTTTCAGTTGAGATCCATTATGAGAGTGCACAAGAGTTGATTTTAGGTTTCCTTGCCCTAATTGCAAAGAGTGGCAATTGAAATCATATTGAAGTTTTACCGCAAGTGCACTCACATCCAGATCACAGGGAACTGTTGTATTTTTATATCCAGACTACTATCCAATGATTTAGAAGATAGATATACTCTAATTTTATTCAGTGTGTTCTTTCTGAGTGCTATAATGGGCTTTTGTTTGCATGCGGGCACCTAATTAAGAGAGGGGGGAAAAATCCCTTGTTAAAATCAGCTGGGAATAATCAGAATGATCATTCTGTGGCTCATAAATATTACATGAGCAATACGGGTGCATCAGTAATATTTAACTGTTTTCCAATTCCACTTAAAACTTTTTGTTCTGAAAGTCTCCAAGCCCAGGAGAAGATTGGTACTTTAAATTCTTAATCTCAAGAAGAGCTCATGGGATTTCTATTTGCAGCAGTTTGGTTTATTTATACACTTTCAAGGATTACAAAAACCAACATGTTATTGCTGTGGCCACGTGTTTGGTTTCTCAGGCTGGGAATCTAGTGTGGCTTACGCTGAGTCCCAAGGGTGAGGTGCCTACATTTCCTGAGCTATTTCACCACCCATGTCTCATGCCTTAATATTTTGACTGCCCTTTTTTGTTTTGTTTGAATTCTACTGCCTTTAGAGAACTTGGAGAAATGGGACACGATTATATAAATCCTCAAAAAAAATTAGATCACAGTTGTCATTCAAAAATTTTAGCTATAATTCCAGAAAAGAGATGCAAAGAGAGAAATAGATGGTAAAGAAATTTACTTACAGAGGGAGGAAGATTTAAGCCCCACCTGAGTTCTCTTTACTGTCCATTTTTTGCCCCCACCTTCTAACATGGTGGCCTCCTTGTGCCCTCAGAAGGCCCTTCAAATGATTACCTGTCAGGGAGCTGCCTCCTCTTGGTAGAGGGCAAGGGGGTAGAGGTAGCTCTCCAGGGTGAGGAAGAGTCTTGAGCACCCTCTGGAGGTTCAAGTGCACAACCAACAGATACTGTGTTCCAACATAATCAATGATTTGTGACTTCTATTGCCATTTTTTTTTTTTTTTTTTTTTGCAAATGTTACAATTCATCCATTTAAAAATAGGATTTTAGGGGCTCCTGGGTGGCTCATTCGGTTAATGTCTGACTTTGGCTTGGGCCAGAATCTCGTGGTTCGTGAGTTCAAGCCCCACGCTGGACTCTCTGTTGTCATCTGGGAGCCTGCTTTGGATCCTCTGTCTCCCCTTCCTCTGCCCCTCCCCGACTTGTGTGCATGCACGTGCACCTGCACACGCACACTCTCAAAAATAAATAAGAATAGGATTTTGTTCCAACCATACTTGAAGTTTTTGTTTTCCCAAGAATGTTTTAACCAAAAAGAATAATGTTCTTTCTTTGTCTTCTCTTTCCAAAATACTGGATTTTTAAAGTTTATTTATTTATTTGGGTGGGGTGGGGAGAGAAGGAGGGGCAGAGAGAAAGGGAGAGAGAGAATCCCAAGCAGGCTCCACACTGTCAGCACAGAGCCTGACACAGGGCTCGATCCCACAAACCGTGAGATCATGACCTGAGCCAAAATCAAGAGTTGGACACTTAACTGCTTGAGCCACCCAGGTGTTCCCAAAACACTGGATTTTTCAGGTAACAGTTACATTGGGTACCTGCAATGGATATAACTCTATACTAAGCATCATGGACAGTAAACAAATGGAGAAGACGTGGGTACCATGCCTAGGTTGTAACCAAATCAGGGGTTATGAGTGAGTGTTCTAATTATGTGTCTAGACAGGGATTTCTCAGCCTTGGCACTATGGATAATTCTATGCATCGTGGGATATTTTCCAGCATCCCTGGTCTCCACCCACTGGCTGTCAGTTACACCCCCTCCCCTCACCCCTCACCCTGTGCCTCTGAGTTGTGATAACCAAAATATGTCTATAAACATTGACAATTGCCCCAGTTGCAAACCACTGGTCTTAGAAAACTATAGGGAATGGAGATGAGGAGTACAAAAATAGAAACAAAAATAAACATTCATTTTAAAATAGTATGTTCTATAGATTACTGTGTCGAACTTGAGCTAGAGACATGCCTCGTACAAGTCAGTGATGTAATATGAGAATTTTCATAAAAACAAAGTTTTTGGATGTTCTTAAAAGTTATTTTTCATTTTAACACTTTTTGTGGTGCAGTGATTTCAAGGGCTACAGTGAGTCTAAGGGAATATAGTCGGTTTTTTGCCCTTTACATTTTCAAGTAGATATTTGTAAATCAGGCTGAGAGCAAAGAATGATGATGTACTGAGTCCTTGTTTGAGAATATTATTCATGTGTCAATTTTTCTTCAGTGAAACAAGAACAAAAGCTCTTGACTGGAGTCCAATTCTGCTAATTATTTTGTGACAAACAGGTTTCCTGTTTTGTTTTGTTTTGTTTTGTTTTGTTTTTCCAAAGAGTGATTTATGTGCTAATAGCAACTGCACAAGAATAAACAACAAAATCTGAGGCAGTGAATTTAAGATTATTGGTGTTTGCAAGCGAGGCCTATCTTCATGTAGACTGGCAGTTCTTAACTGGTGATTTTGCTCCCCCAACCCCCCTCCCCCCCAAACATTTGACAATGTCTGGGAATTTTTTTTTTTATTATATGAAATTTATTGTCAAATTGGTTTCCATACAACACCCAGTGCTCATCCCAAAAGGTGCCCTCCTCAATACCCAACACCCACCCTCCCCTCCCTCCCACCCCCCCCTCCCTCCCACCCCCCATCAACCCTCAGTTTGTTCTCAGTTTTTAACAGTCTCTTATGCTTTGGCTCTCTCCCACTCTAACCTCTTTTTTTTTTTTTTTTCGTTTTTCCTCCCTGGGAATTTTTTTTTTAAGTAGGTTTCATGCCCAGCTCAGAGCCCAACCTGGGGCTTGAACTCAAGACCATAAAATCAAGACCTGAGCTGAGATCAAGAGTGAGATGCTTAACTGACTGAACCACACAGGTGCCTCAGGATTTTTAATTTTCATAACTGAGTAAAAGGATGCTATTGACATCTAGCGGGTGGGAACCAGGGATTCCGCTAAACAGTACACACGGCGAGGTATTCTCCAGCCCCAAACTTCAGTAGCGCCAAAGTTGAGGAACCCTGGCATATACATATGAGGAAGGAGGGTTTCAGAAGCACATAAGGAGACTTGAGCCTCAGAAAAGTTATTTATTTGCAGAAATTCCTCCCCTGTTGACCTAGGGGAGTTCATTCCTTTGAGTCTAGCATAGACTTCTCATTCCCTTCTTTTAAAAGGCAGATTGTCCTGGGAGAGATAAACTATGGAGTTACTAAAACACAGTCAGAACCCTCCAGATGGTTTGTTCTTATGGTAAGAAGACTGCAGGATAGGGCAAGTACAGCTGCTTTGGGGAGTGCATTTGGGAGTGGGGAGAAGTCTTTGAAATGAGGGAGAAGCTGCTGACTGGGTCTGCGGAGTCTGTGTGGTTCAACTCTAGCCTCGCTTCATTTCCTTATGGTTGGTTGTTTTCAGGAGCGTTCTTTTCTTTTAAGTTTTTACTTAGTTATTTTGAGAGAGAGACCGAGAGAGTGAGCAAGGGAGGGGCAGAGAGAGAGAGAATCCTGAGAAGGCTTTGCACTGTCAGTGCAGAGCCCGACGCGGGGCTCGAAACCACGAACCGAACCGTGAGATCATGACCGGAGCTGAAACCAAGAGTCAGTCGCTCAACCGACTGAGCCACCCAGGCAGAGTCAGTCGCTCAACGGACTGAGCTACACAGGCGCCCCTTTTCAGGAGCATTATTAACGTTTATGAACACACCGAATGGCATGCTCTTCGTTCAGGGGCGTGTGTGTTGGGGTTGTATTTTAGATTAAATCTAAATGACGATTCCTGTAAAATGAACGTCCCATACTTTCTAATTCTTCAGCTAATGAGTGATAATGGAGCCTACTCACCCCAATAACTACTCCAAACTTTACGTTTTGCTCATAGACTTCTAGAAGACATCAATTCTGTTGGAAGCTCTCGGCTTAGTCCTTCATTCTAGCTCTGTGCCTATGCTCTCTCTTTTCACTGTTGCATATTTAATCCCACATGTCTGCTCTGAAGGAGGCCTAGAATAATTTGAAATACTGGTAACACTTTAAAAAGCCCTTTTTCCCCAGTCCCTTTTCCACCCAGGACTCTAAAATACTTGGAAAATACTTGCAACCGCTCTCCTTTTTCTCTCAGAACAGCTTGAATCCGTGGTCCTTGGACCATTTCTTTTCCTCCCAGATTATGTGTTCTGTGTACTGAAATGTTTCTGATTTTTAAATTGTAGTTATTTATAATGAGAGGTGGGTTTAATTAAGAGTTTAGTCGAAACTTTCAAAAGTGATCTGAAGATCAAAGGCAGTCACACTAGAGTGTCATACTTGGGGGCACAGCTTGCCCTACAATTTGGGTTTCCTGACATCTGGTTTTTCACAGTGGCATACTGTAGCACTTCATATTTTTTCAGTCACAGATCAGCTGGAAGAGGTCCCAGGGAAATTTAATTTTGTCATTCCATCTTTCCCACTCTTGCTTGGGTCCTGCTATCTTTATTTTCGCAGGTTTCCCATTTTAGTTGCCAATGAGCTGTAAATAGAGTTGAATATTCAACATTTCAGACTTCTTCTCCCACCAACAGGCACAAGGGAAGACTCTACTTTCCTTGGAAAACACTCCTTAAAATTGAAAGATTGAAAATTGAAGATAATGAATTTTCTGATGCTCTTTCATCAGTTAGATTTTTAGGCATGCAGTTATTTAAAATATTAAGAGAAACTTACTTAAATTGTTAAAATCTCACTGTTAATGTCACCATAATTATTAATATTGTCCTTCTTGATCATTTGAAGACTTTCACCCGACAGGTATATCAGCCCCTCCCTATATTTGGCATCTGTCGTAGCCGGGACCATTGTGGATTTGGACTAAAAGCGTGGGCAAAATCATCTACTTCCATAGTTGGTATCAGATTGCATTGGAATATCTAAGACTCCAGCTCTTAGGTTCATTAAATGTGAGTGAGCTATTAGAGTCCGGAAGTGATCTTCAATCAAATTGTACCTTGGTAGACATGGGAAGGCTAATTTTCAGGATCTTGGGGCAATGTTACTTTACAATTCTGCTGTTGAGTTCTATTTCATAATCGACAATAGGACTTTATACCTGGCACATTTGGGGGGAAATTTTAAGGTTTTATTTAGATAGCTTCCCCATTTATAAAAAGAAAAAAAAAGAGAGAGAGAAGACAGTGTCTGTAGAAAATGCCGTTCCATTAGTACGCTGCCTCTTTGATAAATTATGGAAGTTACTATCTTTCTGTCAGATGACAAAGGGGAAAATTAAGAAAATACATTTAAATATTTGTTTCTGGTAAAGTGGAAAACTATAAATAGCGTGCTTTAGCAGAAGATTCCTTCCTCAATGCCCTTTCGGCCCTTCCTCACTGCATTGGCAAAGGAAATAAATAAGAATTGACAGTCACATTCCCAGAGTGGTGGCAGTTAGGTTAAGAAAATTCTCTGGGTAAGACATGATTGCGTCTTTAGGAAATGCATCTATAGTGCTCTGCTTCCATCTTCTTAGTCTGGTAATAGATAGAAATATTTAAAATATATGCAGCAAATAGAAGGAAATTCCTTCAAGGGAAAACAGTAATGCTTCCTTTTATATATTTATTTGTTGTTGTTATAAATTGTAAAGCCCTTGAGGCCGTAGGTGATGGCTTATTCATCTTTTTGCAGCCATTATGTATCAGTGCCTGGGACATAGTAGGTGATTAATCCATACATATTGAACAAATGAAAGCCTATTTTGGGGTATCAAACAAACATCCATTGCCTTTTGTGTCCAGCCATTCTGCAAAGAACTTTGATGGGAAAGCCAGAGAATGGAGTAAACTTTGATGTAGTTCTGGCTTTCGAAGAGATTTCAAGGTAGTTTGGAAGATGAGATATATACATATGCATACATACAAAGTCAGCTTGTAACTAGATGCTCCTGTGATATAGACTAAAAATGTCATAGGAGTGGTACAGTCCTTGCAGCTCTAAGAAGTCTTGGAAGAGTGATTACTACATGAAAGAAAGGTGGCTTAAAAAGAAGCTTTGTAGATGGGCTGAAAAGAAGGAAATAATATTCTAAATGGGGTTCAGGGAGAGAGGTTCTTCTGTCTGATCAAAGATATAGCATAAAGAATTACTCTGGGATGCAAATGGGGAAGAGATTAAACTACTTGGTGGTTTTTGGAAACAAGGCAGAATTTGAACCTGAAATACTTTGCAACAGGAGACCCTGCAAACTGTGAGAGGAGATATGACGTCAAGGTGGCATTTGAGAAGAATTGTTGAGACATAGACTTCAGGATGGTTTTATAACTGAGCAAAACCAGAGTCGGGAATATTGGTTAGGAGGCTGTTCTAGTAATCTAATTCTAAGGAAGGATTACAAGAATATCTCATTGGTGTTTTGGATTTGGAAGAAGGGGTATAAGGTTAGATGGGAGGTAAAGATTGTTCTCATATTTCCTAACATGCATGTATTAGTCAGCTATTGCTACAGTAATGCTGTGTAACAAATCACTCCCAAACTAGTAGTTTATAACAATGAGCATTTTCTTTTCTTGCTCATAAGTCTTTGGGTTGGCTAAAGTGATTCTTTTTTAGGCTGCAACTTGGTGGGGCTTGGTTCCAGGTTTTGGAATCCATGGATCAGGCTTTGAACTCCAGGCTTCACATCTGCACCATGGGTGTTATTGTGGGGCTCAGGCTGAAGTGACAGAAGCTACCTAGAATATGCTCTCCTTGTGGTCATCACAGGAGGGCAAAGTATACTTAAAGGTACTATTAAGAGTTACATTCCTTTGGTCAAAGTCAGTCACATGACAAAGCCCAAGTCAATGGGACAGGGATGTATATACTCCACCTCAAGTAGAAGGAAAGTTAAGTAAATATTTTCTGAGCAATAACCCAAACTTTTAAAACTGATGTGTTTTTTTTGAAATGCATCTGGACATCATTCAAGTGGCTCCTTACTTGAGTATATGTCCAGCTTCTCAGTGAATAGAGTTCTTCACGATCTGCTCACATTCCCATCCCAGTTCTGCTATGTTCCCACCTCTGTCTTTCACTCTGATCATACTGAGCTATTTGCAGTTCACCATGAAATCTCACGCCTTCTTTTCACACATTGTTCCTTTTTGCCTGGAATGCTCCCCTTCTCCTTTGAATCTTTTCATTCTCAGGCTAAGTGTTGTCTTCTTTCAAGGGACTTCCTGACCCTCCCCACCACCCAAAGGCTGTGATTGATGCCACTTTTCTTTATTCCCTGAAACTTTATGCATTACTCTGTCATAATACCTATCCTGGATGTTGGCCATGTGACTTGTTTTTCTATATCTCCCTTGCATGTGTTGACTGAATAAGGCTAGGATAATGGGGGAGTCTTTGGAAGGAGTTGAAAACTTGGGAAGGTTTTCTTGGCTTTGTTTTTGTGTTTTGTTTTTGTTTTTGCTGTTGTGTGGGTAGATGAAGGTTAAGAAAATGAAGTGTTCCCTTTGGGCCTTTTTAGCCTTGAGGTGAGGGTGGGATATCCAAGTGGCTCTCCATAGCCAAAAGTCTGGGACTGGAGCAAAGGTGAAAGAAAAGTCTGGAATAGGAAATCCAATTTGGCAACCATCTGCAGTAAAACTTGTAGTGAAATCTTGACTATGATAGTATAGTCTTTTCTGCCTAATTGTCATCTAAAATCCTGTTTTTGGAAGTTCTGCCATAAAAGGGGATTTTTTAAAACCTTTTTTTTTTCTGGCAGTCAACCCCTAAATCATGCCTAAATAAATCATAGGAAATGTGTGATTGTTCATGCTTGGAGGAAAAATGATTGTTTCAACTTAACATATCCTACCTCCAAAACTTTTATTTCTAAACAGCTTACATCAGGAACAGCTGCATAGTTACTTAAAAGAACTAGTTGACTAAGTGCTTTTCAGTTTGTATGGGATGATGTTTTTCCTTTGCTTAATAAAAAAAAAATCTGCTTTGGTTTTTTAAAGCAGGAGTAGCTCAGGGTTGCTATGTAAATGGGCTGTTAGTCTTTGCATAATTTCATAGGTCTATGGGACACACAGTAAATAACAGTTGGTCATCTGACTGCTGGTGTATATGGATCTCATCTAGAAAGCCCTTCCATGTGCTACTTCCCGGAGAGGCCTTGGGAGATGGTCACCTATGGAACTACCCCACCTACCTCCTCACTTTATCCTGGGTGCCCACATCCTGCCTATACTCACGTCCACGAGGCTCTCTTGACAGTCGCCATATTTGTCCATGACCTGCCACTCAATCCAAAAGCAATAAAGACATCACTATAAAGATCAAAATGGAAGAGGTCAATTTGCAACTTCTCAATGATAAATGTCTTAAAGAAACTTGAGGAAGAAAGAGATCCAGAAATGGCCCAACCCCACAAATTAACATAGAGTTTTAATAATGAAACACTAACATTAACAATTAAATCAGAAAACTTCCAAGTTAAATAATTTTTTTTTTAGCAACTCTGACAAAAGTTCGTACATTAAGACAAATAACATTGGGTATGTTGCAGTGATTCCCTCAAGATGTCGTTAAAACATGTTTGAAACTTGACGGGGGAAGTTACAGAAGTTACAAATTCAGCACGACAAGATGAATTGGCTCACGCAAAGTGACGTGCGCACCTGGAACAGTCACTCGGGAACTAGGTCTGTATCTCCCACTGCTCATCACATCAGAGACTCTCAAAAGACAGAAAGCAAGTCTGAATGGGAGATTACAGAAAAACAGGCAGAGGAAGCAATTAGCAAATGGAGTGCTTCAGCTCCCCCAACTGAAAACCTCTTCTTAAAATGATTATGAGCATCTGTGCATGCTGTTAATGGCTGCGTCTGTCTTTGGAGCCCATCAGCGATATTCAAAAAGGGGTAAAGATGAGCCTTTCCTCGTCAACACACCAAGCACATCCTGAAAAGATGTTCTGTGCTTTGAATTCTCTTCTACTCTTTGAGGAAAAGCATTCAACTTAGAAATATGTTAAAAGCCCGTGTTTGAGAATTAAGCTTAAAGTGAAAAAATGATAGACCTTCTCAGATTTATTATTTTTTAATTACACAGAATCATGTATTTCAATGATAGTTTTAAAAACTCACTTTTCTGCATCTTACCTCCTTGACTTTTTCTGCCATCTCAGTTCCACCCTCTCTTTGCTCTTACCACGTTATATCTTTTCTGTAGGTTTTGATACAAGCTTGGATTATTTTTACCCAGTTAATTTGGCATAGAGTAGGGCTCTGAAAATACCTGTGAGGATTTTGACTTACGTGGAGGTAAGGTGCTACATAAGCCAAAGAAACATAAGCCAAAGAAAACAGCTCTTATTTTATTTATTTTTAAAATCTTAGTGAAGTCCAAGTTAGTTAACATGTAGTATAATGATGGTTTTCTACTTGATACAATTTGTAACTCATTGGATGCATCTTAAAAACTGACACAAATCCATTTTTAATCTTGGTTTGTCTTGCCCAGTGTGAACGTTCGTGCATTTAGCTGCTGGAATCTAAACGTGCTTGAATGTTAGGTGCTATTCTAGACCCTCCTGGTGGGTTATGTATTGCATGGTATATGCATTGCTCACCTTTCTAAAATCGGAAGAAAGAGGATGAGTTGAGGTATGCATATGACCCTAAGAGTTCCAGGTAGAGGCTGGCAGATCTCTCCGCATGCACAACATTCCCTGGCCCAGTACCTATACTTAGTGGGCATTTGCATTAGTTAAGGTTGGCTGTGCTAGCTGCTGTAATAAAGACTGAGAGACAACCACATCCGTTATATGATTCCTAATATTCTTTTAAGGTGCACCACCTGGAATTGAACTGAGTTGAAAGTGCAAGGAGTTTCAGTTAGTTGCCTTTTCCTATGATTTACTTGACAATCACACGAGTGTAATTGAAAATAGAGGAAGGTGATAGATGATAGATAGTTTACATTAAGAAAGAAGGGACGATATGAATGACCATCTATTTGTCAGATATTTTATGAGTGTGGACAAATATTGATTTAAGGGAGCAATGTTGCCGTACCATGTACTCCAGCCCCGAGTGCCAGAAACACAAAGAAACTGACGTTATTAAAAAACAAACAAAGCAATCAAGTTATTGAAGAGGAGGGTGAAAGTTATCCCATCTAGTACACTCACAACACCAATTTTCACTTTGGAATTTTTCCTCTGAGAGGCTTGTTGGAATGACTTGACCTGCAACTCTGATGCATTTTTATCTTTGTAATGAAATGAGACTTTTGGAATTTTTCCCTGTATGTGAATCCTTCAGAATTGCCATTGAATTAATCCTCCCTCCCCCCTCACTTTTTTCCTGAAGACTATTGGTTTTGAGTAAAGCTTGACGTCCCTTAATTAACAGACTAGGACCAATGCCTAGGCTTTTAGAAAAAACGATCTAGAGTGGGCCATGAATGTATTGCCTGTGTGTAACCAGAATCTAGGAAGTAAATAATCATAACCGTGGTTCTCACTCATTCCAGGGGCCAGCAGAGCATCCATAGACACACAAAGCTCTGTGTTAAACACAGGATTAGGCGGCTCCTCAGAGGCTCATTCTCATAATGCTGGAAAGGAAGATTCAAAATGTGACCACAGAGCATTGGACTTTCTTCTCCGTGCATTCTGTAGAGCATTTATTACCTAAATTCTGGACAATGAAGGATGTGTTTTAATTAACTTTCTCTGTCTCTAGTGAGTTCTTGGACCCCTCACTCCGGTTTATGTGCCCGGAATGATATACAGGAGTAATAGCCTGCCTGCCTGCTTCTGCTCATGTGGGTATAGGGATCCGTTATTTTCCTAGGCTTATTCATAGGCAGGTGGCTTTGACTGTGTATCAAGTCAGCGATTCGAAGAAACTTGAGAGCATCACTCCTAGAATTGTATTTCTAGTCACAGAACAATGCCATAGACTGATTTAAAGCAAGTCTGCAACAGAAAAGCCAAGTAAAATTAAGTAATGTTAGCAGTCAAAAGCTATCATGCTATATTCTTATTCCTCTCTACCTTATGCCTAATTTTTAAGCCCTTAATTTGAGTGCAGTGGTGTTGACAACTGAGAGCCTTTGTGTTCATTGCTATAGCTCTGCTTCCTGGAATTGTGCATCAACTATTTGTTGAAGGAATAAAAAAAAAAAGTCCCTTAGAAACTGGTGAAGAAATCCCCTGAGCGGTCATGCCTGCATTCATTCATTTTCACTCATTCAAAAGACTATTCTTTTTTTTTTTCAATATATGAAATTTATTGTCAAATTGGTTTCCGTACAACACCCAGTGCTCATCCCAAAAGGTGCCCTCCTCAATACCCATCACCCACCCTCTCCTCCCTCCCACCCCCCATCAACCCTCAGTTTGTTCTCAGTTTTTAAGAGTCTCTTATGCTTTGGCTCTCTTCCACTCTAACCTCTTTTTTTCCTTCCCCTCCCCCATGGGTTTCTGTTAAGTTTCTCAGGATCCACATAAGAGTGAAACCATATGGTATCTGTCTTTCTCTGTATGGCTTATTTCACTTAGCATCACACTCTCCAGTTCCATCCACGTTGCTATAAAGGGCCATATTTCATTCTTTCTCATTGCCACGTAGTACTCCATTGTGTATATAAACCACAATTTCTTTATCCATTCATCAGTTGATGGACATTTAGGCTCATTCCATAATTTGGCTAGTGTAGAGAATGCTGCTATAAACATTGGGGTACAAGTGCCCCTATGCATCAACACTCCTATATCCCTTGGGTAAATTCCTAGCAGTGCTACTGCTGGGTCATAGGGTAGGTCTATTTTTAATTTTTTGAGGAACCTCCACACTGTTTTCCAGAGTGGCTGCACCAGTTTGCATTCCCACCAACAGTGCAAGAGGGTTCCCGTTTCTCCACATCCTCTCCAGCATCTAGAGTCTCCTGATTTGTTCATTTTGGCCACTGTGACTGGCATGAGGTGATATCTGAGTGTGGTTTTGATTTGTATTTCCCTGATGAGGAGCGTCGTTGAGCATCTTTTCATGTGCCTGTTGGCCATCCAGATGTCTTCTTGAGAGAAGTGTCTATTCATGTTTTCTGCCCATTTCTTCACTGGATTGTTTCTCGGGTGTGGAGTTTGGTGAGCTCTTTATAGATTTTGGATACTAGCCCTTTGTCCGATTCAAAAGACTGTTCTTAAGTTACAATGCATCTCATAGTATTAGGTATTGGGGATGTAATGCTGGAGTTCCTTAAGCCTGGGAGGTAGGATTTGGAACATGTGGACACAGTGACAAAATATACTTACCCAAGTTGCTGTGGTACATTTCTGTACGTTTCTGTATTCCCACTGATAAAGGAAGGGATGGCGATTTCTCAAAGACTCAGGCTCTGAGACACTAATGGGTGGTTTTAGTAAAAGCAGGGACTGAGTAGGTTTCTACCATGTATTCGAAAAGCTGCTCTTACATTAAACTCCTCTTATCAAGTCCCCACCCATTTAAGGAACTCAAACTCAAAAACGCAAACTACAATGACCCAGGGACAGCAGCTGCACTGAGCCGGGTCACCCCCTGGCATTCCTACCTGTTCTAGGCCAAGATAGTGGAAGGGGGTCTGAGATCTGAGGGGATTGATTTGCAATGTTGCCTCTGCAAGTTGCTTTACACTTGTCTGAGCCTTGATTTCTTTATCTGTAAAATAGAGATATAATAGGGTAATAGAGTCATGGGACTGAGGAAAGTGGGTCTGTTGCACCTTACTAGAACCTGGCACATATACACCCATCAATTTCATTTGGTTTGACAACTACATACTGAGATTCTGCTGAGGAACTGTTCGTTCTCTTCCCCATTTGTCACCTCGTTCCTTTTGTTGGTTCCTCTACTGTGCCTTTTTTATATACCCGTCATCATCCAAACATACATCATTAACGTTATGAAATGCACAGGTTTTTTTTTTTCCATCACACTTGATCTCAGGTTGTCGACAACCTATTGAGGGTGGATATTTCAGGCACATGGGCTCCCAACATAGTTAGCTCAACTGTGGTTCATCACAGATCAGTCCCTTCCCTCCCTCGCTCTACCTCCCCAAAGACGGGCTGAGCCGAGACTGGCTCTTGATGGTTGGTTCTCTCCCCTTGGTTCTGAATGCTGGTTGCCTACTAGAATGATTTTGGCGAGCTTCCTAAAACTACTTCTGGGTCCCACCTTCAGCCGTACAATTGATCTGAGCCTGGGCAACACCATGTATTAAAAGTGCCAGAGGTTGAGAACCACTGCCTGGGCCAAGGTCTGCCAGCCTGATTCAGGTGAATACTGCTTCTGAGTTCAAGCAGTCGGATCCTGATTCTGCTGCCTCTTGGGCTTGCTCAGTCGTTGTAGAATACACGGGTGAAGTTTCCTTGCTTTGGACACACCAGCGGTGTACTGAATTATGAACGTAGCCTCTGATTTGCATTATCACATTTAATTGCCACACAGTCCACATAGTACCTGTCTGGTTATGTTCACCACGAAGCCTGGCCTGGCCCATACCACACAATGAACCAGTACCTAATAAAGTTAGACCCCTAAATCCTTATATTGTTTATCATCTTGGTGTCGAGCCACTTAAAAATGGAAACAGATTGGAACAGGTTAGATTTTAAGCTGGTGATTTACTGTTTCGTCTTGCTGTCCGCTATCTACAGTTGTCCCCTTATATTTATGTGAACTCTCCAGCTCTGCTTCTTCTCACTGCCAGGGGTACATGTTCTGTCCAGCCCAGCTTGGCCCCTTAGCCTCTGTACTGGGAGCAGGAACCATGATCTGGCCCAGCACTCTGCCTGACTTCTTCCCTGTTTTGGTCCTGACGCCCCACATATGACCATCATCATCATTTCCTGAAACGTGAAATACACCATCACTAATTTGGAGACAAATTATTTTAGCTGATCTGTGAACTTGTCCAGTTTCATTGATTAGCATTTATTCAGATTCTGTCAAACTCTAGGCAATCTTCTAAATAACTAAATGACACGTGTATTAGGCCTCATTTTATTATACATTGTTTGGAGTTAAGCCAGTTGTCTATTTTATTTGTTTTCCTTAGCCACATTCCGAATTGGGGCTTCTCACACTATAGCGTGCTTAAGAATCATCTGGAGAGCTAGTTAACACACAGCTTGCTGGACCTCACCCCTAGAGATTCTGATGGAGTCAGGGATGGGGCCCAAGAATTTGCATTACCAACATGCCAGGTGATGCCAGTGCTGCTGATCCACGGACCGTACTTTGAGTAGCACTGGCCTAAATCACAGACATCCCATCTTGGGTTGGCAATTTATATTTGAACTTCAGCTTCACCATTACTGAGGCTCCCCAGCATGAAAAAGTTGTGACAAGATAATCCTTTGCTTGGTTCTCTTTGTTTTGCCATTATACGTTTTTGTAGTCTAGACAGAGTCCATTTCATTTCCAGTGTTTCCTTTAGTTCCTAAGAACCTGGAGATGCCGAACCATTCTGTAGAATTTTATTGTCCTAGTTTTTACCCTGATGAATCATCTTTTAACAGACATGTGAGCCTTCACTAAATGCATTATGTCATTCTTCTGAGCTCTGCAGAGAGAATTGATATGCCTTTGGGTCTGATGTGAAATGAAGGCTTCACTGAGTCCATCATGCAACAACTCTCACTTGAGGGGGTGGCCCAGAAATGTGACAGAAATCCCTGTGGCCAGTGCCAAGTGGGAAAGGGATGGCTTGTGACCCTGTTGCTGAAGTCTCCTACCTCCATGCTTGTGCGAGGAGGTCTGTCTCCTCCCAGGCTGCCACATCCAAAAGTGGGATTTATTTTTAGAGAAGAAATCATTAGTCATTAGACTCTCTCCTGCTTCTTTTTTCCCTTTGGGCAAATTTTAAGAACCTGATCTTTTAAGAAAACGTTCAGGCTGTTAGAAGAAATGGTAAAATGATTATAGCCTTGGAACGATCAACCTATTTGCCTCTCTTCCAGACAAAGGCAGTCTTCACACAGGAGCCCCCTGCTCATGGTCCCTACATCTAAACCAGCTTTATTGTTTAGCTTGATGTGAGAATCCCCCGGCTCTTTTGATTTTCTGGCCCCCTCAAACCTAGGATTTGAAAAACTAATTCTATCAGACACTTAACATTTGCTCTTTAGGCCCATTATAAAATCCATAGTGGAAGTTGAATCTTAGCAAAATAGCCCTCTGGAATAGGTATGTACAAATTTTCACTTAAGAACAGAAGGATTTAATAGATACCTATATTGAAGCAGAAATAACTGAAAACAATATTTCTCTAATATCTCTAAATTTGGGGTTGTATTACAAGAACTTTTTGCATGTTCCCATTGCCTCGGGCTAAATAAATGTCATGTTAATGGATTTACTACCAGAAGGCCACAAAAACAGCCAATTTTTTTAAGTTTATTTATTTACTTTGAGAGAGACAGAGAACGTGTGAGTGGGGGAGGCACAGAGAGAGAGGGAGAATCTCAAGTAGGTTCTGTGCTGTCCGTGAAGAGCCCGAGGCAGGGCTCGAACTCACAAAATGTGAGATTGTGACCTGAGCCAAAGTGAAGAGCCAGACACCCAACTGACTGAGCCACCCAGGCGCCCCACCAATTTTTGTTTTTAAATGCCATGTTAATGGTTTTACTACCAGGAAGCCACCAAAATAGCCAATTTTGTTTTTAATTAACTTGTATCTATAAATATGGAGTTGGGAATGTCATCATTTTGAAGCATCTCAAAACTTCATCATCACCTGGTAGCTGATAGGCCAAGGATCCCCAGGGAGGGACACAGCACATATCATTATATCCTTCCCTCCCTCCCACAAATGTAACATTTTGTTTCTGCAGTTTAATCTTAGTGAGGCAGAGACCATCAATTTTAGGAAAAGCAGGAGGTAGATTTTGCAGAGGGATATGAGCAACCCAAAGTCCAAAGGGTTTCTGTGGTCTTGAGTCTTAGAGGAAGGACCATGTCACTATGAGGTAGCCAATTGGAACTCTACTTTGCTGAGATGATGGAGAAGGAGGAGAGAGATGTTATTTGAGTATTAGTCTTCTCTTCTACTTTAAGGCAATTAAGTATAAGGGGCATCTGAGTTGGAAGAGCATATGACTGGATTTGGGGTTGTGAGTTTGAGCCCCATGTTGGGTGTGGAGATTACTTAAAAATAAAATCTTTTAGAAACCATGTGGCAAGTTGAGACGGCCACACATTTTTTGTGGTGCCTCTTATTGGAAGGTTCTCTGTCCCCTGCACTTGAATCTGGGTGGGCTTTGTGATGACTTGGACAATAGAATACAGTGGAGTGTTGCTGTGCCAGTTTTCCAGGCCCAAAACTTAAAAGACATGAAGTTTTTGCTTCCTGTCTCTTGTAACACCCATTCTTGAAACTCAGCCTCCATGTTGTGAGGAAGCCCAAGCAGCTCTGTGGACAGACCCACATGGAGAGGGACTGAGGCCAGCTTACAGGTGGCACCAACTTGCTAGTCACATGAATAAGCCGGGTTGGACTTGAATCCTCTGGCTTCAGTAGAACTGCCCCAGCTGCCACGTGTGATACAGAGACCAGCGTTCGTGCTAAGTCCTGCTCAGCTTGCAGATTTGGGAGCGATGTAAATGATGGTCATTATTTCAGACTGGTGCATTTTGAAGTCATTCTCTGTATAGCAGTAGACATCCAGGACAAAGAGCATCTCCTTTTTCTACTCTTTTCCACAATGAGGCATTGCTAAGACTACACAATAGCTCTCATGGCAGAGCCTCTCAGGCGGGGTCCGGCTGGAATTTCCAGAACACACGATACACATGAAACTGGTGTCTTAGTGCCCTCCCAGCTCTCGTTCCTAGCAAATGCTCTGTTCCAAACTGCTTCTCTGGACCAGCTCTGTCATCCGTGCACTGTTCCTCACTGTCATTCGGAGCCTGCTGGTTAACCAAGTAATGTGAGGTCAAAAGCAAGAAGTAGCCTGCGATTCCCAGCCTGCTGCTGGTTATCATACCAACAGAAAGCTTTTATGAAGGTTAAAATCTTCTCAGTCTTCTGTATCTGCTCCCTCTCCCCTCTTCCTTAGGTGACATAAATATGCCTTTACAGGTGTAGCTAAGATCTGTGACCTTAAATTCTGAGCAGGGGTTGATGACAATCGGAGAAGAGGAAAGACTGGTCTATTGGTGGCCACAGGATGGGACCCGCCCCCTGACGAGTGCCAGGAGGGTGGGGACACTCACCATTGAGAAGAGGAAGCAGAGATGTACTGAAGAAAGAAACAGGAAATGTGGGGGGGCATCAGAAATACACTTAAGAGGTTTATCCCCGAGTCACTGCTTGCCAGGCTGGTGATGCAACAATGCCATGAGGAATACTCATGCTCCTTCTCTGCGATTTAGCCAGGCTTTCTTTGTGCCAGGTGATGTCCCAACTTCCTGTAGGAATCGAGGTGGGTGTTACTAGTATCCCTGACTTACGCCTGAGGAAACTGAGGCATTGGGAGGAGGGGCCATTTGGCCAGGGTCACATGGCACAGCAGTGCATAATCTGAGCCGGAACTTGCATTCAGTCCCAGGGGGCCTGGCTCTGTCATCTGTTACTGCTTACGTCAGGACTGTAGGTGCAGACTGCAGGGAGACCAGTTTGAGTTCCCGTTACACTTGTGTTACCCTTTGGCTCGTGTTGCACATCATGGCACATTCCTGTCACACAGGCAAAGAGATGCCTCATTTTTCTTATTTTAAACACACTTTAATCCCAAATATATCATGTGTCCCTTTGTAGGCTGTTTAACATTATCCCCAGAAGAAGATAGAGTGAAAATAAGCAAATACACAAATGTAGCAAAACTGATGTGAAAGGCAACAGAGTAGTTTGGTGTAATAAGAATGAAGATCTGGGGACCCAACCCATCGCCCAGTTAGCTCACTGTCCTTTACTGTGATAAACCAGGAAACCAGGTCACATTTGCATTAGGTAGGTACTCCTGAATTTACAGGCATTCTAATAACCCTTATTACAGTGACTCAAAAATATTAATCTTGGCTTTTAAATAAATAGATGTAGATTTATTTTAGTCTACAAATATTTATTGGTTGCCCACAGTGAGTTGAATGCACATTTGATGACATGTATTTTGCCAATAGGGTAGCCTCCAGCTCAGAGAACCACCTGCTTGTATTGAAACCTTTCATTTGCATTAAATTGCATGCATAATTTAAGCTGACTGGAACACCTCAAAGAGGCTCAAAAACAAATCCATTCTTTCTCACTGGGCAGAAATAAGTAGATTCTCGGTAACTGTAAAGAACGTGACCCATTTCAGAGAAGGGGTTTGTTTTTTGTTTTTTTCAACCCTGCTTGTGTATCAAAACACAAGGTAGTTATCTAATATAAATGCAAAGACATTACAAATATTTTTTAAACATTCATGAGTTTACTGTTTAATATATTCAGAATAAAGTCAGAATGTTTTTACAGGAAGACATAAAAACAATTGTCCTATATTCTCCCCGCTCTGCTTTTTCCAGTGTTTCCTATCAGCTGTGTAAACAGTCGATACTGAATAGCAAAGAGGTGTTGCTGAGCAGATAATGGACTTAAATTAGATAAAGTTGGCTTGGACAGACTGAACATACCATGGGGGCATATTATTCTTATTTATGGTTTAATCTGATAGCTACTAACTTGAAGTCAATAGCTTTACGATGTTGAATGAAAAAGAGAAAACAATTGCCTTTGTAAGGAGGAAAACGGATCAGGGAGAATCAGTGTGACCAGGGTGGGAAATGCACATTTTCTGTATCTTTTGAAGTTTTGGAAAAAAAAGTTCCCCTCATATTTTGTTTTGGGGGGGGGGGGAAGTTAATTATTTTTTTGCAAGGCTTTTCATATCTTAATTAAGTTGTAAATTTAATTTTAATTATTTTTTGAATTTAGAAACAAATGTATTTTAAACTGACTAGTTCTTAAAAAAAATGGTTCCATTTCGATGAAAAAGAGCCATGGTTTACCTGAGCCTTGATTATTAATATACTAAGTAGGTATAGATGCATCGTTATCGTTATTTTGGGTTCCATTGGCACCTTAGTTCAATTTAAGGGAAAGCTGGTAAGCACAGGGAGGCAGAATGAGGTAACTTGAAGCCAGAAATTGGAAGATCTGGGTTTATGACCCAGTTTTGCAACTCCTTGCTCTCTGTGTGACCATGTGCCTTAATTTTTCACAGTGTAAAAAGTAGATAATGAGACCTACTTTCTCTGTGTCAGGAAGTTATCTTGACTAGGAGATGGCAAAGTGGGTGGGATACTGTTTGCAAATAGCAAATTGATATACATAAGCAGACACTACTATTCCTTATCAACAAAAAATTCACGTAAAATATTTATGATGATTCTGCCATATGTAGGGCAATGCTGTAGGTTTTGCGAAGATTAAAAAAATAAATAAATCAGATAATTCCTGTAGTCCACTCCAGAAGCTTATAGTAATAGAGGACCAGCAAACTTTCTGTGAAGAGCCAGAGAGGAAATATATGAGGCTTTGCAGGCCAGATGGTCTCTGTTGCTATTATGCAATTCTGCTGTCGTAGGGCAAAAGCAGCCATAGGTAATATGTAAAATAATGAGCATGGCTTCCTTCCAATAAAACTTTATTTACAGAAGCATGAAGTGGGCCAGATTTAGTTTACAGACTGTAGTTTGCTGATCTTGGGTCCAATCAGAGATGATTGGCACATGTAACTGTAACATGCGGTCAGAGCACCAAATGTTACGAAACAAATGAAGAGTAAAGGACATCCGGCTGATGCATTACAGTCTTGCAGGAGACTACAGATTTGAATTAGGCCTTGAAGGATGTGGTCATGTTTGATTTGTAAGGTGGAGGAAGACATTCCCGGCAGAAAAGAGTCCAAGGAAAGGTATAAAGGTGGAAATAAGAAGGAGGCATTTAAAGAAGAGTAAAGTTAGAAGCAAGAATTTACTGGAGTGGGTGTAAGAGAGGAAAAAGCAGTCGCTTAAATGTAAGCTTTATTATTTCTGACCTCACCCTGCCCCCTAATGAATACTAGGCTGTAGGTGTTAGGAAAGTATTTCTTATATTTTTGCTGGGTTAGAACTCTTACATGTTTCTGTGTTGCAGAATCATTTTAGGTATTTCTAAGGATAGGCTGCAGCTTGTAATTATTCCCAAGGGTGGTTTGTTCATGGTATTATCCCCCATCAGCCAATGAGGAACTACACACAGGTTGGGTACTCCAGGGACAGAACCATGAGAAGGGATGTCTGATTCAGAGCAGAGACTGGCTCTCTAGGGATATGCTGTCCAACACGGTGTCCACTGGCCTCATGTGGCTATTTAAATTTTCAACTTTAGTTGTTCAGTCATACTAGCCTCATTTAAAGTGTCCAATATCAACTTTTGCCTAGTGGTCATTATATACTGAACTATTTTCACCATTGTGGAAAATTTTATTGGACCATGCTGCTCTTAAGAGATAAGAAGCCGGGGCGCCTGGGTGGCTCAGTCGGTTTAGTGTCCAACTTCGGCTCAGCTCAGGATCTCACGGTTCATGGGTTCAAGCCCCGTGTTGGATTCTGTGCTGACAGCTTAGAACCTGAAGCCTGATTCGGATTCTGTCTCTCTCTCTCTCTCTCTCTCTCTTTCTCCCTTTGCCCCTCTCCTGCTTGCGTTCTGTCTCTCAAAAATGAATAAACATTAAAAAAAATTAAAGACAAAAAAGAGAGATAAGAAGCCAAGCAACCATTATGCATTGGCTTAGGATCCTGGGACTAGAGATCTGGATGACAGTGACATTTAGTGACTGGCGCTGTTAACAAGTACAGGTTTCCCTGGCTATCCAAAAGTATAAAGCAGCATAAAGTGTAAAGCAGAGACTTTCCCCTACTTTCCGAAAGTTTGCATTAGGCCACTATGCTTTTATGAAAGACCTATTTTAGTACAGTAATGGCTTTTTTGGTGAAAGTGAAAATTCTGTTTGGATTTGTTTTGATTAGCAAAAATAGGTATTAATGTAGGTCTTTTGTAAAAATCAAGTGGGTTAACACGATCTTTTGGGAAAGCAAGTGATACCTGTACATCAGTTTCTAAGTGGAGTTGACCCTTGGATAATGAGGGGATTAGGGACACCAACCTTCGGCACGGTCAAAAATCCGTGTATAACTCTTGACTCCCCTAAAACTTAACTACTAGTAGCCTCTTGTTGTCTGGAAGTCTTATAGATAGCATGAACAGGTGATCAATACATATTGGTATATGTGTTATATACTATATTCTTAAAATGAAATAAGCTAGACAAAAGAAAATGTTATTAAGACAATTGTAAGGAAGAGAAAATACACTTAACAGTACTATAATATGTAATATCGAAAAAACAAAACTTCACCTGTCAGTGGACCTGCACAGTTCAAACCTATGTTTTTTAAGGGTCAATTGTATTAGTTTTGTCATCTGTGATCTGGGTACTAATAGTCCTTATCTTACAGGTGGTTATGAGTATAAAATGATGCACAACTCTTTGAACGCTGTGAAGTACTTTGTAAATATAAGACATTGCTATTATTTCAATGATACCATATCTGTGTCTTTAGTCAATTTCCATTATTTCCTTGTTTACTTCTTTTTTTTAATTTTTTGTAATGTTGATTTATTTTTGAGAGACAGAGACAGACGAAGTGTGAGCAGGGGAGGGGCAGAGAGAGGGGGAGACACAGAATCCGAAGCAGGCTCCAGGCTCTGAGCTGTGAGCACAGAGCCCGACGCGGGGCTCTATCCCACAAACCATGAGATCATGACCTGAGCTGAAGTCGGTTGCCTAACCGATGGAGCCACCCAGGCGTCCCTTCCGTGTGTACTTCTGTGGGCAAAATTATGTCCTTTGCAAATAGAGATAGTTTTGCTTTATTTCCTTTCCAGTTGGATGTCTTTTATTTCACTTTCTTGCCTAATTGCTCTGGCTAAAATTTCCAGTACAATGTTGAATGGAGTGGTTAGAGCAGACATTTGTATCTTATTCCTGATCTTACATGGAAAGTTTTCAGTCTTCTACCATTAAGTATGATATTATCCATGGATTATTTGTAGATGCCCTTTATCAGGTTGAGGTAGGCCCTTTCTTTTCTTAGTCTCTTGAATTTGTTTTACTTTTTATCACGAAGATGTGTTAGTCCTTACTCCCTTCTGCTCATTCAGTTTATTTTTTTACCTTATATTAACTCCTTCACTTCTGTTTTTCCTCTCTTAGCTCCTTATGGGAGTGGAAACCAGCTGGGTAACTAGTTATACCAAGCATTCCCTAAAGAATTTTCTTTCCAGGAAGGCCACACCAGAGTATATGGAGGAGTTAGACAAATCCCTGGCACCTATGTTAATAAGGCTATTGCTAATGAATCAATGCAGAACTCATGTCCTACCACAGTGGGCGACAGATCTCTTGCCAAAGAACCATATACCCTTAGTGTTTGAAATTTATTATTTTCACATGGAAAACAATAGAACAACTAGAATTTGTTTCTTTTTTTTCTTTAAAAATTTTTTTTTAACGTTTATTTATTTTTGAGAGAGATAGAGACAGAATGCGAGTGGGTTAGGGGCAGAGAGAGAGGGAGACACAGAAGCAGAAGTAGGCTCCAAGCTCTGAGCTGTCAGCACAGAGCCCGACACGGGGCTTGAACTCACGGACCTCGAGATCATGACCTTAGCCGAAGTCGGACGCCTACCCGACTGAGCCACTCAGGCACCCCAATAGAATTTCTTTTTTTTTCTTTCTTTTTTTTTTTTTTTTTATTTAAAAAAAATTTTTTTTTTTTCAACGTTTATTTATTTTTGGGACAGAGAGAGATAGAGCATGAACGGGGGAGGGGCAGAGAGAGAGGGAGACACAGAATCGGAAACAGGCTCCAGGCTCTGAGCCATCAGCCCAGAGCCTGACGCGGGGCTTGAACTCACGGACCGCGAGATCGTGACCTGGCTGAAGTCGGACACTTAACCGACTGCGCCACCCAGGCGCCCCTAGAATTTGTTTCTTGATGTGGTAATATGGTGGTATGGGGAGAAGAAGATAGAAGATGAAGATTTGAAAAGTATAAGATGAAGCACAGGAAAGGAAGGGACTCTAAATTAGGCAAACTGCATGAACAAAGACAAGGAAGTAGAAATGGTCATGGAGTATTCAAGGCCGAGTGAGTGATAAGACAGAGCTGATGTATATGAGTCAGGTGATTTCGCTGCATAAATAGGTAGCACGTGAGTCTGTCCATAAAGGTCCCCTCATAAAACTTTAATTTGTGGACAGATCTAATGAGCTCTGATCTGGAATCCCAGACTGTTGATAGCAGTCTCGTGGTTATGTCTTCCCAGAGTGCAAACATTTAAAAATACCAGGACAGCAAGGAGTGGTGTGGTAAGCAGCTTCTAACACAGTCCCCAGTGAACTCTTTCTCCTGGTAGTCACTCGCTTGTGTGATTCCCATCCCTTAGTGTGGGATTAGTTCGGTGTCTTGCTTCTAATGAATAGAATTCAGCAAAGTGACAGAATGTCACTTTTTTGATTACATTACAAGTGATTGTAACTTCTGTCTTGCTGGAGACACTATTGCTTTCTATCTTTTTTCTTTAAATGTTTATTTATTTATTTTGAGAGAGAGAGAGAGAGAGAGAGAGAGAGAATCCCAAACAGGCTGCGCCCTGTCAGCACAGAGCCCAATGTGGGGGCTTGATCTCGCGAACTGTGAGATCATGACCTGATATGAAATCAAGAGTCGGACGCTTAACTGACTGAGCCACTGGTGCCCCCTCTAATGCTTTCCTGATTGAATGCTTTGGTGAAGCAGGCTGGAGTGCTGGGGTGGGGTGGGGGGGACCCACATGGCAGGAACTGATAGCCGCCTTTGATCAAGAGCCAGTTAGTAACTGAGGCTCTCGATTTAACAGCATGCAAGGAACTGAATCCTATCAAGTTCTTGATGAGCTTGAAGTGGATCCTCCTCTAGTTGAACCTTCAGATGAATTCCCAGAGCTTGGGCTGACATTGTTGTTTCGGTCTCCTTAGAGATGAGGAAGCAGAGGACTCAGCCAGGTCATATCCAGATCCCTGACTCACAGAAGCTATGACATAATAAATGTGTTTTATTGTTTTAAATGGTACAGTGTTTAAGTCATTAAATTGGGAAGTGATTTGTTATGTAGCAATAAGTCATTAATATAAGTGGACAATACCTAATCCTGAGTAGTGACTTCCTAATGGTGAACTTCCAGATACCTAGAAGCAAGAAAGGCAATATTTTGGAGCAGGGGCTGTCCCTGGTGCTGCCCCATGGACACTACTGCTAACTCTTCTTAAACATAATGTCATTTTTTTTTTTTTTTTTTTTTTTTAAATTTTTTTTTTTCAACGTTTATTTATTTTTGGGACAGAGAGAGACAGAGCATGAACGGGGGAGGGGCAGAGAGAGAGGGAGACACAGAATCGGAAACAGGCTCCAGGCTCTGAGCCATCAGCCCAGAGCCCGACGCGGGGCTCGAACTCACGGACCGCGAGATCGTGACCTGGCTGAAGTCGGACGCTCAACCGACTGCGCCACCCAGGCGCCCCTACATAATGTCATTTTTATTGGTAGCAGCTAACAACCTTACAGTGCCTAGTAATCAACTCTTTAGGATTTGTTTGGCTCAGTTTACGATTACCTGTAGTATATGAAGCTGACAGGCCAATTGCTGAGATTATTAGTTTTTTCTTCCTTTATGATTTGACCTCGTTATTGTGTCAATTGACCTGCCCCAGGTTTGGACTCACATAGTTCTACAACTTGTCAGAATTATTTCACCGGCTTCTCTTTAGCTGTCAGCCACATCCCCCCGCCCCACCCCCCAGCCCGCCCTTACCATTATTAAGAAAATACCTTGTAAGTTTTCTCTTTAAGCCCATTGCCTAAATCACAAAGAAGCCATCATGGTCTGAGAACTAAGCTTTATGGAACCGATTTCATACAAATCACAAAATAGTACTTCTTTGAAAATGATCTTCATTCAAATTAGGTACATTATTTAAACTATGTTTTCGTAGCTTTTTTGCGAAGCAAGGACTGTGCTGATCAAAAGCCCAACTAGGCTCAGATCTCATTTTTCTCCTACATGTCCCCCAAGACGAGAATGGAAAGGTGTCTGCTGAGGCTTCCTCCACTCCTTCATCCAGACGACAACAGACAGATTTGGCAGTGCGAGTAATGGCTGTCAGCAATGCCTCGGTGTGTCCCTGATAGGAAGCAGCAAGAAAAAAACGGGGGCGGGAGCTTCGGAAGGTCTGTCACTCACTCTGCTCGACCGGAAAGGGGACAGCCACTGCCATGAAGCCTCAACCCACTGTCCTTCTAACTCATAGCATTCATCATTCTGTTCAATGAGTAGTAATTGACCTGTTTTTGTACCGTTTAGATTTTACAATGTCAGGTGAACGCTGCCTGACTTAATAGTTACAAGTTATTATTTTGGATGCTGTGTTCCAGTTGCTGTGGGCGTCTGGAAGCTTATTTCTACCAGCTCAAATGTTTGACTAGCTCTGACTTGTGTGATAGGATGTGAACATGTCTGTCTGCTCAGTGCCTGTTTTGCAGAATATTAAGCCAGGTGTTGTGGAAAGTAAGAAAGAGAGCAAAAGATAGTGTTCCTCCATCAGAGCCTTTACTGCTTTGAAAGGAAAGCACAGAATAAAAAAAAAAAGTCTATCATTGCAAAAATAGGAATCTGTACATACTTGATTATGTGTGTGTAGAGTGTGGGTGTAGGTGTGTGTTTAAGGAATTCTAGAGAGACAGCTGTGCCTGAATAGCTGCTGAAAATACACAGCATCAAGTGCTCCTTCGTGCTACTGAGTGTGGGCTTCCATGGAAGCAGTAACTGTACAAGGACTACAAGCTTGACAGAGAAGTGGGATCCAAGGACGTAGAGGTGCAATTGTGATGATTAAATTGCAAATCCCCCTCCATTTCCCACCAGATAACAGTGTAAAATAACATTCCAGACCGTAAAGGACAAATACGTTAGCTTGACGAGGACTGTGTAGTTGGACCCAAGGATGTATGAAGAAGGGCAAGAGTGGGTGTCTTTGCTGCATTTCTGGAACTGGCAGTGCTAGGCTGGAGTTTGAAAAAAAGGAAAAACACATCTTGGCTTTTCTTTTTTTCTTTTTTTCCTTTTAATTCCAAGAGTGTGGTTAGACAAAGGGATTGATTTTTATGTAGACTAGCTCTGGCAAGATTGTCATCTACGAGTTTAGAAATTTTAAAAACTCCGCATCTGCCATGTTATAGTTCATTCCATAGTAAATTTTAAGAGCTTGTTTCCAATTTTGGCTGTTTGGCTATCTCCCAGTTTGAAGGTAGCAAGGAGAAAACACATTGCCCCTAACCTAGTTCACTCCTATTTATTTCTGCGGTTCCACGTGTTAGTTTTTTGTGATCATCTCATCTTAACCACACTAGATCACATTGCCCCATTGTACCCTCTCCTGTCCACTTGTACTTTTCCCATTGACCATTTATGAAAGCTTGTTACTGTATATTTTTGTCATTAGCTTCATGTCTCTCACCAGATAGGTGATATTTATTGCCCTCCCCCATTCTTTAAAAAAATTTTTTTGGGGGCACCTGGGTGGCTCAGTTGGTTGAGTGTCCGACTTCAGCTCAGGTCATGATTTCACAGTTCATGAGTTCGAGCCCCGTGTCAGGCTCCATGCTGACAGCTTGCTCAGAGCCTGGAGCCTGCTTCGGATTCTGTGTCTCCCCCTTTCTCTGCCCCTCCCATGCTTACGCTCACTTGCTCACTCTCTCTCTCTCTCAATAATGCTAAGAAAAAAAAAATTAAAAAAAAAATTTTTTTTTAATGTTTATTTATTTTTGAGAGAGAGCATGCAAGCAGGGGAGGGGCAGAGTGAGAGGGACACAGAATCTGAAGCAGTTTCCAGGCTCTGAGCTGTCAGCACAGAGCCCGACGCGGGGCTTGAACCCACGAACTGTGAGATCATGACCTGAGCCGAAATCGGATGCTTAACCGACTGAGCCACCCAGGCGCTGCTCCCCCGTCATTCTTTATTGAGATATAATTGACATGTAACATTGTGTATGTTTAAGGTGTGCAACGTGTTGATATTAATACATTTATATGCTGCACTGTGATTACCCCCATAGCCTTAGGTACCATTGTCATCATGTCACATAATTGCCATTTCTTCTTTGCTGTGAGAACATTTAAAATCTAGCCTCAAAGCAGCTCTGAAGTATATCGTACAGTACTGTTGACCAGACTCGCAATGCTGTGCATTAGATCTCTAGAACATACACATCTTCTGGTCGCACGTTTGTGCCCTTTGACCAACATCCACCCAATCCCCCCTCCCCTCAGCCTCTGACAGCTCCCATGTTACTCTGTTTCTACAAGTTCATCTTTTTTAGATTCCACATTTAAGTGAGATCCTGCAGTATTTGTCTTTCTCTGCTTTATCTCCCTCAGCAGAATGCCCTCAAGCTTCATCCGTGTTGTCACAAATGGCAGCATGGCCGCCTCTCTCATGGCTGAATAATATTCCATCATGTGTATATACAAACACCTTTTTATCCGTGTATCCGTTGACAGTTTATTTCCATCTCTTGGCTATTATGAATAATGCTGGAGTATGGCAGTGGAAATCTCTCTCCAATATCCTGTTTTTATTTCCTTTGGGTAAATACTCAGAAGTGGGATTGCTGGATCTTAGGGTAGTTCTATTTTTAATTTTTTGAGGAAACTCCATACTGTTTTTGACAGTGGCTGCACCAAGTTACATTGCTACCAAGAGTGCACCAGGACTGCCTTTTCTCCACATCCTCACTGTATTTGTTATCTTTTGTCTTTTTTGATGATAGCCATCCTAACAGATGTGAGATGATCTCTCATTGTGGTTTTCCATTTGCATTTCCCTGATGATTAATGGTGTTGAGCACCTTTTCATGTGCCTGTTGGCCATCTGGATGTCTTTTTTGGAAAAATGTCTATTCAAATCCTCCGCCCATTTTAAGTCCGATTGGCTGTTGTTTTGCTGTTGGGTTCTTTACACATTTTGGGTATTAATCCCTTGTCAGATATATGACTTGCAAATATTTTCTGCCATTCTGTAGGTCACCTTTTCAATTTGTTGATTGCTTCTTTTGCTGTATAGCAGCTTTTTGGTTTAATGTAGTCCCACTTGTTGATTTTTGCTTTTGTTGCCTGTGTTATTGCCATTTGAATCCATCTAAAATGACTCTATTTTGTTTGAGGTGGAAAATTTTCTATGTAAAATCTACACTTCCTAGGCTCCTATGCATCTATAGCTGTTCACGGGACATAATTCAGACCATTAAGATGTAGGTAAAATTATACAATGAGAATTTGAGGAGTGCTCTTTTTTATTTATTTACATGTTTATTTACTTTTGAGAGAGAGAGAGAGAGAGGGAGAGCGAGCACGGGAGGCAGAGAATCTGCAGCAGCCTTGGAGCTGCCAGCATGGAGCCCGACATGGGGCTCGAACCCACAAACCGTGAGATCGGGACCCGAGCCGAAGTTGGTCGCCCAAGTGACTGAGCCGCCCAGGTGCCCCAGGGAATGTTCTTTAAAATGGCAACAGACACCTTGGACATGGGTGGCTTTTGCCTGTTAGGCTCCCTCTTCTCCTGCTTCAGGCGCAGTTGCAACTCTGGAAGGGGAGCTGCCGCTTTGCAAGTATGAGGCAGCAATCCGCTTGGCGGATTTTCATGGCTTTTTTTTTTTTTTCCAGTCTCTTCTGTAGTGGTACGCAAGGGTAAACAAAGAAGGGATGCTATGGACTATGTTGCCTAGAGAAAGCTGGGTTTTCCTAGACTGAGGAGCGATGTGAGGGAGTCCTCTCCCTTCCTGGGAACTCATGACTGAAGGAGTCAGTAGGGGAGAAGGCCGGGAGGGAGGGCAGCACCCCAATCCAGAAGGGGAAAGCGCTCGTTGAACGAGTTAAGTCAAAGGAAGTGGAGGGGAAGTTATGAGGGTCTGCGGTAAATCTAATGTTCCTGTTATGAAGTGTGGTTGAATCGGAGGAGAGAGGCTCCATGCGGTTAATACACTTATTATGTGCATTAAGCAGACCAGAGTGCATTAAATGTGGAGTGAATTGATTTTACACAACTGGCCACTGCCATCTTTTTAGAAAAATAATGACTAATGCAATCCTGCAAATGTGTTTCTCCGGAAAAGCTTTCGGGGAAGAGAGGCTTATTTTATCCAATCCCTTTCATCTGTGTTATAGATTACTTAGTGTGCTTATTTGACCTTGGGAACTATACTCCTGGCCATTAGGCAAAGGAAGGGTAGCCTAAAAAGGAAAATTACATTGAGCACTAGCCACACAAAATCAGCCATTAAAGTCAACTTTTTCCACCTGTCCTGAAATACAGAGTTCCCCTCCAATAGATGGAAAACTGCTTGTGGAAGGTGAGGTCTGCAGGCCAAAGCACAGTCTGTATCATGGAGCTCAAAACATGGCTTACTTTCTACTTCTCTGCACCACCCCGCCCCCCGTTCCTTCCTCCAGACAGATTGTCCCCAATGACTCAAACAGTGGGCATCAGATTGTCCACACCAGGGAAAGGCCCAGACTTCCCACGAAGCAGGCCAAAGCCTCTCATTAGAGGCAAACTCTGGTCTCACTGCTCCAGAGCTTGTATCTGACCTCCTGAGTTTTGCACTGTTTCTCTATTTTCTCCCTTCGCTGGGCTATTGTTCGCCTTAGAATAGCGCTTGCCCCATATACCAGTACTATTTATATCCTCCCACTTCTTGCTGATTGACCTAGCTTTGGAATCCTTACTTGCCCTGATCTTGGATAGTTGTGTATGCTTCCTCACTGGCTCGTCTTGTGGCTTCTGATCCATTTCCTGCTCTGACTTCCAGTATTTGTTCAGTCAGCAACTAACACCCTGTGTCTGCCTCCCCGTTTCCTTGGCCGGGCCCTTGTAACTCGTTGAGTTCTTTTGTAGGATTAAATGCAGAGAAGCAGAAAGATGAACTGCTTGGCAGGAAATTCATAAGAGCCCATAACCTGCACATGTCCCATACAGTAGAAGCCAGGCTTCCTGCCTTCCACTGTGTTTATAGAATCCCTTCCTTGGCCAGTCAGGAACTTGTTAATTGCTGGAATCTGATTTTATGACCAGGCTTAATTTCAGATGTCCACATTTTCAGCACTTAGCTAACAATTCTTTTTGTTTTCTTCTTCTTCTTCTTCTTCTTCTTCTTCTTCTTCTTCTTCTTCTTCTTTTCTAACACTTTTATCTCAAAGGAACATCAAAGTCAACCGTTCATAAGAGAGCTTGTTCAGGCCAAATAAATGGTCAATGAAGAGTCAAGAGTCTATTGTCCAAAAATAAGGGAGAAATTTATGGCGCAAAACTATTTTCTCTTGCTTTCTTTTTTTTTTTTTTAACATTTTTAAAATTAAGACTTTGGGTTTGTTTTAGAGCAATATTAGTTTCACAGCAAAACGAGGGGAAAGTACAGAGATTTGTTATAATTGATGAATCTACATCGACACATCATTGTCACCCAAAGTCCACACTTTACATTATGGTTCAGTCTTGGTGTTACACATCCAATGGGTTTGAAACAATGTATAATGACATGTATCAATCATTGTAATATCATAGAGAGTATTTTCCCTGCCCTAAAAATCCTCTGTGCCCCACTGATTCATTCCTTCCCTTGTAGCCCCTAGAAACCACTGATCATTTTACTGTCTGCACAGTTTTGCCTTTCCCAGAATGTCATAGAGTTGAAATAATATAGTACATAGCCTTTTCACATTGGCTTCTTTCACTTAGTAATACGCTGATAAGGCTTTTTGTGGCTTCATCGTTCATTCCTTTTTGGCACCAAATAATAGTGCATTATGTATCACTATTTATGGATCACAGTTTATGTATGCGTTTACCTATTGAAGGCCATCTTGCTTGCTTCCGAGTTTTGGCAACGATGAACACAGCTGCTGTAAACATCCACGTACAGGTTTTTGTGTGGACGCAAGTTTTCAGCTCCTTTGGGTAAATACCAAGGAGCATGATTATTGGATCAGATGGTAACTGCATGTTTCGTTTGATAAGAAACTGCCAAACTGTGTTCCAAGGTGGCTGTGCTGTTCTTGCGTTCTTCCCACCATGGAAGGAGAGTTGCTGTTACTCCATACCCTCACCGGGATTTAGTGTTACCACTCGTCCTGTGTTTGGCTATTCTAATAGTTGTGTAGCGTCCTATATATTGTTTTGTTTTGCAGTTTATTTCCTATTGACAGTGCTTCTGTTGTTCCTAGGGAACAGAAACTAGAGATTATGTGATTCTCTGTTGCTAGTTCAAATTCAAATCTGCCGGTCCTAATCCTTTCTCAAATGTTTAAATGAATAGAAATCGGTAAAGCAGTACATGTAAAGCATTTGGGAAAGTGTCTGGTACAATATAAGCACTGTACAATTGTTTGGTATTATTTTAAGTAACAGTCCATCTGTATTCATGAGAACTGCTGGCCGCATGCACACCATTAGCCCATTTGCTAGCACAGGAATTTTGCTGAGTTAAACCTTTGTTGGCAGCTAGGCCCATCCACTCGTTGCTGAAAAGACACACATCAAAGATATTCAATACTGGGGCACCTGACTGGCTCAGTTGGTAGAGCGTGTGACTCTTGATCTTGGAGTTGTAGGTCCGATCCCCATGTTGGGGGTAGAGATTACTTAAAAATAAAATCTTTTTTTTCCCACTCCCCCCACCCCCACTAAAAATAAAACCTTAAAAAAGACTTTCAATACCAGAATTTCTCTCAGAAATGGACTGGAAGATGAAATACTTACAGATTCACTCAGCACCTGATCTTCTCCCTTTACGAGGGGATGCTCACTCATGGGTCATTCTGTGTTGTTCAGTCACCGCAGAGCTGGGCTGGGGCATGGCGCACCAGGCCTTCTGTGTCATGCTCAAGACATCATCAGCATCGTTATGTCTCTGAGAGCCCAGATCTAGATGTCTCCTTGCTCATCCCCTTAGGACTCGGGCTCTCCCCTGTACTGATGCCTTTAATCATAGCGTTTGTTATAGTTTCTTCCAACCCAAGCAAGAGTTGAGCACCAACAATGTCTTTCTTCTTCTCTCGGTTCAGTCTTTCAGTAGGTTATTCAGTTCAAACTACTTATAAGACCAAATCAAAGTTGAGTAGGAGCCCCTGGGCTCTGGCCAGTGTGCAGCTGGCGGGATCACTCTGCCCCCCTCCCTCCCCTCCTTCCTCACCCACACTCACTGCTTTGATGCCACTATTGATGTGCCTTGAAGCTATCAGATCAAATTTAATCCTGTCCTTTATCCCTGTCGGAACTGGGAGTCACAAGAAGTTCAGACTCCCCCGAGTCATCCCTCATCTCCTGACTCTCCTCCTTACACGTGTCACATGTCATCTTATCAGTGAGTGTTCCTGGTGCTCACCTGCATTATTCTTCTAAATTACCATTGCCTGTCATTTCTCTCCTTGCTTATTGTCTGTGTCCTCCTGCTACAATATCACCGTCATGAAAGCATTAACTTTGCCTTGTTCTCCATGTCTTTCTAGTGGCAAAAACAGTGCCTGGCACATGGTAGGAACTTGAAAGACAAGTGTCAAGCAGCTCCCTACTGATAATGGGCACATGGCACTTGGGAATAGATGCTTATACTTCCTCATCCACCTCCAGTAATTCTCCGTTTGTTCTTTTCAGCATCAGCTCCTTTAAATTTGTGTTCAGAGTCTCTGAGCTTAGGTCGCCTCTCCCATCCTAAGTCATAACTACAATGACCATACTCTTGAGGCTCCAGCCTCAGCCTGTGTTTTCCTGGTTAAGCAGTTGCTGAAGAGATGCCCACTCTCTTTTTTTTTTTTCCTTTATGCTTTTTTTGGGGAGGGCAGTGGTGGAAAGGGTAGGGCTGGAAGACGGCTTTCTTTTGAAAGTCACGCAACTACAGTCCAGCCATAAGGTTTGGCCAGCTTCTGAAGCTCTTTCCTCTCCTTGTTTCTTTGTACTAATACAGACTGATCCAAACACCACTTGGCAGTATTCCCTGCCATTTTCTTTCTCCTGCCATTTCTTTGATCAGTAATCTATACTCTAGCTAAGCTCTGAAAGATTGTCTTTTTTTTCAGTCCTCACTGTGAAGGTTGAATTATAGCTATCATTTATTTATTGCCTGCAATACATTTAGCTATGTGTGCATTTATAGGTGTGTATTTGCATGTATGAATGTGTATGTGCATATACATGCACACACACACACACACACACATACACATGCATACCACTTTATAGATGAGGAAACTGAAGTTCAGAGAGGTTAGATAATGTCTTCAAGATCACTCAGAAGGTGAAGTAAACTTCTTAAAAGAATACACCCTTCATCAACTCTCTTAATTCCAGTATAATTAACATGCAGTGTTGTATTAGTTTCAGGTGTACATTATACTGGTTCAACAATTCTATATGTTACTTGGTGCTCATTATGATGAGTGTACTCATCATCCCCTTCACCTGTTTTGCCTATCCCCCCCCCCATAACTATCAGTTTCTTCTCTATAGTTAAGATAAAATCACTCTTAAAAGATTGCCAAATCTTGTCAGTCTCTGTTAATTTAAAATTTTCACTATGAAACATTTCAAACATATAGGCAAAAACAGAAAATAATATCAGGAATACTCCTGTGTTATCCTATATTTAATTCAAACTTTTAAAAGGAATAATACATTACAGATAAGCTGATGTCTATTATATACTTGTCCCTGATCACATGCCTCCACTTCCTCCCAGGTGTAACTGCTTTCATGAATTTTAAAAAATAATTACTATCCTTTTACATTATTCCTATATTACAAATGGGTCTATTAAAAAATACTTAGATTTAGATTTGTATTTTAACTTTTATTTTTTAAAGTGTATTTTTTTTTCAACGTTTTTTTTATTTTTGGGACAGAGAGAGACAGAGCATGAACGGGGGAGGGGCAGAGAGAGAGGGAGACACAGAATCAGAAACAGGCTCCAGGCTCTGAGCCATCAGCCCAGAGCCTGACGTGGGGTTCGAACTCACGACCGCGAGAGCGTGACCTGGCTGAAGTCGGACGCTTAACCGACTGTGCCACCCAGGCGCCCCTAGATTTGTATTTTAACTTTTAAATGTTACCTGTCTTTGTAACAATTGCTTTTACTTAGCTCAACATTATGTTTTTGGAATTTTTCCATGTCGATGGGAGTGTCTTTCTCTTTCATTCATTTTAACTGCTCAGAGTATTCCGTTGCATGAATGTACCATAATTTATTTACCCGGCCTCCTGTTGATGTAGAATTAGACTGTTTCCATATTTTGACTTAAAAAAAATGATGATGTCACTTTTCAGTCTTCATCTTATTCTACCTCTCAGCAACATGTACCATAGTTAGCCATCTTTATTCTTCTATGTTTTTCTCTCTTGGTTCTGCAACACCAAGAATCTTTATTTTTCTCCATTTCTGCTCATGACTCCTTCTCAGTTTTCCTTCCCTTCCTGCCCTCTTCCATTTAACCTGAAATTTGGGGAGTTCCCTAAAAGTTGGTATTGGACCCTTTACTCTTCTCTCTCCCTCCCACCTCCTTCCTAGATGGTGTCATCTATTTTAGGACTTCAAACACTCACAGTGCTGTCTCCTGCCCACATCTCCCCTCTGAGCTCCAGGCATGAATCATGACAATTGTCTATTTGACACCTTTTCTTGGATATCTTCAGAGGCCACTCAAGTTGACACTTAAGACACCTTGAGAGAGAGAGAGAGAGAGAGAGAGACTCTTTATTTTTTTCTATCTAATCCTGTGGTAAAGCATTTCTACTATAGTTCTCAGTGATTCACCTCCTGGTATTCACATTTTCGTGTAATCTCCTCCCCTGAGTGTGGGCTGGACCTAGTGACTGCTTCTAATGAATAGAGGAGAGCAGTAGCCACAGGCTGTCACTTCCAAGAGTAGGTTAGAAAAGACTGCTGTCTTGGGGTGCCTGGGTGGCTCAGTCAGGTAAGCGCCTGACTCTTGGTTTTGGCTCAGGTCATGATCTCATGGTTTGCGAGTTCGAGCCCTGCTTTGGGCTCTGCACTGGCAGTGTGGAGCCTGCTTGGGATTCTCTCTTTCTCCCTCTCTCTCTGCCCCTCCCCTACTTGTGCTCTCTCTGTCTCAAAATAAATACATAAAAAAAAAAAAAAAGACTGCTATCTTGCTTGTATTCTCTCTAGCTCTCTTTAAGTTCTCACCCTGATGAAGACATTTGTCATGTTGTGAGCTGCTCAGGGGAGAGACCTACATGACAAGAAACTGAGAGGTGTCTCTGCCTAACACAAATGAAGAATTGCATTCTATCAACAACTCCATGAGTGTGAACTTGGAGGGTGTCCCTGCTGCAGTTGAGCCTTGTGATGGCTGCAGCCCCTGCTGATGCATGGACTGCACTCTTATGAGGCTCTGAGACCAAGGATCCAGCCAAGCCTCACTGGGATGCCTGACCCGCAGAAACTATGAGACAATAAACACTGTTGCTCTAAGCTGCTAAACATTGAAGTAATTTGTTACACGGTGTTAGATAACTAATACAAATCCTCTTCACTTCCCATTGGTCCCCATATCAATAAACCATCCACTTGGTAACTCAGGTTGTAAACTAGCTTCTTCTTTGACTCATTCCTCTTCCTCATCCTCTATAGCAATCCATTTGTTAGTGCTATAGTGTCTGTCTTCAAAACCTAACATAAATACCTCTACTTATTACTTTATTGATAGACACTAGGCCAAGTCATCATCATTTCTTATTTTGAGGAACAAAGAAGAGGTCTTTGAACAAGCTCCTTAGGGGATATTAAGGTCATTTTATCCTCCTGCCCTTTTATCTTATTGATTTATATGTTTGCCTATTTAATAGATTTTCATTACCGACCTCCTTTTAAGTTCTAGGGATGGTGATCAAAACCTAACATGGTCCCAGAGTCTTAGAGTTTGCAGTAAAACAAGGGGGAGACATCTTATAAAATTAACAGAGAAATGTGAAAATTCTCTGAAGAAGAGATATCTGGCTCTGTGAGAATAAGATCCCAGTGTACTTAGGATTTCTCAAGAAGTTGATATGGTGGATCATTCTTGATCAGAGGGGCTTCCAAACTTGTTTGTTTGAGGCAGAACTGCAGAAAATGTTGGTTGGTAAAGCTATGCATGTACCATTATGTTCTATCATCTGACGAGTTATTCTCTTTCTTAATTCTCCTTCCCATAGATGAATCTCTAGGGACACGGCCTTAAATACCAGGAACTATGGTTGGGTGCGCTTCCCCACCTCTACCTTCAAAGAGTTTGGGCAAATTGGCAAGGTTGCATGATACCTAAGGAAAAAAGGCCTAAAGTTGTTCCTATAATACACAATGAGTGAGCGTTCCAATACAAGCATGTAATGGTGTAGGATGTCTCTTTAAATGATTACATCTTTTTTTTTCCTTTAGAATCATAAGAACTCTTAGACTTGAAAAGGAGACTTGGTCATTGGGTTGACTCCCCTGTGTTATGTAGGAATTTCCCTACAGTCTTCATAACCGGTGATCTTCCAACCGCTGCATAATCATTTCTAGTAATTGGCAACTCATTGTCACACAAAACATCCCATTTAATTGTTACAAAGATGAAATTGTTGTAACTTCTTAGATTAATTAGAATTTTCTTTGATTTATGTCTGTGGGGCCCGTTTACTTTGAGGAAAGCTGAGTAATTCTAACCTAGGGTCCATTGCAACTCTGTAGATTTATATCAAAAAGCTTCAACCCTTCATGACTAAGTCTTTTTAGGTGGCTTATTATTTCTGGGTCTCCAAAGTTAACTCCGTGTGTCCTTGCATCAGTTCAATGGATTCTGTATAGCAAGAGACAATCTTAGAACTTGAATTGTGTGAAACTATAATTTCCTCAATCACATAGATATTGGATGCAGTCATCTCATGTGAGTCAGCAATATATGTGAGGAAAACTAGAATCAGCCTGCAACAATTCCTTCCCGTTCCATGGAGGGTGACAGAATGAGCAGCAGAAGTCAACACTCATTCCTCAGTCCTTGCTTTCTGAAAACAAATTTGCCTGGGGCACAAATAAGATAAGAGTAAATAAGTATGAAAGATAGTCCTAATTAAAAAAAAAAAGTCAAACAGAAATATCTCAGCTCTTGCTTCCTGTAAATTGGATTTTGTGATGCATTTATAGATTTCTAATGCAATATTTTGAACTAAATTGTACCTTCTTTTTCTAGTCAAAAGTAAAGTTAATATCTGGGATACATTACCTGTGCAGATAAAGTTATTGCTGATAAGTGGTCAGTGTAGTCTTAACTGCATGAGAATCATCTGCTTATAAACTATTACATCTTTTTCTATTGTTGGTGTTTAAATATTGCCCATGCCTTTGAGGCTTCCATAAGATGGAAGAAGCAAGTTAATTAAATATGTCACTAGTCTCCTTCTGTTGCCAACCATTGGATTTCATATTTCAACATTAAGGTTGCATTAGTTTTCAATTACTGCGTAGCAAATTGCCACAAACTTAGGGGCTTAAAAAGCATCCAGTTTATATGAGTCAGGAGTCTACGCATAGCTTCACTGGGCTCTGTGCTCAGTATCTCACGAATTCGAAAGCAAAATGTTGAGTGGGCTGTGTTCCTTTCCAGAGCTCAGTGTCCACTTCCGAGTTCATGTGGTTGTTGATGCAGTTCAGTTTCTTGCAGGTGTATGACTGCCATCCCCACTTGCTCTTGGCTGTCAGCCAAGGGCTGCAACAGCTTCTAGAGATCCCTGCAGTTCCTTGCCACTTGACTTTCTCACGATATGACAACTTTAGACATCTTCAGAGCCAGCAGGAGAATCTCTCTGATCTCTAAAGCCTCTTTTAAAGGGATCACCTCTTTAGGTCAGAACCACCCAGGACAATCTCTCTTTTGATTAATTCAGTGTCAGATGATCAGAGATCTAATTATATCTGCAAAACCCCTCTACCCTTGACATATAATGTAACCTAATCATGGGAGTGACAGTCTCATGATAGTCACAGGTGATGTCCACATCTAAAGGGAGGGGACTACATAGGGCATGTACACTAGGGCAGTGGAAATCCTGGGGATCATGTTAGAATTCAGCCTACTACATTCCATTTGCTTATTGCTGATCCTACTGTCTCTGAGCCTCACTTTTATCATCTATCAGGTGAGAATTGTTAGGCATTAGGACCTCACTCCTAGCAGCAACTCTGTGTTTCTCTTTATACTATTGTGGTAAAGATAGAAACTAGTTTGGCTTATCAGATCATAAGATACTTCCCAGACTTCTTGAGGTACACTGGCATTTTGGAAGGAGAAGGAGAATATTATGTCTTCTAGATCATCTCAAAAGAACAGGCTTTCCAGAAAAGTTAACATCTACATTGTCGCATCTTTCACAGTCCTCTTCCAGTTCAGTGCCACTGCCATTAGCACAATACCCCATGATATGTCAGAGCGACATCCACAAACAGGATGGCAGAGTAAACCTCCAGATGAGACCTTCTCCCCCAGTGAGATCTGTTGGTGTTTGGATTCCTTTCTAGTTCTTTGAGGTGTCTTGACTATGGTCATCATCATGGAAAGTGTCATCTTGAGCTACTTAGTGAGGCCTTATTTCTTGACAGTTGAAATTTCTGCAAATCCAGCATCAATTGGTGAGATACGCAATGAACATGGCATATATTCTCTATGGCAAATCTGGGAAGCACAAGCATCTGACCATTGCTTAGTTCCACAAGGAATGCAGACCATTCGAAGACAAATGGACGGGAAGATTGTTAGTGAAGGCACTATCCTTGAGCACTAATATGGAGAAAAAAGGAAACCAAAAATCAAGTAAGAGCCAGCCATGGACTCACTAGAGATAAGGAAAGACAGAATGTTAGTTGAAACAAAGCAAAAGGGTGAGAAATCCAGCTATGCTTTGATAATAGACATTTTTCCCTTCAGCTGAGTGCCCAGTAGGATCCCAAATCGAACTGAGCATTTCCTTTTCGAAGATTCCCTACCAGATGCCAGTAAATACCTGTATAAATGAGTTTGGGTGAGGAACACTGATAATGTTTGTAAAATACCTACCCTAATGCTGGCAGATAACGAATGCACATAGCAAAGGCTAACCTGTAGCAGTTGTAGAAGAAATGGTACGAGGAGTTGACAACACCAGTGTTCACAGTAATCATGGGAGGACTGCAGAGAGGAGGAATGAATACAGCAAAGTGTGTTTCAACATGCCTTGTCAGTTTTCAGTAACGGGAGTGGTTGTGCTTTCCCCCCGGGAGTTCAGTCTTCTGGTAGAAAGTGTAGAGAATAGAAACCTGTATCCTCTGTGTCCACATGATGACTGCTATTCAGAGGAAAGAATTCTTTATTAAGATCTTTTGAAATTAAGTCTGTAAGAGCTATTTGGCAGGTTAAGAAGAAATGTGGAGGAACAGAGGAATGTCAAGAACCGAAGCTCAAAATGTTGAAGAAGATCATGTCCATCGTGGTGAATTTCCCATGAGGCCAGTGGCAAGTGGAAGCGATCAGTGGACAGGAGGAAATGGAAGGGTAACAGCTGAGGAGTCATTTGCTTTCAATTGCTGTAGGCCACTGGTTTTCAACCAGCAGTGGGTGTACGCATCAGGTGCCATTCAGCCATGTTTGGAGACGTTTTCAGTTGTCACAACTGGGTGAGGGGGTTGGGGGTGGGGGAGGAAAGGTGGCACTAGCATCTGGTGGGCAGAGGCCAGACATGATGCTAAATATCCTACAATGCACAGCACTCTAGAGCAAAGAACTATGTGGCCCTAAAGGTCAATTGTGCCAATGCGTGAAACCCTGCTCTAGGGACTTTAATTCTATTATTGGCCACCACTAAAAATAAACATACAAAATGTAGCACCACATTTATGATTTTATTTTGTACGTATGTATGTAATCTCTACACCAAATGTGGGCTCAAACTCATGACCCTGAGATGAAGAGCCACATGATCCTCTCACTGAGCCAGCCAGGCACCCCCATGACATTTATGATTTAAAAAAAGATAATGTTGGGGCGCCTGGGTGGCTCAGTCACTTAAGTGTCTGACTTCGACTCAGGTCATGATCTCACGGTTCATGAGTTCGAGCCCCGTGTCAGGCTCTGTGCTGACAGCTCGGAGCCTGGAGCCTGCTTCAGATTCTGTGTCTCCCTCTCTCTCTCTGCCCCTCCCCTGCTCATGCTCTGTCTGTCTGTCTGTCTCTTTCAAAAATAAACAAACATTAAAAAATAAATTAAAAAAAGATATTGTTCACGCCCAACATGAAGCATTTAATGTTAATTTCCTTGCTGATCAAAAAGAATACCCTTTGCTGAGGAATGTTCATACATTTCCTGTTTAATAAGATCCACGTAACAGATCTTCTTTCCCCTTTTGCCTTTAGTAAGTGGCCTTTAGTAAGTGGAACTTCAGGGCAAAACTTGAAACTCAATTGTGCTTTTTGCGCATTTGAACATGATAGCTAGAATAGTTTGTATCTGTATTTTCTTACATTTCCATTGAATTACTATTCATATAATATTCACATATGTGAATATTATACAGATATTATCTATTCACATATAATACCCGTTATATGATTTTCTCATAATCAGAAAGAACCTCTCTTGCTTTATAGAGTTTCTCCTCATTGTTAACATGAACTACCTGAATTACTTCTACGTAGATTGTTACTGTGGGTCCCTTCTAAGCAATGTACATTTATGTAATTTTCTGCATTAAATGCATTCTTGGAATGTATTGGAATACATCCTTGCATCTCTCACAGTGCTGCTGTGAGAACTACAAGAGAGGTATGACCAGAGAAACACGAAGGATTGCCAGTCAAGGGAATTCTAAAGCCCCGTTAAGGCTGGCTGCCTTCAACGTGATGCCACAAATCCATTCTGTTTTAGATTCTCTGTAGCACTTGTCAGCATCTTAGTGAAGGCAGTGTCCGTGTGGAGAGTTTTGTCTACTAGGGCCACGGTTTGGCTAACTGGATCTCAGAAAAGGGGAGTGAAGAAAGGGTGTTGTGGAATAAATGTCCATAAAACTAAATGAAATGGAGAAGGAAGTGAAGATGGGTTGGGGGGTGGCAGATAAGGAGAAAACAGTAGAATGACTAAGGAAACTAAGGTCCCCTCTAAGTGAAAGGAGAGCTACATGAAAAAACTGGAGGCGGGGGAAGTCATGGTACGGGGTGGGGGGGGCTATCCGAGTTTGAGATTTCGGACACGGAGGTGTTGTGAATGAAGACAAAATAAAAATAAAAATGGGAGAAGGCAGAGGTGAAGCAAAGATGAAGGTAGTTGCAGGTGAGCAAGTCAAGGGCGTGAGAGACAAGGTTGTTGGGCGCGATATCCAAATTAATGTGGACTAGAGAGGTAGTCATTGTGGATTTTGAAAGGAGAATCACCTTCGTGGAATACGGAGAGAGATTTAAAGGTAATGGCAAGGAGGATGCGAGAGGAAGGTGGTGCTGAGTGTCATCCACAGATGAGGTACTTTAACCAAGGATACAGGATCCGTGACTTCCAGAAGTAGGCTTGTAGCATGACGCGGCCCTGGATCTGTTTCTCTACCACACTGAGATGTGGAGACTATGCAGATTTCGCTTGACGGACTTGGAGGGAACACATGGAGAAGAAGAAGAAATCAGCCATTATTTCACGGTCCTGAGCAATCACTGTTACCACCTTTTAAGGAGATCGCACTAGAGATGGTGTAAGAATTGGTCATAGTGTTTTGGCGTGCCAGGCTGGCTCAGTCAGTAGGGAGTGTGATTCTTGATCTCGGGGTTGTGAATTTGAGCCTCATGTCAGGTGTAGAGATTACTTAAGAGTAAAATTAAAAAAAAACACTGGTCAGAGTGGGGAGACACAACTCAGACAAAAAGGTAATGAAGTCTTTGATCTAGGGCTGTGGTTGTTGGGAGAGACAGATGGATACGAGCAAGATCAGAAAAGTTAATTTTCCTGCACTTCGATGCCAATTTCTGAACATTGTGTTCACAAGGGCCAGAAATTCTTTCCGTATTCCTCTTGCTTATCCTTCATTCTGAGCTCCAGTCCATCTAGCTCTTGCCTCCTGCTGCTGCTTTCCATTGAGAGTTGATTTAGCTGAAAACATTTTCATCCGGTTCATAATCCTCTTTTACATGAAGCTTCCGGGGAAGTCAGTATCTTTACCAGAGTTTATTTAGCACTTGCTTATAGAGCACCAATTATAATACAGCTGGACCATTTGCCTCCACCCTTTCTGGTTCTTTCACTGGGAAGGTCCACTCTGTCGCCATCCCTGTAGTTTATTCACGAATTGGATTAGATGTACTTATATAACAGCATGGAGGCATCACTTGAAGGGAATTCCACTGTGGTTAACTGATTTGTCGCTCTGCCAGAACCACAGTGTGTACGCACACACATGCGTGAATGCGCACAACTGAGAAAAGCAGCCCGTGTTTGAGTGTTTGCTATAACCGTGTGTTCCGGTAGCTTCGGCATCACTGTAAAGAGGATGCGGTGGGGAGTCACCAAGCTGGCAGTGGTCCCTCTACTTCACTCCATGAAGTCAACATGGAGAGCAGTCAGTCTCTTGAGAGTTTATGCCTGGTTCCTAGGATCATTAAAATTCTGTTCTGTTCAGTGTCGCTTCATTTGTACCATCAAAATCTTCATTTTCAGACAAAGCAGTGAAAAGTCTTTAATAAATAGATTTTTACTTGGCATCAAGTCTAAGTTGGAGGTTTCTTTCATGTGGGAAATAACAATGTAATTGTGTTTTGGGGGGCATTTCCCCCTCTTCGGCTAGCATTTGTAAGTGCTTTAGGGCTTCCAAAGCCCTTCAGTGCCCAAGATGTTTTCTTTCTTTATACAGCCCCACAGAGGTAGTCCTGTGAGCCCTGATTTAAAGATGAGTAACTGGATTTTCAGAAAGGAAAAGTGGATTACCAAAAGCGAGCTTTGAGTAATGGATTTAAGGTAAAAACACCGTTTGTTGTAAACTCTAGGGACCTCTCACTTGTAACATGCTCACCTTCAGCAAGTGGAGTTTCTAGTGTGCTACCAGTTCGTATTGTGATAAAGTGTCTTCAACTTGGTCTCAAACTATATTTCAAGGTTAACACTTTATAAATGGAACTAAATCATTGGAGCTTAGGCCAGGGGCTGAAGGTTTATTTATTGATCTAGTCGGGCCTCTTGGGCTTCTCGATATTTGGTGAGGTGGTACATTTGTCAGTACATTGGAAAAGCATTTTGTTTCTTCCAGAATGAACAGCACTGCTCTTGAATTTTAAACAGAAGAAATGACTGTCCAACAGGGCCTATGGGCACGAAGCATGAACAACAAGCCTCACATTGGTACGGGAAGAAAATTGGCAATTTCTCTAGACCTCTTCTACAACATATACTTAAATCTATGCCTTAAAAATCATAGAAATGTTATTGGGGCGCCTGGGTGGTTCAGTCAGTCAGGCGTCCGACTTTGCCTCAGGTCATGTTCTCACGGTTTGTGGTTCGAGCCCCGTGTCCGGCTCTGTTCTGACAGCTCAGAGCCTGGAGCCTGTTTCAGATTCTGTGTCTTCCTCTCTATGGCATATACATCATAGTATTTCTACATGGATTACTTATCAACTACAAAGGGCGAAAGATCCCTTTAACATAGAGAAATCTGACAAACACCACCTACACCAAGTGATCTGAGTTCACAACTTCCAATACCAGGACAAATGATCATCATGTGCGTCCTGATGTGATGTGGGGTGAAGGACACAATATCACGACTTTAGGTACCTGCCTAAAATGCTTAACCGCAATCTAATCATGAGAAACATCGGACAAACCCAGACTGAGGGGCATTTTCCAAAAAAAAAAAAAAAAAAAAACACTGGCCTCTCCTCTTCAAAATGGAAATATCATGAAAGATAAAGGCAGAGGAACTGTTCCAGATTGAAGGAGTCTGAAGAGGTGTGACAACTAAATGCAATGAGTTTCATCTGGTTCAGAAAAACAAAACTGCTATAAAGGATATTATTAGGAGAATTTGCAAAATAAAAAGTTGAGCCAGGAAAAATAGCAGTATCTTTACAAATAATTGAGAACGTTTTGACATTTCTTTAGAAATAATATGAATTGATTTGAACATTATTTTGAAAGCAATCTAGAGCTAAGAAATGAACAGCTTGCAGAGAAGCCTCTGAGTTTGCTTCATGATTTCAAAATGCAATAAAATAAGAGATTCTGCCTATTTCAAATGAAACAAATTTATTACAGAACCTTGTTTCAGCTCAGGCATTACCTAACTTAGATCAATTTTACTTGAATGGAATTTTAAGATTTGGGTAGGGTTTCTTTATTTTCATTTGCTTATCTGTTTTCATCTTTACGTGAGTCATTTGAGAGGCATTTTGATCTTTATATATGATCCCTTTTAAAAACTGTTGATCTGTTTACTGGTTTTGGCAGTACAGTTATATGCGGAGATTCTAGAACAGCCATCCGGACACCATTGACACAGTAGTGTGGGGAATTAGATTAATTCATACAGTCTTCCGTGTTCCTATTTCACTATTTAATATTCCTCCTTCACACTTGGAAGAGTTTCTGATTTTGGCAAAGTATCTTAGAAACCTTTATCTGGGGGCACCTGGGTGGCTCAGTCAGTTAAGCGGCCGACTTTGGCTCAGGTCATGATCTCGCGGTCTGTGAGTTCGAGCCCCGCGTCGGGCTCTGTGCTGACAGCTCGGAGCCTGGAGCCTGTTTCGGATTCTGTGTCTCCCTCTCTCTGACCCTCCCCCATTCATGCTCTGTCTCTGTCTCAAAAATAAATAAACGTTAAAAAAATTTAAAAAAAAAAAAAAAAGAAACTTTTATCTGTCCATTTGTTATACAGATATTGATCAAACTGCTATGAGATTATGGCCCTTTGCTGGAAAGCGGAACCCTACAGGTGAATTAGAACATGTCTGGGCACCTGGGTGGCTGAGGCGATTAAGTGTTCGACTCTTGGTTTTCCTTCAGGTCATGATCTCATGGTTTCATGAGTTCGAGACCCACGTCGGGCTCCGTACTGATGGCGCGGAGCCTGCTTGAGATTCTCTGTCACCCTCTCTCTCTGCCCCTCCCCCACTCCCTGTCTCGGTCTCTCTCAACATAAATCAATAAACTAAAAAAAAAAAAAAAAGAACCTGTCTTTCTCCTCACACAGGCAATGCATTGACTTGTGGACCTTGTAGGTAGTTTTCCAGTGTTCTCAGCTGGATTATAGATAAATCTTTAGAGTTTTTAGCATGAGAGGATGAGGAAACCTACCTCTTTTTTTTCTTTTGTTTTCTTTTTTTTTAGTTTTTGTTTAAATAATCTCCATACTCAACATGGGGCTTGAACTCGTGACCCCAAGGTCAAGAGTTGCAAGTTTCTGTGACTGAGCCAGCCAGGCGCTCTGGAGGAGACGTACTTCTAAACCTCTATTTTCTCATGAGGATTATACTTCACAATCCTCTTTTTTTCCCTTTTGTACCTATTCATTTAAGGCGCATTTCAACAAATGTATACATTCATGTAACCACCGTCACAACCAAGATGTAATAGAACATTTCCATCATGCCCAAAAGTTCGCTCTCATTCTTTTATACCTATCCCCTCTTCCCCTCACCTCTGGCCCCTGTTCTGATTTCTGTCCTTATTGTTTTGCACATCGTAGGGTGTGATATAAATGGAAACACACAGTGTGTAAATTTTGGGGGCAGGCTTGTCTAACTTAGCATAGGATTTTTGAGATTCATCCGTGATTGTGTATCAGTAGATTGTTCCTTTTATTGCTAAATAGTATCTCATTGCATGGATGTACTATTTCTTTATCCATTCAAAGATCGATGGTATGTTTGCTTTTCCGGTTTCTGGTTATGAATAAACTTAGGAACATTTATATGCCAGTCTTTTTTGACATATGATTTCATCTCTCTTGGGTAGTTACCTAGGAGTGGAATTTCTGGGATGTATATTAGATCTATATTTAAGTTTTTAATACATCTGAGATTGTTTTCCAAGGGGGCTGCACCACCTCATGTTCCCACTGACAATGTATGAGATTTCCAGTTATTCCGTATCTACCTTAGTACTTCATATTTTCAGTTCTTTTCACATTAACCATTCTAGGACGTGTGTAGGGGGGTAACATTATGATCTTCATTTTCCATCCTCATATCCCTTTGTCAGCTCATTTACTTGAGTTGTAATAGTTCTTTATGTATTCAGCATACAAACCCTTTAAGAGATAGGTGTCTTGAAACCATTTCCTCCCAGATCAGTGGAGTGCCTGTTCATTTTCTTATGAGTGTCTTTGGTAGAGTAGAAATTTGATGAAGTCCAACTTACCAACTTTTGTTATAGTTTGTGCTTTTTATGTCTACATCCAATAAATCATTGCCTAACGAGTTCACAAAGGTATTCTCCAATGTTTTCTCCTAGGCGACTTCGTTTCCACTCTTGTGTTTGGGTCTGTCATCAAAATGTCTTCTTGAGAATTTATCTGTTTCATCGAATTTGCATAATATGTTGGTATGAATCTGTTCATAATGCTTTCCTGTAATCCACTTAACTTCCCTAGAGTTGGTAGTGATATCTGTTCATTCGTGAGTTTGGTCATTTATTTCTTCTTTTTTGGCACAGGTTGAGTAGAAACTTGTCAATTTTAGTGATTGATTTTCTTTATTGTTTTTCTGTTTTCCATATGATTGATTTCCCCTATAAACTTTATGATTTTTTTCCTGCTGGCTTTGGATCGAATTTCTCTATTTTTCCCTAATTTCTCAAGGTGGAAACATTATTGGTTTGACACCTTTCTTTTTTTCTAATATAGGTCTTTAGAACTGTAACCTTAAGTACTACATTAGCTACATCTAATAAATTTTAATATATGTGATTTTATTTTAATTCAGTTAAAATACTTGATAATACCCTTTGTGATTTTTTTCTTTGCCTATATGTATAGAATTTTTAAAAGCATTATTTAATTTCCAAATAATTAGTGATTTCCTAAATTCTATTGTGTTGTTGTTTTCTAACTTAATTCCATTGTGGTTGGAAAACATACTTTAAATCATCTCAGAAGTCTAAATTCACTGAGTGGTTTTTTTTTTTTTTTTTTTTTTTTTGTGGTCTAGGACAAGGTCTATTCAGAGGAACATTTCATGCATGCTTGGGAAATGTATATTCTGCTTTTGAGTGGAGTGTTCTATAAATGTTAATTAGGTGTGTGTGGTCTTGGTCATTGCTCTTTCTGTGTGTTTTTTTTCCCCCTCTAATTGTAATTTTGATCCTGGATATATCGATGCCACAGCTCTGTCTGCATAGCTGAACAGTCAGGCAATGATTGGGCAAAGCTTGTGCTCAAACACCTCAGGCTGCCCATGAATGTGTGTGTGGGCTGGGAGCACATTCAAAGTTCAGGCAATTTGAAAGTCTGCCTTTGCTTTTACTTTCCACAGGGCCCTTTTGGCTCTCCCTGCCCATACACATCATTTTCCCAGTCAGCCAGGGATGTGTGGAGAGCCTCTCTTGCACTTCTGAGGCGATCTCATTTCCAGGACTACCTCCTTGTTGACATTTCTGCCTGGCTTCCCATTTGCCCTGGAACAGGGACGCTGGCGGGGGTATGGGATTTCTCCTTTGGTTTCCTACTGACCGCTGCTACTCTTACTGACAACACTGCTGGGAATAGATGTTCAGCTTGCCTCCAGATCATGTCCTGGCTCTCGGGCGGCGAGGTGGCTGCTCTTCAATCCAGCGGCACACCTGTACGATGACCATTCTCATCTACTGAACCAGGCAGGGGAGATGGGAGTGCCTGGGGCCAGCAGGCCACAGACTCTCA